>NW_028270177.1:54628563-54942363 GCF_037043375.1 Chiloscyllium plagiosum
GATTCCGAAAAGTTTTGTAAAAAGTATAAAATTTCGGAGCGGAGCTCGTTCGTTAGGTAATGAGTGGAGCGGGACACAGAATTGTCAGGAAACTGATGTTATGTATTGTCGACTTAACAGCAACCTATACATGGCATCAGTTCTTTAACACTTCGATCTTTTGCTATGAATTCTGTGTCCGATTATTCTGTCTCACTTTCTTCCTGAAGACGAAGCAGCGTCCCGATAGTTCTACTGTTATATCAACCACTTCGTCTATAACCTGGTATTGTGTGATTTTTAGTTGTTCAGCGATTTATGTGAGAGCTCATCAGCATTCCCCATTCGCAGTATTTGCTTAACAATGACCTGCTCACTGATGACAACTGCACATTCTATGCCAGGTCTGCTCAGCTAATGAGCCCATTATGCCTTTGGTTCAATCATATACAAAAGAGCTGTCGTCTTCAGGTGGGGTGAGAGTGACAGCCTTTGATGTCAAGGCGTCATTTTACCCAGAATATTATCAAAGAGCCGAGCAATACTGGAAACGAAGAGTTTTGGAGGTAAGCTGTCAGCTGGTGGAGTGCTCCTGACACTGAGGAAGATGGTCGTGGTTGTTGGAGTTCAGTAATCTTATATTGTAATCATCTCTCCAGGAGTATATCAGGGCAATGTCCGAGGCTGAGGCTTCTTGAGCTGCTTCATCGATAAGAGAGGGTAACTGAACGAGAGTATAAAATAGCGGTGCAAAGAATCATATGTGACGATATAAAGTATTAATATACTGAATGGGGGAAGACAAATCATGATCAATGAAAGCTAGATTGAATTAGATAATTAGAAAACAGTGAAGTGAACAGGGAATCAAACGGGAAAAGAGAGTAGATTAGAATGGAACAATATCAAAATAAAGCGAAAAGAAACAAATGAACAATTTGCAAATTGTGTATATTTTGAAACAGACGGTGAAATTTCAAATTTGGCTCAACTGCATATTTAATTTCAGGTTAAGGAAATGGAACAGTATCAACTGCTGGTGTCATGTACAGTTTGAAAATTTTGCTCAGCCTCACTGAGTATGAATACATTTTTAACGATTATTGACAGTCGGGGAAAGTTGGGTATACCGACAAAGAGAGAGCAAAGAAGAGAGTGTATGAGAATGTTGACTTCTCTGAAGGTTCAGTGAAATTGCAACTCGAAGCAGGCCATAAACTGTCACTGCAAAGGATCATCATCAGTCCTAAAGTTTTTTTATCTTCCTGCCACTAACTTAATCAGTGCCCTTCCATCATTTCATGACTATACAGTTCAGTTTTCATTTCATCGATTTTGATCAAGTGCAAGTGGCTAATTCGTGCGAGCTCTATATATTACACACTGACAGCAATCGCCCCAGGACAAAAGCCGGCGCCAGAATTGTGGTGACTTCAAGGTTGTTTGGAACTGGATTAAGGATGAGGAGGTTTGGAGGATAGATGGTAGTGCAGAAATCGTCGATCATTACTTGGCACAGGTCTGATGAACTTTCTTTAAGATAGAACTTTTTTCTTTATTCTTAAATGTGTTCGGAATAATGTTAGATAGTGATAAAAACGTAAAAGCGTTTCATTGCTTTTTACACTGTTTCCGTTTTTCTCATTGCACGAGAAGCGTCAATTGATTAATGCATTCAATCATATTGTTATATACGTAATTAAATATTTGATCTCTTGGTGACCATTCCATATAAATTCTCCCCAGTTTGAACTTCGCCACAAAAACAATTATTCTGCACCGAGTCTGTTAAATCATCTGAATAAAGACGTCGTCCTTTCAACCAAAGTTAAAGTCAAACTGTTAATTATTAAGTCTGCTCATAATTAATTGTGTTAATTATCGATATTCAATTATATAAGCTTTGATACTGTTCAACTAATTGTGTCTGAGATTGGGAATTGTTTTGATCAGTCAGGCAGTTGTAACTAATTGGAATTCTGCAGCACAGAAGTCGGTGGAATCGTTCTTATTCTGTTTCCTGAAATGTGATGTAGGTTTCATCGTGACAATGCGCCTCAGGGTTATGAATGTTTTGTTGCTAAACGTTGTGGAATGGGTTTGATAGGCTTCATCCTGCTAAATGGTACGACAGAACAGAGGGTCTGAATAGCCTGTCCCATTTCCTATATTCCCATTTTTCCAGGTTTCAAGACAGAGAAATGATTCTTTCTGGCATTGTTCATGAAAAGCAGGCTTACGACTACACGTATTCCCCACGTGCGATGATGCTATCATTTAGCTTGTTTATATTGTCCTTTTTTCGTGAGGGCATAAAAATGCAGGTTCAAAAAAGTCTAGTTTGGATGGGTTTTTGGGCTAATATTATTATAGCTGACACATACCGTCTCAGGCAACCGGCTTTCATGTTTGAAAAGAAAACACACTTGAACAATGATAGGGGAATGACTCGTTCTCCCAGCTCTATAGTAATGGTTGCTATCCAAGCAATTCCAAATTGGAGTTGGCAGCGCCGAGTGGTAAAATCAATTGACTTGCCAACGAGAACCCCAGCTGAAGTTCCATGATAATGTCTTCAAGTCTTGCCGTGGCAGATATTTAAGTTGGAATTCAAAAGGAAAATTGGCCTGATTGCCCATATCACATCTCATTGTCGATTACCATGTAGAGAAGGAAGGTGAAAGTGGGTATTGCAGATGCTGGAGGTTAGAGTCAAGATTATAGTTGTGCCGGAACAGCACAGCAGGTCAAACAACACCCGAGGAGCAGGAAAATCGATGTTTCAGGCAATGACCTGAGTCCTCATGAAGTGTTTTTGCCCGAAACGTCGATTTCCTTGCTCCTTGCATAGAGAAGGAAGCCTCCTACCTTACTCCACGCAAAATGTGATAGTAACTGTTCCTGGGATGTGATATCGTCATCTATACTTTCTCGCCAAGATACTGTTACTAAACCCTTGAGCTCATGAATGAAGAGTGATAGAGAAGAAACTTGGAATACTTCATGTTTCTGAACAAATGTATAATCGAATATAAACCCATTTTTGTCGCTATTCATCAAATTAAAGGCAAAGTCGGCTTTGAACGCTTAATGCCGACCTGTTGATGAGTGAACTCAGGGAAAAAAAATCCAGAAATAGTGACGGCAGTTGTGACAGCAGCGAAAGGTTTATAATAATAATGTACAGAATAAGAATGAAGGAGTGCCAGAAGACGCAATAAGTGATATATTTATGACCAAGTTTCCATCATAACTTATTACGTCCCGGTCAAGACCGGAAGCAACAAGAATCCGAAGAGTACAAAAAGGTAGCAAAAGATGAAGTAATGAAGAAAACAATTAAGTTCAATTCATAGAATTTTTTATTTGCTATACTGTCTAAGCGGGAGGAAGTGAGGAATGCAGATGCTGGAGATCAGAGCTGAAAAATGTGTTGCTGGAAAAGCGCAGCAGGTCAGACAGCATCAAAGGAGCGGGAGAATCGATGCATTCCATTGGGAATGCGTCATTCAAGTATCTTCGCTTGTACTCTCTGCAACCAATAAATGAAATGTGCAAGTTTCGCAAATTATCTTTACATTGGTGATTCTGTGCAGTCTTCAGGCTTATGCACGAAACATCGATCATACTGTCTAAGCGTAGAGTTTTATTCTTCGAATGATGCCCTTTCTTCCAAAGATGCAGGTTCTTCTTCCCTTACCTAATGAGATCAACTCTAAAAAAGATGTTACCTATATTCTCCCTGTTCAATAGCTAATCACCTGAATAGGGCAGCCTAGTAGAATTAATTATGCACATTCATCACAACATCGTTGGCAGACTGCACTGTATTGTGCTGTACTGTCCCACTTTACATGTTGTATTTTACACAGTACTTACCTGGCAATAGTTGGGAGACCAGGTCTCGTAATTGTAGAATGTATTCCATTGGGAACGCATCATTCAAGTATCTTGGCTTGTACTCGCTGCAACCAATAAATGTAATGCACATGTTTCGCAAATTATCTTTACATCGGTGATTCTGAGCAATCTCCTTCCTATGTCACCAGTGTTAGTGTTATATCTTGAACTCTGTATGTCTGACAATGTACATGCTGTTTTATTCCTTTTGTTGTTTTCATTTTCTACACTCATCAGTTCGGCGTTGATGTTCTTTGTTCTCCACGGGCCTTGTATGATGAACTTTGCTCATGTCCATTTAAATTTGGATTTGATTATTACATGCCAGTGTTGCGTCATCCGCTCCGATTTAGTACAACTGGGTCCTGCACTGAAAGTCTATTTAAGCGTTGATGTAAAATAAATTTTGGTGTTCTAGGCACAAATGCAAACATAATTCGGTGGTTTTCTCAAGACCTAAACAGTATTTTTTTGATGATAATTTTAAGCCAAATTTTGTGAGAGAAAATGACTGAAACATGATAGTGAAGGTGGAAGTAATATCCTTTTAAAATATTTACTTTGATTCTGCCAAATATCAAATTCTTCCGTACTTCCTTGGCAATTAATCTCTTTCACATGTTTCTGCGACCATTTTAAACATCCGTGCATCTCTTGCCTCTCGATCTTTCTCTGATGCTCTGTAAGTTCGGAATAAATTAACGATAACAAATGTACGACACAATCATTTTGTTGAAGTGGATAAACATTCAAAGTCGCGGCACTACCATTGAGGGAGGCATTTGACTCGTTACCAAAAGGTCTAATAATCCCATTTTTTCACCTGACAGTGTATGGGGATTGAGGACTGGATATAAAATTTTCTGACTTTGTTCATAATGCCTGTGTGTTATTGGAGCCCTCATGTCTCCTCATCTGTACTTCAGTTCCCGTCTATTCTCTGTGCCTCTCTATGCCTCTGTTTCTCTGCCAATAAAAGTTAATGATTCTTTTCCTCTCTGTATTTTAGAATCTTTTGTCCGGCCTTGGACTTCCCTGTCTTCCCGTTTATCTGTATCTTACTGTATCCTTCTACCCTTTTCTGATTTTGCCACATTACCTGTCTCTCTCATCCTGCATGTGTTTGTCTTTGCCCGACACTTTCTTACTCCCTGAAGAAGGGCTTATGCCCGAAACGTCGATTCTCCTGTTCCCTGGATGCTGCCTGACCTGCTGCGCTTTTCCAGCAACACATTTCCAGCTCTGATCTCCAGCATCTGCAGACCTCACTTTCTCCACTTTCTTACTCCCATCGATCTCTCTGCATTTCTCTCTCTCTGTCTCCTCCAATACTCTTTCGACAGCCAGTTTGATGTTACAGACAGTGAAGTGCAAAATCTGCATGAAAACCAATGTTGCAATAAAATATCAATAATATTTATTAATGTACTCAGTTCCTCTTGTTCTTCGTGCTGTCAGGTCAATGTTGGAGGCAATTGTTTGATTAATAATTTGCACCCTTATAACTATCCAGAAGTAGTACTTGAATACTTCTGTTCCAGGATGCGCTGTGCTCCGACTCAGGCTGCTGCAGTTCAATTGCAGCAATGACATTTTTTCGAGAGTGTGGATATTTTCCGGGTGCAGTGTTTTCGCAAGGAAACTGGAAGCAGTTCATCCAGCTCATTCATGCTCGAACACTTTGCGCTCAATCAACAGTAAAATGATTGAACGAGTCACCAGCAGTACTATTAGCATCACGTGCTTCGGCAATAACCCGATTACTGACACTCAGTGTGTGGTAAACGAGCGCCAGTGAAATACTTCCTTCACTACAACATTATTTTCAAATATGAACTAAGGATCTGAATGCCAGATTTAGGATGAAAGCCACTGCCCTTTTTATCAAGATCGGATTTGACGAGGTTTGGTAACACGGAGGAGTAGAAAATTTGGAGTTAATGTGAAGCCTGTGTCAACTTTCTGCCAACTGGTGTCATAACTGACACAAAGGGAGATGGGTGTGGTTATTTGTGGTTAGTCATCTGAGTTGCAAAAGACCTCTCCAAGAGCTATTCAATAGAGCGACACATTTAGTATCATAATCCAAATCATCACTGATCTTCCTTCCATCAAAAGGTAACAAGTAGACATATTATCTCAAGATAACACAATGCGGAACGCATCCTCACTCAACAAATACCGCAGCAGTGCATCTGCAAATGCAGAGCGACCTCTGCCATATCTGTTGTTTGGCTGAAAAGTGGCAATTCATATTTATCTCACACAAAATTCAAGCAAGTACGATCTCCAACATTACAGAATCTTAGCATATACCCTTGACATTAAGTGGAGTTATCATCACTGAATTCCTGCGAGAGCATGTCACTGGCTAAAAACTCTGCACCACGTAACTCTCCTCCAGAACAACAAAATGGCTCACCACGATCTTTCAGTCACAAGGTTGGATTGTGCTGCACTTGCCTGAATGCGGTGCAAATGACATCTGAAAGCTTCGTGCCTTCTGTCGGTGGTTGTTCATGTTGTTGAGTTGATTCATTTCGCGTTGGTGTGAAATGACTTTTGGTTAATGTGTGGTTTTATATTTTTGCCTGTATGTGAATGTGCATGCATGCATGGATGAGTCTTTCAGACAAAGAGACCCACGGCATGGAAAAAAAAAAATCTGTTGGCTCCCAGTGTCCCGATGTCTGTTTATTTTTGTTTGCTTTTTGTCGCTTCTTGCTTGTTTATTTTTGAAAATAAACAAGACTGGATCTATTGTTTTCGATCAAATGTCGATCTATTTGTTCATCTGGTGAAAATGACACATTCGGGAAGTTACTTCGAAATCCCAGGCTGAAGCAGGGCATCATTTCGGATGAATGCTTGGGGAGCAGCAGCGTCGATCTGAATGTTACACCTTAAGACCGTCCAAGGGACAGACAGACATGGACTGTTAATTTCACTCACAATATAAAAATCATTTAACAACTCTGGTGCCATGAAATGGTTAGGATGCGGGAGCTTGTATGTATCATCACTTATGGTCTGGTTATTTTATTATGAACAGGAGGAGGTCATGTTATAATGATTGCAACCGGGGGAGGCGTTGTGTAAAAAGAAGAAAACAGCAACAAACAGCAAGAAAGACTGATCATTACCAAAAGTCTGACACGGACTGAGATTATGAAATACTGAGCGGACATCAGAAATTGATTGACAAGTGGACAGAGAGAAAGACAAACAGACAGGTAGATTCATACACACACACACACTCATGTCACCACGTCACGTCACGCATTAAGAAATATTCTTTTGCTTTACCATCTCTCTGACGTTCGAAAGTGTAGCCAGACTCACACTGCAGCGGTTCAGTACGTCACAGCACCGCATGTTACACAGATACTGTAATTCATATGTTAATCAATCAAAATTGTGCCTGTTCATTCAAAAAGCTTTCCTATTTTCCTTTCTTTTGCAAAAAAAAAGTTTCTATCGTGTTTCATGGAATCACAGAATTATTCCCGTGCAGAAATCTCCGTGTAATTTGTTGATATCAAGCACTCTTGTGAGAGACATAGCATGTTGATTGATCCAGATTAAATACCACTATTCATACTTCAGAAAAAAACTAAGAGCAGTTACAGCACAAGTTCAGGTAGAGAGGAAAGTGCACACTCGCCACAACACACTCACATATTGAAACACTGAAGCATTCTTACACTCACAAATACAGACATTCCTTCTTTCTCTGTATCTCTCTCACACACGCAAACACACACAGTCAAACACACGGACATGCACACACACACAAACACAGGCACACGTGCACCAACACACACACATGCATGCACAGACCAGGCTACTGTACAATAGTCTATGAAGAAAAGTTGACTGCACTAAAGGGTATGTTTAGATTAAATAGTATTAAAACAGAAATATGTTAAGCTTCCCTTTCTGTTCACTTTCTTATAATTAGAGCCAGTCTTTACTTATAGATCGATTCGACTGCAATGTCTGTCTTCAGACAAACTCAGAAAAAAAATTGCGATGACATTGTACGGTGGATACTTGAAGAGACAAATACCTTGTTCCTGTGTTGTAATTTCCTTTGTTCTTTGTACACAGTTTAAACTGTGCTTGGATCTGCCAGCCAAAAATAGCGATTAAGAAGGCAAATGTTAATCATTTGAGATCAGCATTGCTCTGATATTTGTTTAATAAATGAAAAAAAGACATTTGCCATTTGGGGGTTCCATGCCAATTCAATGTAACATAATTTCATCATAATGATATCTGGGCAGCAAATGCTAAATAGTACGTAGGTTAATGACTGAAAGCCATGGATTATGTACTTATGGAATTCAGACGTCAATTCGCTACTGTCTACGGCCTGCAGGTTCTCTTCGAAAAGTAACTGAAATCGATCGACAGGATAACGATCTTCGTTGCATGTGCATGGCTGGCGCTCGCTCTCTATTCGGCAATAAATAATTGACATTCCAACTCCCCAGACTTGTCTACTTTCTACAATACACCACTTAGCAGTGTAATGGCATAGTCTCAACATTCTTGAATGCTTTCAACTCCAACAATACACGAACAGCACACACAATCGAGGTCAAAGTGATAGGTTAGATGAACAGCAAGTCTAAAATCTCCAACTTTGTGTACATTCTCTACTTTCAAACTGTAGTAGCAACACACTGTCATAGCAACGTGTTCCTTCTGGAGGACCCATAGTTTTAAAACACCAAGTCATCATTGTCAACAAGAAAGTTACTAACCACCCTGAATAACTTCAATCGATCCGAAACCGATCCCAACAAGTCACTGCCGCTGTCCGTTTGAGCTGAATACACATTCAATACCTAGAAGGAATTCAGTCTGCAACAACTTTAACGTTCTACTTCAAACCAACACCTGCAATGCCGGATTGTTCAGCTGGCAAGGTGGTTGGTTGACAATTGAGTGTACTAACAACATTGTGGCATCCAATCTCATATGGGCTAAGGTTACCATGAAGGACTCTTCTTATCAACCATTCCGCTGGGTGGAGGCATCCTGATCCTCTATTTAAACAGATGGATAGATAGAGAGAGAGAGAGGCGTAGATAGACAGACAGACAGATAGAAGACGTCGATGCTTTGGACGCATTGGGCCTGTAGAACACTCAGAGCACAGTCGAGGAACAGAAATATAGGAGGAATGATGGTCTGGTCATTTGTTGAGAAAATGTCTATTTAAGGCAAAATACTAACTTTACTTCTACCAACAAAGACGAGTTGGATTTTCTGTTGTTTGGGGAAGAATTGCATAACGGAAATGGAAGGAGTGTTTTTGATTTAATTTGGTGTAGGAGATTTTCGAATACTCGGTTTTACTTCCATGTAGAAGTTATAATTACCACTAATTCAATAAGGTGAGTACCCAAAGGCAGCCGTGGTTAGTGATTGCAGTAGCTGCAGTTGATGAACATATCAAAGCTTGCTGTGACACATATCGGGGAAGTTGCTGCATCAGTTAGGTCTCTCTGCCCCAGGGTTAATGCCCATACCATTGCTGTATAAATGTCACAGCTAGAATTCGTGATATTATACATTGGAAACAATTAATAAGTGTTCTAGAATTGAATGAATCAACAAAAGATAAACTGCCATACATGGAAAGGAGCAGCATTAAATTTGCCTGGAATAAGCTATTAAGGGACAAAGATAGGCTGTCCCTTTGAAAATGAAAACATAGAACATAGAACATAGAAGTACATAGAAGAATCCAGCGCAGTACAGGCCCTTTGGCCCCCGATGTTGCGCCGATCCAAGCCCACGTAACCTACACTAGCCCACTATCCTCCACATGCCTATCCAATGCCCGCTTAAATGCCCATAAAGAGGGAGTTTCCACCACAGCTACTGGGAGGGCATTCCATGAACTCACGACTCGCTGTGTAAAGAATCTACCCCTAACATCTGTCCTATACCTACCACCCCTTAATTTAAAGCTATACCCCCTCGTAATAGCTGACTCCATAGGTGGAAAAAGGTTCTCACGGTCAACCCTATCTAAACCCCTAATCATCTTGTACACCTCTATCAAGTCACCCCCAAACCTTCTTTTCTCCAATGAAAACAACCCCAAGTGCCTCAGCCTTTCCTCATACGATCTTCCTACCATAACAGGCAACATCCTGGTAAACCTCCTCTGCACCCGTTCCAGTGCCTCCACATCCTTCCTATAGTATGGCGACCAAAACTGCACACAATACTCCAGATGCGGCCGCACCAGAGTCTTATACAACTGCAACATGATCTCTGGATTCCGGAACTCAATTCCTCTACCAATGAAAGCCAGTACGCCATATGCCTTCTTCACCGCACTATTTACCTGGGTGGCAACTTTCAAAGATCTGTGTACATGGACACCAAGATCCCTCTGCTCATCCACACTACCAAGTATCCAACCATTAGCCCAGTACCCCATCTTTTTGTTACTCTTATCAAAGTGAATCACCTCACACTTAGCTACATTGAACTCAATTTGCCACATTTCGGCCCAGTTCTGCAGCTCATCTATATCCCGCTGTAACCTGCCACATCCCTCCCCACTGTCAACAACTCCTTCGACTTTCGTATCATCCGCAAACCTGCTCACCCAGCCTTCGAGCCCCTCCTCCAGGACATTTCTCAAAATGACAAACAGGAATGGTCTCAAAACAGATCCTTGTGGAACACCGCTAGTAACGGCACTCCAAGATGAACCTTTGCCATCAACTACTACCCTCTGTCTTCTTCCATCCAGCCAATTCCTAATCCAAATCTCCAACTCACCCTCAATGCCATACCTCCGTTATTTTTGAAGTAGCCTACCATGGGGAATCTTATCAAACGCCTTATTAAAATCCATATACACCACATCTACCGCTTTCCCCTCGTCCACGTCCTTAGTCACCTTCTCAAAGTATTCAATAAGGTTTGTGAGGCACGACCTGCTCTTCACAAAACCATGCTGACTACCCTTGATCACATTATTCCTATCCAGATGTTCATAAATCCTATCCCTTACAATTCTCTCTTAGACTTTGCCCACAACAAAAGTGAGACTCACCGGCCTACTGTTACTCAGGTTATCCCTACTCCCCTTCTTGAACAAGGGAACCACATTTGCTAGCCTCCAGTCTTCTGGCACTATTCCTGTTGACAACGAGGACATAAAAATCAAGGCCAATGGCTCTGCAATCTCCTCCCTTGCTTCCCAGAGAATCCTATGATAAATGCCATCATGCCCAGGGGACTTATCTATTTTCACCCTTTCCAGAATTTCCAACACCTCTTCCCTACATACCTCAAAGCCATTCGTTCTACTGAATTGTGGCTCAGTATTCACATCGGTAACAATGTCCTGTTCCTGAGTGAATACTGACGAAAAGTATTCATTCAGTGTCTCCCCAATCTCTTCAGCCTCCACGTGCAACGTCCCACTCCTCTCCTTGACTGGACCTATTCTTACCCTAGTCATTCTTTTATTCCTGACATACCTATAGAAAGCCCTAGGGTTTGCCGTAATCCTACCAACTAAGGACCTTTCATGTCCCCTCATTGCTGCTCTTAGCTCTCTCTTCAGGTCCTTCCTGGCTACCTTATAACTCTCAATCGCCCCAATTGAACCTTCACGCCTTATCTTCACATAGGCCGCCCTCTTTCATTTAACAAGGTATTCCAATTCCTTATTAAACCACGGGTCCCTCACACGACCCTTTCCTCCCTGCCTGACAGGTACATACTTGTCAAGGACACTCAATAGTTGCTCCTTGAACAAGCTCCACATATCAATTACGCCCTTGCCTTGAAGCCTACTTTTCCAAGCCACGCATCCTAAGCCATGCCTCACCGCATCATAATTTCCCTGCCCCCAGCTATAACTCTTGCCCTGCAGTGCACACTTATCCCTCTCCATCACGAGAGTAAAAGTCACCGAATTGTGGTCACTGTTCCCAAAGTGAACACCTACTTCTAATTCTAACACCTGGCCTGGTTCGTTACCCAGAACAAAATCCAGTATGGCCTCACCTCTTGTTGGCCTATCTACATATTGTGTCAGGAAACCCTCCTGCACACATTGGACAAACACCGACCCATCAAACGAACTAGAGCTATAGCTTTCCCAATCAATATCAGGAATGTTAAAGTCCCCCATAACAACCACCCTATTACTTTCACTCTTCTCCTGAATCATCCTCGCAATCCTTTCCTCTACGTTTCTAGGACTATAAGGAGGCCTGTATAAAACGCATAACAGGGTGACCTCACCTTTCCTATTCCTAACCTCAGCCCAAACTACCTCAGATCGCGAGTCTTCATCCATCTTCCTTTCCGCTGCTGTAATACGATCTTTGTCAAGCAATGCCACATCTCCCCCTCCTTTACCCCCACCTCTGACCCTACTAAAACATTTAAACCCTGGAACCTACAACAGCCAATCCTGTCCCTGTTCTACCCATGTCTCCGTAATAGCCACAACATTGAAATCCCAGGTACCAACCCACGCTGCAAGTTCACCTACCTTATTTCGTATACTTCTTGCATTGAAGTATACACATTTCAAGCAATTTTCCTGTTTACAGGCACCCTCCTTTGAGATTGATGCCATGTTCCTAACCTCCCGACATTCCAGATCCTGCACCCTAAAGCTACAGTCCAGGTTCCCATGCCCCTGCAGAGTTAGTTTAACCCTCCCCCCCCCCAAGAGCACTAACAAATCTCCCGCCAATGATACTGGTGCCCCTCAGGTTCAGGTGTAGACCATCCTCTTTATAGAGGTCCCACCTTCCCCACAAAGAACCCTAGTTATCCAAATACCGGAATCCCTCCCTCTTGCACCATCCCTGTAGCCACGCATTTAACTTTTCTCTCTCCATATTCCTCGACTCTCTATCACGTGGCACGGGAAACAAACCAGAGACAACAACTCTATTTGTTCTAACTCTGAGCTTCCAACCGAGCTCCCTGAAAGCCTGCCTAACATCCTCAGCCCTCCTCCTACCTATGTCATTGGTGCCAATGTAGACCACGACTTCGGGCTGCTCCCCCTCCCCCATAAGGACCCGGAAAACACGATCAGAGACATCACGTACTCTTGCACCTGGGAGGCAGCATATCAAACGTGAGTCTCTCTCGCCTCCACAAAACCGCCTATCTGTGCTCCGAACTATCGAGTCCCCAATTACTATTGCTCTGCTCTTCTCCACGCTTCCCTTATGAGCAACGGGGACAGGCTCCGTGTCAGAGGCCTGAGCCCCATTACTTACCACTGGTAAGTTCCCCCCCCCCCACCCCCACAAGTATCCAAAACAGTATACTTGTTCTTGATTAGACCGGCCGCAGGGGGTCCCTGCACTGGCTGCTTCCTCCCAGTCCCGCTCACTGTCACCCATCTGTCTGCATTCTTTGGAGTTACTACTTCCCTAAAGCTCCGATCTATGATCCCCTCTGTCTCCCGAATGATGCTACGTTCATCCAACTCCAGCTCCAGTTCCCTAACACGGTCTTGGAGGAGCTGGAGTTGGTTGCACTTCCTGTAAGTGTAATCAGCAGGGACGACCATGGCATCCCTCACCTCAAACATGTTGCAAGAGGAACATTGCACTGCCTTCACTGCCATCCTTCTAAAAGTAACCGTTTTTTTTTTTTTAAAAATAACTGGGTCTAAAGAATAGAACAAGCAAAATGCAGCACTTACCTACTTACCACAACGGGTCTTATTATTAGGTTAGAGGAGGATGGCGGGTGGGAGGCACTATCTCTGTAGTCCCTCGGGTTCTTCTCCTGCGCGTTTTTATAGGGAAAAAACCTACCCGGCTGCCCCACTGGTCTTCGTCACTTCCCCCTGCTGCTCCCGCTCTTTCTGTGAAGAGAGAAAAAAAAAAACACCGTTGCCCGCTACCGGTAAGTAATTTTAAAACAAACTGTCTCACCTTAGCTGTAGCCTTCCGGGTTCCTTTACACTCTGCTGCTGCTCGCACTCAAAAAAAATATCTTGGTATTTCCTGGAAACGGTGTCGATATTTATGTAACTGAAACTGCTTAAAGTCCATAATACCAGAAGACATGGGAGCAGCAATTAGGCCATTCAGCCAAACCAGTCTGCTCCAACATTCTATCATGGCTGACACGTTTCTAAATCCCAAACTCCCGTTTTCTCCCCGTATCCTTTGACCTGCTCGATACACCGGAAAATAGCAATTTCAGTCTGAAATATACTCCATGACTTAGTCTGCACAGCCTTCTGTGGCAAAGAATTCAATCGGTTAACCATTCTCTGGCTGAAGCAGTTTCTCCTTATCTACATTCCAAAAGGTCCTCCCTTTTCTCCAAAGCTGTGCTCTCGGGTCTTAGCCTCTCCTACAAATGGAAACATCTTCCCAATATCCATCCTGTCCAGGCCGTTCAAATTCTGTAAGTTTGAATTGCATACCCCTCATCCTTCTAAACTCCATCCAGTACATACCCAGGGTCCTGAAATGTTCCTCATATGTTAAGCATTTCACTGCTTGTCGCATTCTCGTTAACCTCCTCTGAAAATGCTCCAGGGCCATTGCATCTTTTCTGAGATAACAGGCCCAAACGTGAGCACAATACCCCAGATGTGGTCTGACAGGTTCTTGGCAAGCTGAATGTTTTATTGCCACAGAGAATAAACCTTGATCTGCAGATGGATTTAACAGTTAATCAGAGGAAATCTGTGCATTGGAACAGGCAGTTACGGCAAATGTAACGAGGAACAAAGATCTTTCTTCTGAGACGGAAGCAAGGTACAATGTCAAGGATGCCAAGATTCTAAATCATATTTTGGATGAAATAACACTAAAGAATCAGCAATATTTAACTTCACCGACCTGAAATTTTGAATTTTCAATACTGTGACTTATCTGAATAATGCATGACGAAAATCTTCCTCATTATCTCTAGTAAGATGAAACACTCAAGTTCACAAATTCTTAATTCGGATACCATTCCAACTGAGGGATAGGAATTCAACTCAATTCATTTGGATGAATATTTGGGTAAGGTTAGCATGAAAGTAATACTCAGGAAAATAATTGGTACCATTGTAATAGCATTAAATGCTGAGGCCCTAGAAAATGTATCTTGCTTTCAAAGAAAGGTAATGCATATGACTACATGTGTTGAAATGTGGTGCAACACTGCTGGAACAATGTGACCAATGGTACCGTCTGTGATCTGTTGGGAATAGATTGCACATTTGACTGATGTCCTTGCTCTGGATGGTTTATCCAGTGCTTAGGTTTGTATATGCCTTTCATGAATTGCTTTCATGCAAAGTAGGGCTGATTTGCATTGTCATTACCGAACCCGAATAAAGAGACGGCAATAATTTATGGTGTTTGGTAGTGAGACCATCAAGAATTTTTCCCTCATTCTGCTCAATGCGTGCCATTGAGCATAATTGTTCATGAAACAGCACAGAGATTGCTCCAACGTTCACCAAAAGTTTCATACAAAGTATAACAGATCTTAATTTTTCTTCTGAGCTTTTTGTGATCATATTATTTTATTTCTAGTGCACCGAATGATTTATTTTTTATTTTCTACAGTTCATTTAGATTCTAATTGCAGTGGCATAATTCTGGCACTAACATGGTTTCCAATTGCAAGCGGTGTGCTTTGCTGCCTGTGTAGTTTCTGGGCTGCTCAGTCGTTTGCATTTAAATCGTTTGCCAGTCATATGCATCGAATGGCGTACAGTGTGGAAACAGGCCGTTCGGCCCAACAAGTCCACACTGACCCACCGAAGAGTAATCTACCTAGACCCATTTCCCTCTGACTAATTCATCTAACATTATGGGGAATTTAGAATGGACAATTCATCTGACCTGCATCTCTTTGCACTGTGGGAGAAAACGGAAGCACCAAGTGGAAATCGACGCAGACCCGGGGAGAATGTGCAAAATCCTTCCAGTCACCCAAGACTGGAACTGAAACTGGGTCCCTGGCGCTATGAGGCAGCAGTGCTCACCACTGAGCCATCGTGCTGCCCCGAAGACTTTCCTTGTTTTTATTTTTGTCTCACAGAGGGATTGTCAATATATAGATTCTGAAATGTCTGGTTTAACTACTTGAGGAAGCATTTCATTTAAAAACAAGCACTTGTACAATTCATCCCGCTCAGCGTTTCTCTGGCTTGGTTTATGCAAGCAGCCAATTTTTGGTTTCGGCTCCTGGTCGAAGAAATGGCGACATGAAAGTAGGTGTTCCATGTGGATTCTCTGTGACATCTCTGGCTCTCCTCTAAAAACATGCTTCTGATTTTGCCTGTTTGTCAAAGTGGGGGCGGGGTGTTCATGGGGACTGTTCTCAGTATTTGGAACAGAATAATTAACTTTCTTGGGTTCTTGAGGTGGCTTGGGATCTTAACTAGTTAAGGTATCATATGTTCTGTTCCCTTTTCTTTGTTCTTCATTCGGTAATTGTCATGGAAAAAATAGGGATTGGAAAGGATTCCAACTGTGTTAGTTAGGGTTATCTTATTACTGATATACGATACCCACTAATGTTAGTTTCTGTAATTTCTGTAGTTCTGCCACTATGGTGTTTCCGACATTAAACTTAATCTTATTCTAGTGTATCATACTTAGATATTTACTATGACATTTGCCACAAAGTCTTTATACTCAGGCTCGCCCTGCTAGCTACTGATTAGGTATTTGTTGTCACATTTTGCCACAATGGTCTACATCAACCAGACTCTGCTGAACCTGCTAACTGCTGACTAAATATTTGCTATTATGATTATTTTTAGCAGCCGGGGTTGATTTCACTGATTAATGTTATCTCATCTTGTCTTAATGATCTTTTAGCCCAATCCTGACTTCGCCAATTTGTGTAGAAGCATTCCACAACCCCTTTGCTGTTTCCTTTTGATTAGTGTTACATTCCACAGATTCCTTCTAATTGTTCACGAATGGTCTGTATGCTTTAACCCTTATCATGCTTTTAGACTTTCTATTTTCGATATAATCTTGTAAATAAATAGTATTGCATTTAATTCTGCTTGTCTGGCCACCTTCATTACTGCTGGAAGTTTGATTTAACACATTCTTCAAACAACAAACAAATTGAGGGTCTGTCCTACCTTCTTGAAATGTTCTGAGAGGGACTGGCCTGTTCCATAACACTATTGAGCGTTGATGGAGACTGGAGTTGAATGTGCAAGATGAAGTTACGGTGCCGATCAGTATGATTGCTTTGCCTCGCCAGGAGTTGAAAATTTTAAGCGTTGTTGCACATGCATTGCGTAAGCATATTGATTGTGTAGAAGACTTTGAGAAGTCAGGAGATAAGTTATTTACTCATTACACAATCAGCTGGCTGCTGACGATCGAACTTAAAGATGAGAAAGATTGTCAGAAGATATTACAGGACGTGGGTCAGTTGAAGGCGTGAGCAGAAAAATGTTAGATGTACTTTAATCCGAACAAACATGAATTTTTATTTGGGAATGTCAAGTGCAGGTGGAAATTATAAAGTGAATGGAAGAACCCAAAGGAGTATTGATACGCAAAAGGATCTGGGTGTACAAGTTCACAAATCATTGAAGGTTGCAGCACAAGAAGATAAGGTAGTAAAAAAGACCTATGGCATGCTTGCCTTCATTTGAAGGGGCATTGAATACAAGGATCGGCAAGTTATGCTGCAGCTTTGCAGTGTTTCAGCCATGCAAAACTGGAAATATTCTTGTCATTACCAGATGAAGGATGTGGACTTTTCAGAGAGGGTACATAAAACGTTGGCCACGATGTTGTGTGGTCTGGCGAATTTTAGATATGAAGAAAAGTTGGAAAAACAGGAATATTTGAACTGGACTGCGGAACGTTATGGGGCTACCTGACCGAAGTTAATGGTATAACTGGAGTAGAAAGTCTGAGGCTTTTACCGAGGGTAGAAAGGTCAATTACTAGGGGACACGGGTTCAAGGTTAGGATTGGTTAAAAGAAATATGCGAATTACCATTTTCCACACCTAGGGTGGTGTGAACATTCAATGCACTGCCAGTGGAGGTGGCGGAAGCAAACACAATGCCAACAGTCAAGAAGCAACTGGACAAATGCGTGAATAGGAAGGGAATACATGGATACGAATGTTGTAAAGGAAGACATGACTTGGAGATGCCGGTGTTGGACTGGGGTGTATAAAGTTAAATATCACACAACACCAGGTTATACTCCAACAAGTTTAATTAGAAGCACACTAGCCTTCGGAGCATCGCTCTTTCATCAGGTGATAGACAGCTTTGTTGTGGATGGACACAATGTGGCAGCGCAGCCTTGCTGGGCTGAAGCGCATTTCCATATGCTGTATTGTTGTTTGTTCTTTCTTTTTTTTCAAACCTACTTACTCATTCAGTAGGATCATGACTGATCAGACCTTCTTCACGTCGACGTTTCTGCGTCTTCCCTGTCAACCATTTATTGACTTACTGATCAAAAACTTCATGATCTATGCATGTCAGCCCTAAAAATACAGAAAGTGGTTGACGCACAACTGTCTATGACAAGGAGTTGGAAACTCTTAGATGCAACAGAATGCATTGGAACTAAAAAGAAGAACATAAGAATGAAAGAACTACAATCTGGCCCTTTGAGCCTGCTCCACCATTTAATAATGTTACAGCTGATCCTGTCATGGCCTCAGCTCCATTTGCCAGTGTATTGGATACTACATCGAAAGGACCCGACACGGTTGATTACACGAGTGTCAGTACACGGAAATCGCTTTTGGATGTACAAATTTAATTTGGGGAATGAATTGAAGTAAGAGGGAGGTTTGAGCTCAGGTCTTGCAATTATTGTGTTGAATGAGAAGGTACTGGGAGTTGCGAGTGGGTTGGTGCGGGGTGTGAGCCTCACAAGGGAGTCTCAGAGGGAATGGTCTCTCCGGAACGCACATCTGGCTGCCATGGGAAATTTATCACTGAACGTGGGGTCAGTGTTTTCTTTATTCTAGGAGACTAGGACCCGTGGACACAGCCTTAGAATTAGAGGGGGTAAATTCAGAACAGAAATGCGGAGACATTTCTTCAGCCAGGTAATGGTGGGCCTGTGGAATTCATTGCTGCGGAGTGCAGTGGAGGCCGGGACGCTAAATGTCTTCAAGGCGGAGATTGATAAATTCTTGATGTCACAAGGAATTAAGAGCTACGGGGATAATGCGGGTAAGTGGAGTTGAAATGCCCATCAGCCATGATTGAATGGCGGAGTGGACTCGATGGGCCGAATGGCCTTACTTCCACTCCTATGTCTTATGGTCTTATGGTCTTATGGACTGCAGCTGCAGCAACTCCTGCTCACACTCGAAGGGTTAATATTTTATCAACGTCATGAACACATTCCACCCCAATCTCAACTTGACCCGCACAATCTCAGACACCCCCCCCCCCCCACCCCCCACCACACCTCCATTTCTGGGACTTCTCGATCACCATTTCCAACCATTTACTTCCACATACAACAGCTAATGTGGCATTTGCTCTGGATGTAGCATCCTCGACACGAGGGAGACAGGACGCCAACTTACAGAATGTTTTAGAGAACATCTCTGGGACACACTCACTATAAAATTACCCACTACCCTGAGGCCGAACACTTTCATTCCCCCTTGCAGTGCATAAAGGATATGCAAGTCATGGCCTTCTTCCACTGCCAAGTTTAGCTGCCTGATGCCGGGAGGAAGAAGGCACCATCTTCCACCTTCGGGCTATCCAACCACACGAGATCAACTTGGATTTCACAAATTTCCGCATTTTCTCTGTCCCCACCTTATCCCAGATCAAACCTTCCAACATTGCACTGTACGCCTGAACTGTCGGAGCTGTCGATTATCCGTTCCACCTATCCGCTCCACCCTCCTATCTGATGGATCACCTTCACCCTCTCCTCAATCTGCCTAAGTTATGGAAGAATCACTTCCGCCTTTTCAACTGGTTTTCCAAATAGGCTGCTGGGTTTTCAGTATCACCAAATTAATCCCCGCTCAAAGCTTCAGGACCGACCTGAAATGTGTAACAGCCTAAGGGCCTGCCACACCCTTTGTCTTATTCGATCTAACCCTGCATCATCAGTAACCAGTTTGACATAACATTGTTCAGATGGTTTCAGTCCATCATCTCGCTTAATTCCTGAAGTCCCACCACCTGAATTAGCAGGGCCTTCAAATCCCCCAAAGCCAACAACTGTCCTGTGGTTTCATCTTCAAAGGCTCCAAAAAGCTTTCTAACACCAGTGTGTAAACTGGGTAACAGATTTGTCAGACTTTCCACATTCTGGGTTCCCCAAGGAATGTATTGTGGCTGTCTCCCCATTTCATAACAATTGCAACATCATCACCTGTGTGGGCTTCTTTCCCTCATTAAAGTTGCTACATTGTGATTCGTCATCAGATTCCAATTCTAACCTAAATTGTATTTTCTCTCATCTCTCCGCCTGTGTTGTTGTCTTCTCTGCTCCGGTCCCCGCATCACTCTTTGCCTGTGTCTGCACAACATTCCTGGAGTAACTTAGATGAGCGACATAGTCTCTTTGATCTCTTAACATGCGTAACGTTTGAATTTCACCTCACCATCTTTCTTTTTCCAGGTATTAAGCTTCTAATTCTATTTTCCTCCTCGCCTGTCCTGCCTCTCATGTTGTTTTTGACATATTCCGGTCTCAGCCAACTACTTTCCATCCAATTCCCCCTCTATCTCTACTGTTCCCCTTATTACAAGAGAGTTAATGATATTCTCTGCACCTTAATGTAAGGGGGTTTCCCAGGATTTAAATCCAGGTTTAATAAGTGTTTCCACTTGCTGAATCCTCATATACAAAAGCGCTTTGTTCTGGTCTAAACACGTGGAGATTTTCCCATCCAAAGTATTTGTTGCCAAAAGCTGCTCGTTTTGCTTTCTCACACCCTCACCCCCACACCCCACCCTCCACCCCTCGGTCAGAACTGGACCGAAAAAGATTTTCCTCAGTCCTCCCCTTTAATTCCTACCAGCCTTAAAATTTCTAACAACTGTTCCCACTTCCAAATTTTCTTTTTCGTTCATTCATCGTTAGGTCTGTAAATCTTCGTTAACTCTTCCATGTCATCACACGTATTTAAAAGAACAAAGAAAATTTACAGTTTAGGCACAGGCCCTTCGGCCCTCCAAGCCTGAGCCAGTCCAAATGTACTGTCTAAACCTGTTAGTCAATTCCTAAATATTTTTATTCCTCTGAACCCCACCTACTCATGCATCTTTCCAGACGCATCTTAAATTAATTTACCGTGCCTGCTTCTACCTCTGCTGGCAATGCGTTCCAAACGCCCACTACCCTCAGTGTAAAGCACATTCCGCGTGTATCCCCCTTAAACTTTCCATCTCGCCCCTTGAAAATATGACCTCTCATTATTGAATCCTTCACCCTGGGAAAAAGCTTGTCTCCATCCACACTTTCTATACCCTTCATGTTTTTTAAAGCTCAATCCGATCACCCCTCAATCTCCTTTTTCGAGTGGAAAAACCTAACCTACTCAACTTCTCTTCGTAGCTGGCACCTTCTATACCAGGCAGCATCTTTGTAAACCATCTCTGCACCCTCTGAAAAGCATTCACATCCTTTTGGTAATGTGGCGACCAGAACTGTACACAGTATTCTAAATGCGGCCGAAACAATATCTTGTGCATTTTTAACATGACTTGCCAGCTCTTATACTCAATACCCAGTCCAATGAAGGCAAGCATACTATATGCCTTCTTGACCACAAAAGTAAACTCTTTCGGCCATTTCGTTAAACAAAAATCCTTAGTTCGTCTTTCCCATTTTTCAGATATGTTTACAAAATCATGTGTTCCTACTGGAAATTTCTTACTCAATATTTCAACTGCAGTCCTTTTATAGCAGGATGAATATATTTCCATCGAGCTAATCTATTATCTCTGGCCTCACAGTTCACTCTCCCACGCCATACAAGTCCAGTCGTGCCTATTATAAATATTCCCTAACTCTACAACTTGTAATAATCTCTTACCAATCTAACGGTTCCTAACCTTCATTAGTTTCAAAGAAATGACAAATACGATCTATTCTCCTTCGTTCTACCGAAACCATTCTAAGAATGCTTCTGCAGAATGCACTAATCACTTATGGTTCCTTGAAAAACCGGTGTTTAAAAAAACCTCAAGTTTTTACAGTGCAAAATAAAATAAAAAAAGCCCCCGCATCTGGAGCTCCGGGGCACAAAATGCAAAGATTTAACTACCAACAAACAATTATACACACGAACCAGATCAGAATGGTTAAACTATAGAGTCTCTCTTTCACACGCAGACACACACAAACACTTCCTGCATGCCAGAGCTGCTCTCTCACACACAAAGACACACAGGGACTGACTAACACCTCATGGAAATTTGTCTGAGTCTCTTTATTCAATAACACTCACGCCTGCACAGTTTTCCTCTACAATCCGCTGCGTTTCCTCAAGCTTTAGTTTAACATCCACCTTCAGGTTTCTTGGATTGGAGAGACCCACCTGGAACTTTCTTTGCACATCTGCCTTCCCGAGAATCTCCTTTATTTGACAGAATATAGTCCAAACTGGCAGCAAAATGCTTACCCTTAGAGTGGATGAGGGGGACCTAGCATTTTATTCTGTCTATCTCAGGAGAGCTCTCGATTCAACTCGGAAGTGCCCTGCAGCTGCATACTCTTTTCACAGGAAAATGTCTCTTCCCATTCCTATCTCCGCTGCCAACTTCGTTGCGGAACAATCACGCCATGTTCAATAAAAAAAAATCAGGAAAAGCTGAAATTCCTCATGAACGTAAAGTTATTCTTGCAAAATCAAAGCTGTGGAAGCCCGCAAAGTGTCTTCCCTAACATCCCACGAACTGTTTGTTCTCGTCCAGTTTGACACTTTGTTGGTCCCGCGCTTCATGGATAATATTAACCTAGCAATTCGTGATGGCTTGCTTTGTCTTCTTACATTAGTCATCGTTTTAACATTGGTTCTCTCCATTACACTTAATGTATCACATTACAACACCATCATCTTCAGCACTGGCTCATCTCACAGTGATTGAACCAAGCCATCACAATGCACTACCGTTATTTGTTAATGGAAGCTTGTAAATGATCCCGAGCATACATTGCAACACTGGGGTAATTGCATAACTGCCAAAATAATCTCCATATTTGTTGCAATCCCAGCTACATTACCCCCCCCCCCCCCCAACCACACCCAGCTCCCATTTTCCTATCATTCTTCATTGGCACGCCCTCACTCCTGATGATGCTTTTATTATCGAAAGATCGACTCTCCTGCTTCTCAGATGCTGTCTGACCAGCTGTGATTTTCCAGCACCACACCCTTCGACTGTGAACTCCACCTTATGCATTCCTCACTTTCTTCATTTTCTATTTTAACCTATAATGCCTTTATATGTAATGTTACTGAATTTGCCCATTACTATTCTGCCCCATTTCTTCTTTAGTTCCCCAAATCAACTTATCTTTTATTAAGTAACTTTTAACATCTTTGGCTTTAAATGAGCTCCTTGTGCTATTGGAGGAAATTCATTATTCAGACTCTTTTTCAAGATAAATGGCTTTCATGAAACATTTTCTTTGGGTTAGCCTTTCTGTTACTATTTTCTTGTTAGTTGTTTTGCACATAATGAAATGGAAATGTGCACAAACTGGGATTTTTCAACATCTTACGGTATGTGTGACCTAACTCCAGCGTGTTAAACTTGTGTGTCCCATCACAAGAAAGTAAAAGGAATGTGAATGCTTAATATCTACTCCCAATCCATCCTTCCCAGTAATAATGTCTCGTTTTCTGGTGACAATGTCAAGTCTTTAGCATAAGCAAACACCTGCCAGAGAAAGGAAATTAACATAAATGTTATGTATGCATCAGTAGATTTATTTCGACATTATATAAAGACTGCTAAAGGTATGTTGCTGTGGACCGAGAGAACCCTGCTCAAAACATTTTCAGAATGTAGTCACGATCCTAGACTTTGTCCTATTGAGGCAGATGCAACGCGAATATCATAGGAGTGATGCAACTGGTCAAACGATTCAGCTTGAAACAAAACAGAATTTATTTAAACACGATAAATGAAACGTGAACAGAAGAAAACAGAATTTAGAATAACTTGACCCATTTGATTAACCAACCGACTCTATCATACCTGACCCAAGTTGTTCCCTTTGTTGGAAGATTTCATAAACACATCCCTTGTCCAAAGGTAAATGTAAACTCCGGTTCTTGTCGGCAGGTGAGTTTTCAGAGCCAAACTTCAGGAAAGTTCTTTCCTGAAGCGTGTCACCGGTC
The DNA here is from genome assembly GCF_037043375.1 of Chiloscyllium plagiosum. NCBI lineage: Eukaryota > Metazoa > Chordata > Chondrichthyes > Orectolobiformes > Hemiscylliidae > Chiloscyllium > Chiloscyllium plagiosum. Next base: position 54,652,807 of record NW_028270177.1, read on the forward strand.
CCCAACAGATTTTGACTGCTTGCTAAAACAAACAAAACGAGAAAGAAAAGTGAACTCGAAGAACTGCCATTGTTCAAAGTAAACCTACCCAGCCAACTCTCCAGCTCTGTGTTTATGATTCTTCTTGAAAGAAAAGTCAAGGATATTATGATGTTGTTAAAGGAGCAGCATTGTCACAATGGTCAGATCAGATGAAAGAAAATGTATATCCACAACTGAGACAAGGTAAGGAGAGTATATAGGTGTGGTTGTTTTGGTATATGTATGTTATGGAAATGTTAGAATATATTGTAAAGAATGACTTAATTGGGCACTTACTGTGATGAAACCTTCAATTGAAGGCTATTCTGCTGGTTCTCTTATTGAGTCACCGAGTTGTACACCCAGAAACAAACCGTTCCTGAAAACCGCTCCATGCCAACTATAACCCAAACTAAACTGGACCTACCTCCTTGCATTTGAGCGAAGGCCTTGCAAATACGTCTTATTCATGCATTTATCTAAAGGTATTTTAAATGTTATAACTATACCGGCATCCATAACTTCCTCTGGAAATTCACTCCACAGACGAATACCTCCGTTTAGAAAAATGTCACTCATGCCTTTTTTCATTAAAATAAACCTTTTACCACTCACCTTAAAAATATACTCCTTCGTCTTGAAATGCAACAAACTGGGGATCAAGACCTGCAATTCACCTTGTCATTAACTGCCATGATTTGAATAACCTCTACAAGATTTACATTACATACAGTGTGGAAACAGACCCTTCTGCCCAACAGGTCCACGCCAACTAGCCGAAACACAACCCGCCCAGACCCATTCCCCTACATTTACCCCTTCACATAACACTACCAGGCAAATTAGCATGGCCAATTCACCTTACCTGCACATTTTTGGATTGTGGGAAGAAACCGGAACACCTGGAGGAAACCCACATAGACACGGGGAGAACGTGAAAACTCCACACAGAGAGTTACCTGAGGCGGGAATTGAACACGGGTCTCTGGCGCTGTGAGGCAGCACTATGCCACCGTGCCTCCCACGATAATCTCCATCACTGTCAACGGCAAGGTATGTGTTTCGGGCAATGTGTCTTTTTGGTATATTAACACGGAATTTTGGCAGCGAGATGGCGCCATCTGCAGAACTGAAAACGTTTTCAGTGGACCGAAGAGCGTCAGAGGGCATTTATTAGCCTGCAATTTGTTTTAAACTGCCCACGCGATAGCAACCCCAATTGCACAAAGCCGTTCGAATTTCCTTTTACTGTGAGTGATGCGTGTGTTGGTACCGATATTTTGATAGAAGCAAACGAGAGTATCGATAGATCAATTAATATTTTTCCCAGAAATTTAAATGTTCATCGGGAGAAATATTCCTGTGTTGAGAAAGAGACCAAGTGTTAGGTTTTTGCGTGACAACATTTCAACAGTTATATTCCCAGAAATTTATCCGAGACGATTGCGTGTCCTGATGATACTCCCTTCATATTTTTGGAATAGTTTAAGGATGCAAATATCAAATTATTTCCAAATGTTTAATTGTTACACGCATTCCAAATTTACACGTGACAAGACATAAGACTGTTATTAGCGACGTTTTGTCACGTCTTTGATAAAGGAGGAAGGAGTTTTTTGTTCTGGAAGTGACGGGCTGAAAATAACTGAATTATTTAATATTTCGAATGTTTACATGTATAGCATTAATGCATTCTAAAGTACTAATGGGATGAGGCTAAGGACTTTGAAAATGAAGACATCTTTATGTAATGATTGTTCACTTTCCGAGGGTGAGTTGTGACGAGACTATACTCTCGAAGAAATGTTCTCTTTTCTGCTTTTCCTCATAAGGAGTGTATGCCACAACGGTGTGAGAAAATGTCCTTTAGACAGGTACTTGGTAAACGTATTTTGATTTCTCTCCCTGACTGTGATGGTCATTGTGGCAAAATAATTATGATTGACGGGGTCAGGACTCACACAGATCTGGAAAGGCTTTAAGTTTTGCGTTGTGTTGGTAAGATGGTTTCTGCTCGCCACTGAGCTAAATGCGTGTGCTTTCTGCTGCTTGAGTGTCTTCCTGGACAGCGAGGCTTCCTCTTAAAATTAAATGCGTAAGATTGTGCCTGTCTTCTGGACTGGACAGTGCATGAGAACCGTTGCGTTTTTGGTGCAATGCATTTTTGAAAAAGTGTAGATGTTTGCAATGCTGCCTATATTTGAATATTAATATTTTTTGGTTAAATAATACATTATTTTGTTAAGCATTTCAATCGATCTAAGGCTTGGTGATTTTTCTTTTAGCTTGTACTTTAACCGTATTATCAGTAAGACCTTGTGATGTAGAAGTTAAATCTCATCTGGAGCTGAGAAACATAATCTTGCACTTAAAGAAATATGAAAGTCATGCTTGAGGATATCTACTCACAATACTTTGGGAGGGTAATTTGGTATATATCACCACCAACACTTTGGAAATAAGCATATTCAGAATGGATTACAAAGCGGAAATCATAGACAACAAAATATTTATGACAGTGGAAGTATCTTCATGTATTTCAACTGAAGTTTGACGGGGTAAATGATCAGGTCAGGCAATGGATTCTCAACAGGCTTAAGGAACATTGAAATTCAGGCATATATTAAAATGGATTAAGAAGTGTATTGATAAAATCAAGTTACTAGAAAGTTTAGGTTAAGATTCAAATGCTGTGCCTGTCCATAAAAATAGAAGAGTATTCCTGTGTCTTGTTGAAACTGGGAACCAAACAAGTCAGGCTGAACCGGATATTTCATAATTCCAGCCTTTAAATGTTTAGTGATTTCCACAGAACCGAACTGGTTCTAACTTCCTTCTGTTTACTCTGCCTGGGCTGGAAAATAATCTGTGATGCTTAAACACTCAAATATGCTACTCTGCGAACTGAACTGAATATTGCAATGCTAATCTCGTTCGGTTTCTGTCTGCCATAAAATGATGCTTCTTCGAAACTCTGCTGCCTTTACCCGACCTCACATTGAGACCAACGCCCGTGAACCCTGTGTCACAAAGCTGGTCATTTCTTTCTGAGAGTTGTTCCTTTTCTCAAGTCCTGAGTTTTTGCAGAGGGTTCGTGAATCATTCAGGATCCGAGTCGACTGGGTTGGTACAGATGTGAACTGTATTTTTGTTTGTATGTTAGCAGATGGGGCTTTTGATCAAAGTTTATGCTTTAGAAGTGACGTGTGATAAAAAAGGGAGTGGTAAGTCCTGGAAACTGGACTCCTGGTTGAGTCAGTTCAGCAATGGAGCTGTGTCGAAACAGGCTGTTGAACACTCTTTCTTTCTGCCTTTCTAACTACGACCTGTAACCTTTGTATCATTGTTTGTTCTGTGTTTAATGGTTTGGTTTATTGTGATTGTTGTGCCGATTGGGAACAACATTGTTAATTCTAGTTTGGAGAGATTGAATTCTGTAGGTGATCTTTATTCTGTTCTGTGTATTTCGTTCATAATTTTGTGAATACATTTTTGTATGTTTTAAAACCTGGTTGTCAACATAGCTGAATTAATCCGGGGAAGTTTAACTGCAGAGTTACCAAAACAAACTGCAAAGTTATGGTCTGGGCTGCCTGCTTAGACTGTTATTAGTGGTCTGGCCTAGTCCATACCAGATTGAGGCTGTTTGCGGGATTTTAGACAGCGAGTGTTAATGCATTTATTTCTAATGTCGGTTTGGTTGAAAAGACAAAGCTTGGGTTAGCAATGTCTTTTCCTGTGACCAAGAGTTTTCAGGAAGTGTGCGAAGCGAACGTAGTAGCTTGCAAGAAGTGAATAAGACAAGGCTGCTGTAATTGTCAGGCAAGCTGGGGTTGGCGCTGCCTCCTTCTGTGAGGAAATGAGAGATATTTACAACAGTAGCTCAACGTTTAAACTTTCTGGAAACTCCATCAGGATACATAGAAATGGCAAAAATTCAGTTGGAAATGAAGTATCTTGGAGGCGAGAGAAAATAAATGGGCAGCAGAATTGAAACAGTTTGAGTAACGAACAAAAGCAGAAGAGAGAGAAAAAGAGAGAGCAGCAGAAGAGTGAGAAAAAGAGAGCAGCAGGAGAGAGAGAAAAAGAGAGAGCATTTAACTTCTAAAATTGACATTTAAAAAGGAACGTCAGCTGAAAAGGCGGGAGACAAGGCTGAAGGTAACTTCAGAGAGGTAGTAATGCGTTCTCATGTGGCAGAGCAGAGACTTTAAATGACAAGGTTACCAGCTGAATTGGCGAGTGATGTTGAGTTGGTCCACAAAAAACGGTTTGGCGTCGAGAATCAATTTCACTCTATGAGGGATAGGACAGGAACAAAGAGAAATGCTCATATGGAAAGCTAAATGTAGATCTCAATGAAGTTTATAAAAATAGATGACCCCACAGGGTAAAATGGAAACCGTTGAGAGGGAGAAAGAAGTTAAAAATCTCCGGTGCTTTCATTGTAATAAATATGGACCGCATGAAATCACAACGTTCGTATGTTATGAGAAAGCCAGACGTAGGAAAATAGGACAAGCGTGGAAGTGTTGTTGGCATTCTAACACACAGCCCAATGGAAGTGAGAATGCGAAATCAAAGGCTAATTAAAGAGGAATTGCCAGATCTGCTTACGAAAAGATAAATGCATTAGGCAAGTTAATTTTCATAGGCCAGGGCAGCAGATAAAGAGGTTATAATATTAAGGGATACACGATCCTCTCAGTCATTGATGCTGAAGGATAAGGAGATATGTATTCATGAAGGACTATTGCCAGAGAGGGTAGTGGTAAGAGGAATCCAATGTGAGAGAAAAAATGCTCAATTATGTAAAGTCAAGCGAGGGTGTCCAGAGAATGAGGAATTTATGGTCGGCCTACTGACAACGTCGCTGCTCCAGGAATACAATTTGTCTTGCGTAGTCGTGCTGCCTACCCCAGTTTAAAAGCCAGTGGAGACTCAAACAAATGAAGGACTGCAGAAGTCTTATTTGGAAATTTTCCCAGATTATGTGTCTTAACGAGGTCACTGGGCACAAGCTGAAGCAGGAGAGATAAAAGGCACAGATAAAGAAGCTAAAATAACTTTATCCGTGACTTTTTTGTTCAGATAAGTAGGAAAGAGCAGTAGCAAATAGGTAAATATGCAAGTATCTTTATCTCTGCTTAGCTTAATGAGTTAAAGCAGAAAGATGAGAACTTAAGATTGTTTAAAGGTGTATCGACAGACATACACAGAGGAGGAGAGTTATAATTTTCATGAGGAAATGGAGACCATCATATATGCAAGCTGTCGAGAAACGGGCAGAAGTTCATCAGAGTGTTTTGTCAGTCTGCTGTAGAAAGTCTGCTGCGAGTGGCGTATGAGCGACCATTGCGAATTTCCTTTAGGGGTGAGGAAAACAAAGATTTTTGACTGGCCAAACTACACAAGGATGTCTTTGAATTTTTCCAGACATTTCACACATGGCAGCTAATCGAAAAATCACCGACAATAATAGAACCTGCTTCTGTAATACCTATTCCAGCATTTAGGGAATCTTTTACAGGAGTCTTGACTGATTACGTAGGCGACCTATCTCAAAATAAAAGTATTTATCAACAATAATGGATGTATCGACTGGATATCCCGAGGCAATCCCATTATGCAACATCACAGCTAAAGGGGCCGTGGAAGGATTAATTAAACATTTAACTAGATACATACTAGGATAGAGATCCGGCCAGATCAAGGGTCAAACTTCACATCCAAGCTATTTAAGGAGGTTATGATTAACTTGGGAATGAAGCGATTCAAATTTGCCCTGTACCATCCAGAACTGAATGTAGCGCTAGAGAGATGGCATCAAACAAAAAAGACCATGTTGAGGGATTATGGTCAGAGTGAACCGGACGTTTGAGATAAGGGTGTATGGTTTGTGATTATCTGCAATCATAAATGCACGAAATGAATTGACTAAGTTCAGTCCACTTACATTACCTTTTGCGCATGAAGTGACAAGGCCGTTTCAACTGATTAGGGAGAAATTCATAAATCAGAATTCAGAGACCATCCATTTGGACTACGTGTGAAATTTTAGAGAACGATTAAATAGTGCTGAGCATTCGGTTAGACAGCATTGAAAGTCATCAGAGCACACAATGAAACAGCAAGTGGATATTAAATCATAAATTCGCAATTTTGCCATTCCAGATACGGTATTGGTGTTATTTCCAGTAATAAGTGAACCTTTACAAGCAAGGTTTAGTGGAAATGATCAAATCGAAAAGAAATTTCGTAAGTGAACTATTTGCTAAAGATTGCATACAGGAGGATATCTCAGACTGTGTCATGTGCGAATATACTCAAAAAGTATTTTGACGGGTGGTAAGCAAGATGAGAAGTTAATAATGATTACAGCACAGAAGGAAGAACGAAAGTTCAGAGGTTTCTGAATCAGACGTTCTTCAAATCAAATTGGGTAATGAGGAAGTTGTCAAAAATTGGGATCTGTTATTGAGTAACCTATCACAAGAAAATCGAAATAACCAGGAAGTGTTATCACGTGGTAAGATAGGCGCAAATAAACAGTGAGCTACGAACGTAATTGAACATGATGTAGATAGGAGATGCTGTTCCGAATAAGCAACATCCTTGTGGGCATAATCCTTTAAAGTTGGCGCAGGTTTAAATGGAGATGGAACACACGTGCCAAGGTGGCATAATCGAAGTGATTTAGAATGAATGGAGCTCACGCATATTCATGGTGCCCAAGTCCAGATGGTACGAAACAGTTATGTGTGTTCAATTGCAAAGTAAACACCGTTACAATAGCTGTTGCATATCCAATTCCACGGTTGGAGGCTGCATCGAAAAACTGGGGTAAGCAACTTACACTTCGAATTTGGACAAGACAAAGGTTACTGGCAGGTACGTGTCAGACAGAGCAAAGGCAATTTCGGACTTTAGTTTAAGGTGATGCCACTTGATATGAAAATTGCATCAGCCACTTTTCGGAGACTGATTAATAAATCCATTGATGTATTACTCAACTGTGCTGTGGGCATTGAAAAATCTGATGATTTTTAGTCACTCATGGAAAGAACATTTACAGCACCTGACATTTTTGTTCGACTTCGGGAGGCATACTTGGTGGTAAACGTAGCTAATAGTGAACTTGCTAAGCCCAAGTCACCTTCCCTGGGCCACGTTATTGCACATGGATAAATGGTCCGGGGGATGCAAAAACGAAAGTCATTGGGGGATGTCCCACACTGTCGATGAAAAAAAAAACAGTACGATGGTTCTGGGATTAAATGGATTTTAATATACGTTTTTGCCGAATTTTAGCAGCGTGGCTGCTCCACTAACCAAGATTGTTAAAAAGATTCATTTTTCAGCGGATTGTGAAAAGGCATTTGACAGCCTAAAAATTGTATTAATCGCTGCCTCAATATTGGGCACACTGGATTACACAAAGCATTTCATGGTGGCTATCGATGCCAGTGCTGTGGGTGTTGGTGCGACGCTTCTGCGGAAGGATGACGAGGGAATAGAAAGATCCATCGGGTATTTTTCCAGGAAGTTGAAAGTTCATCAACAGAAATGTTCATCGATGGAGAAAGAGACTTTGAGCTTGCTGTTGCCATTACAATATTTCAGTGATTGTATTACCACCAACGCATTCAATCACATACACTGAACAGAACCCATTGATATTTGTTGAGAAATTCAAGTAGAAAAAATGCCCGACGATTTGAATGGAGCTTGCTGTTTACAATTCATTTTGACAATTGAACATGTTGCATGGTGCGAACACGAGATTGCCAGTTGTTGTTGAGACTCGAATGAGATATAGAGGTGTTTGGTTTCTGGTCTGCCATGGCCTGAGTTCCGACTTGTTTGTGCATGTTTCCATATGCATAGTTCTTATAGTGCAGATATGTGTGTTCGACTACTTCAAAGTTTTTTTAAAGGCTTTTGAAAACAAATCCATCTTTTGATATTAACAGTCCATTTTTCAAGGGCGTAGGAGTCAAAAAGCTAGTCCTTTTCCCCCTAATGGCTGGTCCTTTTTCATGGATCTTGCATTCTTTATTTTCTTTTAAATTTCAAGGGGTTCGCAAACTCCGCAGGCTCTGAATCGACGAGACTTTAGGCCAAAGCTTATGTTTTAGAAGAGACCTGCACAATGAAAGGGGAGTGTCAGTCTCAGAAACTGGAGTGTTTGAGTCAGTTAGCAGTGTAGCTTTGTGGAACCACGCTACTAAACTCTCTCTCGCTTTGCTCTTCAAACGTCGACCTCTGAGCTCTTGTTTCATTTTATGCTCTGTTTCATGCTTTTGTTCATTACAACTATTGTGCATATTCGGCTCAGGATATTTAAGTTTAGATTGGATAGGCTGAATTATGTAGCTTTGCTTTACTGTGTTCTTTGTGTCTTATTCCGTAATTTTGTGAATAAATTGCCTTATTTAAAACCTGGTAGTCAACACAGCTGACTTACTCTAGGAGTTTTTGCGATACACTTACGAATCAAATTGGAAATTTATACTCTGGGCTACCTGCGTAAGAATATGTTTTGAGTGGTTTGACCTAGTATGGAAGTTATTCTGACAGTTATGTAGTTAACCTAGTGTTGCAATGCACACCCGAGATCATATTACAGGGCTACATTAACACATAATGGTTGTGCATTGTAATCGGCTGGATGAGATAATGCTGAAGATAATGGTAGGGTAATGTGATAAGGTAAGTGTAATGTAGAGAGCCAGTGTGGCAAACGATGATCAGTGTAGTTAGACAAAGCAAGCTAGCACAATTTGTTATGCTAATATTATCTGATAAGAAAGGGAAAATCAACTGCATAACCCGCACAAGACCAAAGAGATTGTGGGAAGTCATTGAAGACGGCTTTAATTTTGCAAGATGAAAGTTGGGCAAGAAGGTTGGCCACACACAAAAGAAAGGGTGAGCGTTTTGCTGCTGATCTGGACTATATTCTGCCAATTAAGGGAGGTTCTTGGGAACGCAGATGTGCAAAGAAAACTGCTGGTGGGTCTCTCTGATACAAAGAACCAGAAGGTTGATGGGAAATTAAAGTTTGAGCAGGCACAAAGGATCATTTAGGAAAACTGCGCAGGGGGTGAGTAGTATAGAATAAAGAGATTCAGACAAAATACCACGTGGTGTTCATAAGTTCCTGTTTTTACCAATTCATGAGCTGTGCGGTAGGTTTTCCAGTTGCCTCCAGGTCTGTTCATGTTGTGTTCTGTGTGTCTGTGTATGTGCGTCTGAGTGTGTGGATGTGTGTGTGAGTGCTCTGGTTTGCAGAAAGACTTTGTGTGTTTGTGTGTGTAAGAGAGAGAAGCTGTAGCTTGCAGAAAGGCATTGTGGGTGTCGCTGTGTAAGAGAGAGACAGAGACTCTACAGTTTAACCATTATGATCTTACTTACATGCACAATTCCGTATTGACCTTCAAATATTTGTGTTAGGGACTAATAGATTGGCAAGTGACTCTTGTGAGTTGCAGAGTTAGGGAACATTTATAATAATTGGCAGGCGTTACTGACTTGTATGGCATAAGGGATTGAATTTTGAGAGAATAGATAATAGATCAGCGGGACTGAAATATATGTCAGGATGAAGAAATGGACTGCAGTTGGAATATTTATCAATAAATTTCCAGTCAGAAGACAAGGAAAAAATGGGAAAGAAGGACGAAGGATTTACGAACTAAATGGCTAAGATACCTTTGATATCATAAAGTGCGATGCAATGGAAGAGTTAATTAAGAATTACTGATCTCCAGATAAAGCGCAAAAGAGAATATTGAAGAGGGCACAGGAGGTGGAACTCTTAAGGCAGTTTGGAATTGTAGGTGAGGATTGAGAAAAAAAAAACGTTTCAGGGACCAGTTACGACCAGGGAGGTACCGGAGAACAGGACGAGCAGCTTTTGGAAACAAGGACATTGAAAGAGAAAATCTCCCCATGTTCAAAGCAGAACAAAGAGCCTTTAGGTATAAAGGTTCAGAATGGGAATAAACTTATGAAACCTGGATTTCAACATTGGGAAAACCTCCTCCCATTCGGGTTAACAGAATATTACACTCTGCCCTGCAATAAGGGAGTCAGTAGAGAGAGGGGAAAGTGGATTGGGAAGTAGCTGACTCAGAGCAGAATGTCTTCAAAATAAAATGAGAGTCAGGAGGGGTGTGGAAACAAACCGAATTACAAGCTTTGCAACTGGAAAAAGAGACTGTGAGGTGAAATTCGGACGTTACACATGTTAAGAGATCAAAGAGACTTTGAGGCATAGTTTAACCTTTCCAGGAATATTGAGCAGAGACATGCAGAGAGTGATGAGGCAGGAAAGCAGAGCAGTCAGCAACGGAAGCAGGAAGATGAGAGGAAATACAAGTTGGGCTAGCATTGGAGTCTGATGAGGAATCACAATGTACCAATTCTAATAAGGGAAGAAGATCCAAAAGGGCATTCTGCCATTGTTTATAAAAGTGGGAGACAGCCGCAATACATTCCGTGCGGAAACTAGGAGCTGGAAAAACCCAAAGATGTGTTGCTCAATTTACATGATGGGTTAGGGAATTGAATTAGAGACTTTGAAGATGAAACCACGGCGCAGTTCATGGGTGTGGGGGATTTACTAGGAGAAAGTGAGGACTGCAGATGCTGGAGATCAGAGCTTAAACATGTGGTCCTGAAAAACGCACCAGGTCAGGCAGCATCAATGGAGCAGGAGAATCGACTTTTTGGACATAAGCCCTGTGGGGGATTTACAGTGGGCACTGCAGCTACAGGTGTGGGGCTTCCGAAATGAAGAGAGATAATGAACTGAGCCTGCCTGAAGAATTTTGTGGACATTCAAATGATTGATGGTGCTGGGTTTGATTGAGTAAGACAAAGGGTATGACAGGCGCTTCGACTGTGACCCACGTAAGATTGATTCCGATGCTTTGAGATAGGATCCATTGAGAGATACTGAAAACCCAGCGAGGAATTTGGAAACGGAGTTGAAAAGGTTGGAAGCTTGGAATAGAACAAGATATGGAACGTGGCCAACTGTTAACCACAATGTTCTGTACTGCTACTGCCGAGACAATGACCCTAAGCTAGAGGACATAGATGGTCAAACGTCCATGACCCACCTGTGATTCAGAGATCATGTAGTCTATGTGATCCAAAGATACAGGAAGGACAAGAAAATGCTGGATGAACAGCAAGATGAAGTGCAACGACAATTGACACAAATGCAGCTCGGGGAACCTAAAATGACAGAGAGCGCAAAGAGCAGGGTCATGTTGCCATTGCCTACTGAGTTGATGAGCGCTATTGAAAAGAATAACATGCCAGACCAGGGAGAACACCTTACTGCCACCTGGCAAGGGCTGGTCGACCCCATGGCGATAATAAATGTCTTTGGAGTAATCTTTCCACAGATGCTGTACGAAGGGCAATATAAAAGTAACAGCCCAGACAGAACTCGTGTGGCCAAGGACATGGACAACGAGGTGGGGCGGGGAGTGGCATGGTATGATTTCAGATTCAGAGAGGATAAGAAATTGTGTTAAGGGGCTTTATCAACCAGGCCATTTTATAAGAAATTACTCACATTGGACCTGGCCCTCCCGGACCCAGAGTGGACCTATGAGTCTGGAATATCCGTCTGTCCTGCGACAGAATCCCTATGGGCCCAATGGCCATGTTAATCTTTATATGTTCTAGCCGTGCCCAGAGAATCTGCGTGGGCCAGGAAAATACCCTATATTAACACTGGATGCTGAGCAAGAACATATTTTGTGGGTTGGTTTAGGAGGAATGTTGACATCTATGGTAGTAAATGTTGGATCTAGTTATACATATGCACAACCGCAATATGTCTCCAACCTTTCCATGTCAGGAAAATATGTTGAGACTGTAGGGTTTTCAGGTAAACTGTAGTTGCCATGCTTTACAACTCCAGTAAGTTTATACATGCATAGTAAAACAGCCGCCTTGCCTAAAACAGCCGTCTACACGGGGACACCAATTAATTTGCTCGTGAGGGAAGTTTTATTAAAGCTGGAATTAAAAGTGGAATGCAATCAAAATGGATTTAATGTAGATAGAGGGAATTCTCAGCCGGTGTTGCACGAAGCCAGGGAGGCCAAAATATATTGGATAGGTGACTTTGATGGAAACAATTTGGATGTGAGAATTAGAGATATATTTAGTAAGTTTGCTGATGACAAAAAGATTGAGGTGTAAGTGGACAGCGAGGAAGGTGCCTCAGATTACAACAGGATCGTGATCAGATGGACAAATGGGTTTAGACGTGGCAGATGGAGTTTAATTTAGATACATGCGAAGTGCTGCATTTTAGGAAAGCACATTAGCAGAACGTATACACTTAATGGTAAGGTTCTAGGGAGTGTTGCTGAACAAAGAGCCCTTGGAGTGCAGGTTCATAGCTCCTTGAAAGTAAGCAGCAGGGAGATAGGATAGTGAAGAAGGCGTTTGGTATGTTTGCCTTTATTGGTAAAAGTATTGAGTTGGGAGGCCATGTTGCGGCTGTACAGGGCATTGGTTAAACGACTGTTGAAATATTGCGTACAATTCTGGTTTTCATCCTATCGGAAAAATATTGTGAGTCTTCAAAACTTTCAGAAAATATTTAAAAAGATGTTGCCAGGGTTGGAAGATTTGAGCAATCAGGATAGGTTGAATGGCTCGGGCTGCTTTCCCTCGAGAGTCTGAAGATGAGGGATGACCCAATAGAGGTTTATAAAATCATGAGGGGCATGGATAGGACAAATGGACAACGTCTTTTCCCTGGGGTGGTGGGGTGTGTGTGTCCAGAACTAAAGGAGATAATATAAGGTGAGAGGGGAAAGATATGAAAAAAGACCTAAGAAGCAATGTTTTCACTGAGATGTTCGATGCGTGTATGGAATGAGCTGCTAGAGGAAGTGGTGGCGGCTCGTATAATTGCAACATTTAAAAGGCATCTGGATGCATCAATGAACAGGAAGTGTTTGGTAGGGAGGACTATATTGGGTTGGGATATCTGGTTGGCATGGACGGGTTTGGTTCCCTGCTGTACATCACAATTACTCTATTTAGGAAACTCGGGAAATGGAGGGTAGATGCTTTAGCTTTACTGTCTTTGGCTGAGCCATCCAAGTCTGAGCTGCATTGGACAGTATTTTTGACGAGATTCCAAGTAAAGTCTTAGGTGAGCGGTGAAACTGTGAGGTTATCACCCTGCAGCATTGACAGAGTATAGCCACAGTGATAAGGACGCAACAGAGCTTCCGAAAGAGCATGGAGGTTCGCATGCAACATTGTCAGCTGATTATTGTGTTGACGATTGCATTGATGATGACTGCAGCGTTAGGTATTATAAAGTGTCAGGCAAAAAAGATAGGTTGTGATTTGTGATAGGCAGCAAATTAAGCGTCTGGGTTGGCTTCTGGGTGCGCTTTAGCTGTCACTGTGCCCCAGGTGTGTTTAGATCTGAAGCCCACCATCAAAGACATCATTGTAATGTAAGGTGACGCGACAATAGCTGAGCAGCTGTCGTGGGGACTAAGATGGGCCTGGCGTAACCAGGAAGCCTGTGGTGCACAGACGAAGTCTTGGGAGTAGTGCCTACACATTTATTGACTATTCTTATCTCAGTGGCATATTGGGTGACTCACTGTACTGGATGCGACGTGCTGAGGAAGATAGTGTGGTATAGCTTTTGGCCACCTTGCTTTCAGGATTTGGTGGATAACATATTATTGCAATGTGATATCTATGTTCAAAATAATGTCTGGAAGGTTGTAACGATACCTAAAGGGCATATACCTATACCTGAGGGGGCAGTTAAGCATTTGATGATCCCCTATGTGGACATGATAGGGACGCTGAGAAAGAAGAGATATATGTTGTCGTCATTGGCATGTTCAGTGGATGGGTAGACGCGACCCCATGGCAAGATATTGGAGTAGGCACAGTGGTAGAGATTTTAACAACTGAAGTTATTCCAAGGTTTGGCATGCCATCTGGAATCAGTTTGAATAATAGGTCTGCCTTTATCCCGAAGGTGGTTAATTTGTTGCTACAGACTTTGCGGATTAAGCAGAGGTTTGGCTGTGTGCATCATCCCCATTCGCAGGGAATGGTGGAACTGATTATTAATACTTTGAAAGCTGAGTTGAACATAATTTGCGCATGGACCTATCGTACATGCGTCGATGCTGTGCACTGGCATTAATGGGTTACCATGTGTGGACTCACTGCATCATTAACTTGTCGCCACATGAGACACTTCCCACTAGACCCATGCCAATGCCGAAGCGGAAGGGTCCATTTGGCGGGCCCAGCTTGGAACAATTGGAACTTAAACTTAAGTGGTACATGCAACTGCTGACTATGATATATGAGAGTATGCACACACATGAAATGCTGAGGAAGTTGGCATCTGGCAACAAGGATGGGCCTATTACACCTGGAGATCAGGTGTATGTAATGGTTTCCAGAGAACGTGGAACAAGCCATGTGGAAGGGGTCCCTTTACGGGAACCAGGGCCTCAGTTACTACCGTCACGTGGAGGGTCGCTCCGCGTGTTATCAGCTTTGTCACTGTACCAAGGTGCTACCACGGGCACAGACGGACTCCGGGGTTGAGGTAGGTGAGGGCTGAGAAGGAACTGCGACAGTGGAAATGGCGTGCAGGGACCTGATACTCCTTTACGTGTCCTTGAGCAGTTGGTGAGTGTGGCCTTTAGAGAAAGTGGTATCATTGGCATTGGGGATGTCAGTTTATGGAAGGTGTCTTTCTAGTGATTGTGTGGCTGAAGACGGGTTCAGGGAAGCCACTGAAACCCCATCCTAGTCCTGAACCTTTCTGCTCCTTTGCAGACTTGCTGTCCATCGATTTGGTGCAGCTGGCAAATCTAGCTTTGTACTGCCAATGCCCAATCAGAACCGACTCTCCACTGTCCTAAACATGAATATGTTACTAATCTGGCAATACAAGTTGTTGGTATATGTTAGAGAAGGGGTATCCCTAATGTATTTAAGGGCAGAGAATGAGATTGCCACGGGCTGGGAGTTGCTTCTCCCTGCCATTTTTATAATCAAGATTGCTGAGTTTATTAAATGTATCTATCACTATCAACAGAGATTACTTTGATGATGCCCCTTTGTGTTGTGTGAGCAATTGGATAAGACCAATCGAATGGCATGGTGGACTCGGCAGGCCTTGGACTGGTTGTCGGCTGAGAAAGGTAGGATCTGTGTACTGTTTTGGAAACCTTTATTCACCCTAAAGAAAACTCTGAAGGATTTTCTGCTGTGGTGCTGAAGTCTTGTTCGGTTGGAGATTCATGTGTTGCTTGCGCGTTTAGATTATCTGGGATGTCTGGGTTTTTTTTTCATTTTCCAGTTATTATGGGACAAGTTTTGGCCTGTGACTCCAGGTGTTGGGCCAGAATTATTTGAGGTCTGGAACCTCGAACTGTTATTGCCCGCTTTTGGATCTCTGACGTTCGATCTGGCCTTGCTGTGTCCTGCCTCGTTGTATTATTTCTCCGTGTGAGACCTGTTGATCTCAAACGTGGTATATATGGAAGTTATTCTGGCAGTGATGCAGTTAACTTACTGTTGCAAAGCATGCCAGGGAGAATGTTGCACGGCTCCAGCAACAGATAGTAGTAGTGCATTGTGATAGGCTAGTTAAATTACTGGTAGATGATATAATCTGAAGATGGTGGTGGGGTCTTGTGATAGGTTAAGTGTAATGTCGGGAGCCAGTGTCGCAGACGATGATTAGTTTAGAAGGACCAAGCAAGCCAGCACGATTGCTTATGCTAATGTTATTTCAATAGGCGTTGGAAGAACAACTGCAGTAGAACGAATAGCTTGTGGGGAGATAGGGAAGGCATTTTACTGGCTCTAACAGCATTAGTTTTGCAAGATTCAACTTTAATTTCGTGAAGGACTGTCTGTGCCTCCTGGTTTTTCTTTATAGAGCATTGAGTGGTTCTTCCACACCCTCAGTTCAAAACATTTGTGTGTAATGAATTAATTTGGATCCCACTCTGTACCGTGTGATTTTAAAGGTATTGATCGACAGCTCATTGTGAATTGCCCTGTCTTTAGACGCTGTATTAAACTCTACGGAAGCTTATTCACAGCCAGCCCCGATGCCTAAGAAAAACAAATGGAGCATGTCCAGTGCTAGAAATAAGTGCTGTTTTCAATTAGAAAGTCGCAGAAACCAGGTAAAAACAATAACTGCAGATGCTGCAAACCAGATTTGGATTAGAGTGGTGCTGGAAAAGCACAGCATTTCAGGAAGCATCCGAGGTGCAAGAAAATCGACATTTCGGGAAAAAAACCTTCATCAGGAATTTTGGCAGAGTGTCTGAATGGTGGAAACGTCGACGTTCCTGCTCCTCGGATGCTGCCTGAACTTCTGTGCTTTTCCAGCACCACTCTAATCCAGTCGCAGAAAGCAGCAGTGCAGAAACAGCGGTGAGTTATCTCCACCTGCAATGCCTGCCTTTAACAATAGATTATTGATTTTTTCCGGCGGGCTGCATTCTCTTTTAATAATTGTAACGTAAAAATATCATGCTAAGTATTTCAACGTTCTGGAATGTAATTTTCGTCAAATCATAAACATATGAATTCTTGGACATCTGGGCATGCCAATCCAAATTTCTCAAATTAAATAATGAATCGTTTCTTTTAGTTTTGTTTCTGGTGTCCAAAATTACTAACGCTTTCTGATGATGTAAGACAACAGCCCAGGGCTAAACCGCTCAATGTGACAACGGCTCTGTGGCAACTTCAGAGCAAAGTCAATATCAAGAAAAGTCACAGGTGACTAATAAATCACACTCGTACACCAACTGTGGTTATGCAAACAGCTTCAATCCCACACCGTTTCCATTCCATTTTCCATCTTGTGGCCAGCATGTTTATGAATCTTAAAATTACAATGATACCAATACCTACTTCTTCATTCTGACCAGTGTTTTGTGCCTCTATCACAGGCACAAGAGATGACATCGAGAGACCATTTACGGTCTGTGTGGTAAGCCTTTTCCTCCCATGTTTCATTTGTCCCTTAACTTAAATCGATGTCTCTTGGGCCATCTTGTTTTTCTTAAGATCAAGGGGATAAGTTTATTCCTGTCGACTCCATTTACGTCCTTCCGAGTTTCTTGCATCTCAATAACATCCCCTCTGATTTTGCCCTGCAGTAACAAAAACGATCCCAGTGGGCCCAATCTCTCTTCATGACTGAAAAACATTAGCCCATGCAATGTCTCGTTAAATATCTTCTCCAAACCTCTCCTTTCACATCACATACTTCCTATTGTATAATTTCGACAATTGCAAATAGCATTCTCGCTGTGACCGAAGTAATATTTTGACCAATTCCTGAGTAATTGTCCTGCTGATAAAGTCTGCCCGTTGATTAATAAATGCCGATCGGAGAGTGGATAGACACTAAACTGTTGGATTTTGATAGTTGTTGCCAATATTGCAATATACGTAAGTTGGGATAAATTTAAAACATCACCCGTACTCTACGTTGTTCGGCTTTGCTTTAAACAGAACACGCTTATTGAATAATTCCTCTGGGCGTTCAGTGTATCAATAATGAATGTGGTTCCTATTTGCTAAAGAAAACAGAGCGGGAAATACATTGAACATAATTCTGAACACAGCAAGACTATTTAGTACAAACTCCATGATGACTAGGATAACATTTCTGCAATAAACCTGCATGAAAGCATGTCTGTATTTTCAGCTTTCGAATGATGTACGAGTTCCCTATAATTTGGCCTGTGAACATAAGTGTTGAACTACGCACTGATGTCTAAAATTATTTGTCTTATGTTCTTTTCCAAAAAAAAGGTGCAAAGACATATACCGCAGGTACGGAGTGGATATTATTTTACATTGCCTGGTGCTATCACTGTCTTTTTTGACTAAATAAGGTGTTTCCGTTCTGTAAGCTAAACTGAATCATCAATACTAAACTTGAAGAGCACATGTTGTGCCTTCTGTCCCCACTGCAATAGTTAATGAGTTTCAAAGACGATTGCCATCGAAAAGAGAATTGTATTAATGCAGAACAGCAGATGAATCCACTATTACAGTGGAGTCCAAACGATCCTTGCAGAGAGAGGAGGAAACGTCTTCAAGACAGGCATCCTTGCAAGGGGATTCGCAGTAGGGTTAAAATCCAGGAGGTAAAAATAATGACTGATGGGGGTGGGGAAACCGGGACTCCCAGGTCTCCTCATCCCCACACTCCTCTAGCTTATCTCTCCACGCTTCAGGCTCTCTGCCTTTATTCCTGATGAAGGGCTTTTGACCGAAACGTCGATTTTACTGCTCCTTTGATGCTGCCTGAACTGCTCTGCTCTTCCAGCACCACTAATCCAGAATCTGGTTTCCAGCATCTGCAGTCATTGTTTTCACCATGGAGTACAAACGATGCCTTTCCCCTTATAGTCGTCATCATAAGAAACAGACCAGCAATTCCCAAGCAACATATGGAAATAACTAATCATCCAATTGTAATGACCCTGTGGCTCCTTAACGTGTGCAACATGTGTTGCCCCAAAACCCACATGATGACTGCTGAGCAGTTTCTCATTATTGTCATCTTGGCGACTAGACCGACCCACAGGAAACATGAAATAAAATGAGAAACCAGTGCACGTTTTTAATGTTACTTGCATTATTACATGGACTGAAAATTGTAGTTAAGGAATACGTAAGCATGTTTTTAAACGGATGCCACAGCTCTGCTTGCGTCACCACAGAAGTATAAGTGTACTTAAATACAAGTCAAGAGCTGCAGCATGAAGCCGAATTCCAGTACGAAATAATCGAGAAACAAAGCGGGGTATCCGACCTCCCACATCGGGTCCCATATATTGTACACCATTACGACTGTCCAGAAGAGAGTGATAGTTCCTGAAATAAAAAAAATACAGGACAATGGCTTTCCTTCTGCTATTCATCTATAGGTCTCTGTTTCTTACCCCATCGCTGTGAACATGCAGTCTTTTCCGGGATCTGCTAGTCACTAAAATGTAAGTGATGGTTAAAGTATTGAACAGCAGAATCAGGGCAAATGTTATCCCAGGCGTTAGATTGCAATGCAGGAATTAGATTCATCCCCAGATATGCGAAAATTCAACATTGCCCTTTATTTCAGTAAACCATGGTTCAATCCACAGCCGATAAAAACACTTACCATAAAACACCATGCTTATTTTCAACAGTTTAATGCGGATACCTTTGGGAAAAAAAATTAGAATCGCTGATTCTTTCAGAGTAATACTTATTTTTGAAAACTTGGCAACAAATTGACAGAAATCGAGCAAATGTGAAAGTAATGGTGAACCGGACGGAAAAGTCAGTGGATGCATACAGCAGAAGATCACAGATATTGTGCAAGTGCACTGGCTTGATGACAGAAAACTGCTCCAGATAAACGATTGGCGTGCGTCTGATGATCAAATCGATGATAACTAAGAGTAAATGCGCTTCAGACACAGCCAAGCGGTAGCGAATAATACAATTAGAAAGAGCACACATTCTCTAGATCCGGATGACAGTCGTCAAGAAAGTAAAAGAAAAAAAGTACAAAGAAAATTTATAGCACAGGAAAATGCCCTTCGAACCTCCCAGACTGAGCCTATCCAAATCTATTGTCAAAACCTATTGTCGCCCAGTTCCTAAGCATCTGTATCCCTCTGCCCCCCACCTACTCATGCATTTTCCAGAAGCATCTAAAATGAATCTACCATGCCTGCCTCTACTACCTCTGCAAGCAACTTGTTCTCGGCACCTACCAACCCCTGTGTAAAGTACTTACCGAGTATATTCCGTTAAACTTTGCACTTCTCACCTTGAATGCGTGACCTCTCTTTATTGAATTCTTCACCTTGGGAAAGAAAAAGCTTATCTCTGTCTAAACTGTCTACACAGTGAACCGCATCTCCTCTTATCAAATGAAAACAATTCTAACCTACTCAACCTCTCTTCATAGCTAGCACCTCCCATACCAGAAAACATCCTCGTAAACCTTCTCTGCGCCAGCTCCAAAGCAGCAACATCCTTTTGGTAATGTGGCGACTAGAAATGTACAATGTATTCTACATGTGGCCGAAAAAACGTCGTGTACAATTTTAACATGACCTGCCACCTCTTACAATCAATACCCCTTCCAATGAAGACAAGAATACCATATGCCTTCTTGACCACTCTGTCCACCTGTGCAGCAAACTTCAGGGTACAAAGGATTTGCAGTCCCAGATCCCTCTACATGTCAACTTGTCCAAAGGCTCTTCAGTTCATTGTCTAATTCGCTCTGGAATTGGACTTCACAAAATACATCAACTCATATTTGACTGGACTGAACTCCACTTCTCCGCCCAACTCTCCAGTCGATCTATATTCTCCTAAATTCTTTGACAGTCCCCTATGCTATCTGATACTCCACTAATGTTCGGGTAATCTGCAAACTTGCTGAATATACCAGCAGCGCCCTCTTCCAATTCATTTCTGTATGTCACAAACAGCAGTGGCCCCAGCACTGATCCCTGTGGAACAACAGTGGTCACCTTTCTCCATTCAAGGAAATCCCTTCAATTACTATTCTCTGTCACTTGTTGGTCAACCAGTTATTTATCTACCAAACTAGAACACCCAGCACACCACGAGACTACACTTTGTCTATTAGTTTACCATGGGGAACCTTATCAAATGCCTTACTAAAGTCCATGCATTTAACATTAACAGCCTTTCCTTCATCTGTCAAATTGTCCACTTTCTCAATTAGCTCTATTACATTGGTAAGACGCGATCTCCCCTGCACAAAACCATGTTGTACATCACTGATAAGGCCATTCTTTACTAAATATAAATACATTTTTATCCCTCTGTTACTTCTCCAGCAATTTTCCCATCACTGGCGTCAGGCTCATTCCTCTGTAGTTAGCTAGAATATTCCTACTACCCTTCTTATACAGGAGAAAAAATGTGCAAACTTCCAGTCCTCTGGCACCACACCTGTGTTTCAACATTTTTCAAAGATATCTGTCAGGATCCCAACCATTTCTTCTCTCCCCTCGCTCAGCAACCTGGGATTGATCCCATTCGGTCTTGAACATTTGTCCACATTAATAACATCTGGCCTACGCAATGCATCTTCCCTACTTAAATCAACGTGATCCAGAGTTATCAAACGTCTAACTCTAATCTCAACATTCATTATGTCCCAAACTCCGTGATCTCTGATGCAAAGTAATCCTTCAGAATCTCACCCATTCTCTCAGCTTCAACACACAGCTTTCCTTCATTATCCTTCAGTGGATTAATTCTTTTCTAGTCAGCCGATTCCTTCTTATATTAAAATAAAAGGTTTTGTGATTCTCCTTAATTCTGCTCACTAAATCTATTTCATGACGACTTTTAGCTGGCTTGATTCTCCTTTGGACCTACTCTTCTTATATTTCTCCATGGCTGGTTTTGTTTTCAGCTGCCTGGACTTTATGTACGCTTGCATTTTCCTCTTGGCTAGACATACCGTTATTCCTGTCATCCATGGTTCACCATGCCTGCCTTTCCTGTCCTTTAATTTCAACGGAACATGTCTGTCATGCACCATCTCCAACCTGCCTTTGAAAGCCTCCCACATATCAAATGTGGATCTCACTTCAAATAGTTCCTCCTAATCAACAGTTCCCAGCTCCTGCCAAATCTTGATGCAATTGGCCTTGTCCGAGTTTAGTACTCTTCCCTTACGACCACTCACATCTTTGTCTACAAGTATTCTAAATCTTACAGAATTGTTGTCACTGTTCACAAATAAATCCCACACCGCGAATTCTACCACCCGGCCTGGCTTATTCCCCGACACCAAGTCCAATATGGCCCCTTCCCTCGTCAGAATATTGGCATACAGCTCTGGAAAACTCTCCTGAACTCTTCTTACAAATGTTGCCCCATCCAGACCTGTGGATGCTGGAAAAAATAAAATCTCACATCACGACTATCCTGTTGCTTCTACATCTTTCCATAATCTGTTTACCAATTTGTTCTTCTACGTCACGCTCATTATTGAGAAGCCTGTAATACAGCCCTAACAATGTAAATGCACCCTCTTGTATTTCTCAGCTCCACCGACAATGCCTAACTACTCTTGCCCTCCATAGTGTCCTCCCTTAGTAGAGACGTGATATCAGCCGTGATCAGCAATGCAACTCGTCCCCATCCCCATTTACTTCCCTCCCTGTCCTGTCTGAAATGCCTATATCTTGCAAGATTTAGTTGCTAATCCTGCCCGTCCTTCAAACAACTCTCTGCGATTGCAGCAACATTATACTCCTAGGTACCAATCCAAGGCCTAAGTTCATCCGTCTTACCCACAATACTCCTTGCATTAAAGTATATGCACGTCAGGCCACCAGTTCTTTTGCATTCACCTGCTATATGTCTACTCTTCCCCTTATTAATGACATCTTCATGATTCTTACAGTCTGAAGTTCCCACCACGCTGTCTATTTGTCTTCCTTTCTGCTGCCCAGCTCACTGCCACCTTAGTTAAAAACTTCCCCAACAGCAATAGCAGAAACTCCTACAAGAACATTAGCTTCAGTGTGGTTCAGATGTGCACCGTCCAATTTGCAATAGTGCCACCTTCCCCAGGACCCATCCCATAGACCAATAAGTCTGAACCCCTCTCTGCTACACCATCCCACAAGCCACGTGTTCATCCAGCCTATTTTGTTTTTCATTTCTACGCTGGCTAGCACGTGGCAGTCGTTTTAATCCCGCGATCACTATCTTTGATGTCTTCCTTATTAACTTCTCTCCTAGCTTCAAGAATTCTGCTTTCAGGAATTCACCTTTCTTTCACTTATATTGTTGGTGCCTATATGCACCACGACAACTGTCTGTTCAACCTCCCCCTTTAGAATGGTCAGCGGCCGATTGGTGACACATCTGACCTGAGCACCTGGGAGGGAACAAATCATGCAAGTGTCCTGTTATTGGCCACAGAACCGCCTATCTATTCACCGTATAATAGAATCCCCTATGACTATGACCCTACGGGTCTTTCCCGCGCCCCCGGTCCCTCCAGCCCACCCTCACTTCTGAACAGCAGTGACCGCCACTGTGTCATGACCTTGCCAATTGCTTCCCTCCCCTATTTAGCAATTTCCACCAAGAGTATCCAAAACAGTACACCTGCTTTGGAGGGAGTTGACCACAGTGGACACCTGCACTGCCTTCATATCTTTTTCTGCCTTTCTGTCACCCATTCACTGTTTCCCTCAGCAATTCTAACCTGCTGCGTGACCAGGCCACTGAACGTGCTATCCATGACCTCCTTAGAATCGCGGATTCCGCACAGTGAGTCCATCCGCAGCTCGAGTCCCGTCACGCTGTCAAACAAGAGCCACAGCTGGACACGCATCTTCCATTTGTAAGGATCAGGAACGTCAGCCACGTTCCTGAGCTCCCTCACCAAGCAAGAGGCGCATGTCACGAGTCTGAGATCCCTTGAAATTGTAAGCCTTTGCTTTATATTAATCAACTAAAACCAAACAATGCACTTAAATATATGAAAGAAAAGAAAAAGAATAAAAACCTTGATATTTCAGAGTCGTTTCCTTCTGGTTCGAGGTGGTTGGGCAGGAAGGAGATACTACACGTGTAGTATTTTGGGTTTTGCTGCTGCCCAAATATGTACGAATTCCTTACCTTCCCGACATCCTCCTGATCTCCACGTCACCTCCTCTCATTGTCCCATTGCTCCCAGACCGGATAAAAATCTGGTAAAGGAAAATATTTTGTGAAACTACGCATACGTCTGCTTGGTAACACCAGTCATTTGGTTTCGTATTCTCTTCTGAATTTCCAATGATATATTGAATCCAGACGGCTATTAAAATATAGAACATGAAATAACACAAGAGAAAGTCATACATGCGATGGACTGCCGGACAGATTTAATCATATGCTCAAGATATCTAAATTCTTCATCTGAACCCCTGTCAAAATTTGTAGTTCCCTCCGAGTTACACAAACTAATGTAATGCTTGGGCACAGTAAAACGAAATTTCTGTTCCTGTAAAATATTTTCAAGATAATTAAGAATGTTAACGTTGTAGTTTTCAGGAATTCCTGAAGAAGGGCTTATGCCCGAAACGTCGATTCTCCTGTTCCTTGGATGCTGCCTGACCTGCTGCGCTTTTCCAGCAGCACATTTTCAGCTATGTTAAGTTTTCTACTCTGTTTTCGGATTCACATAATTATCAGCTGTTTAATTATTAGTGTCATTTTGTATAACCTCACATTTCCACCACCACGCCATTTGTATCTGCGTTGTTTGTTTCCCAAACGCTTCACCTGCCTGTATCTCGTTGCAATCTCGCTATGCCATCCTCTGAACTTGTCCCTCACGCCGATCTATTATTATGAAATATCTCATAGTACATCTATTTGCATTATCCGAAACGTGAAAACATCCATAGTGAATGTGTGCCTCATTCCTGACAATCTTTTATCTGTTCATTAATCATTTTGTGTTGTATGCAAATATACTGCCGACTAGAATCTGTATGTTCTAGTATGCTAATACGTAAACTAATGTTTGGTACCTTATTAAACAACTTGTAAAGAGTCAATTGTGGCACGGTGGCTCAGTGGTTAGCACTGTTGCCTCACAACACCAGGATTCCAGCCTTGGGTGACTGTCTGTGTTGAGTTTGCACATTCACTCCTTTTCCTCCCACAGTCTAAAGAAGTGTAGGGCAGGTGAATCGGCGATGCTAACTTGTCCATGGTGTTCGGTGCATCAGTCAGAGGGAAATTGGTCTGGTTGGGTTGCTCTTCGGAGGGTCGGTGTGGACTGGTTTGGCCGAAGGGCCTGTTTCCATACTGTAGGTAATTTAATATACACTGCTTTAACGTTATCTGAATAATTGTTTTTATTCTCAAATAAATTAAAATGGTTTGCCAGCTACAATATAATTTTCACAAAACTAACTGTCTTGTGATAGTTGTTGCCTATTCTTGTAGGGTATTAGGCGGTTTGACATCTTTAATTTCAAACTGTGTGGAGTTTTTGCAGGACATAATGTGAAGGTAATGCAAAAACAGACTGTTTTTGTTCTAGTGCAATTATACGATCTGACCATACGAGGGTTCAAACAACAACAGATGGCTGCACAGCCTGATACTTCCCAAGCAGTTTTAGGGAGAGAGGGAATAAATTTGATGAAAATAAGATTTGAGTCGTTGGTGGTAAATATTTTTTTCGTTTTAACGGTATTGCATTGAATGGTAGATTTGAAGCATTCTGTTGCAACTCTATATATTTGGAGAGATAACACCAGACCAGGAAGTTAGGATTTAAACTTTGATGATATAATGTCAGATTCACAAAATAGCTGTGAACATGTGTGATCCTGAGCATTCCTGATCACGTTGATGACTTCCATAAAGCTACTTTTTTTCAACTGCCCAAAACGCTCATGTTGCATTTAAAGGGGAAATTCTATTCTACATAAGGTGTTGTGCTGTCATGAAAATTTCTATTTAAAAAAAAGAATTTATCGTCCACGCACATGCGCGCGAGCGCGCGCGCGCGCACACGCACACAAAAGAATCAGTGATTTCATTTCGCTGAAAGGCAACAGATGATATGATCCTGAAACTCATGACCAGTGAAACAATGGAAAAAATGCTTCCGTCATCTTCTGAGTTAATAGTTTTCTTGTGCAGAATTAAGATGAATATCTAGGGATGTGGTCCAAAAAATGGATGTGTTGTATGCACTAATGATTACTTGTCGATTGCAGTGATCTGCAGTGGAGTTTCGAAATTTATTCTATAAATTTGAAAAAAGAACAAAAACAAAGTTATGGGAAATTATCACCGTCTGTGACTAAATGCATCGTAGTTCAATGGAAACAGGGAACATCTCTGGGAACACACGCAACAACCAGCATATAACATAGAACATCGAGGATTACAATGCAATAATACAGTGTTGTAGCGACCTGTGAAAGCAACCTGAAGCCCATCTAACCGACACTGTTCCATGATCATCCATATGTTTATCTAATGACTTTTAATTGTCATTAAATTTGGCGAGTCTTTTATTGTTGCAGGCAAGGCACTTCATGCCATCACCACTTTATGAATAAAGAACCCTGACACCTGTAATATTATCTATCATTCATCAATTTAAAGCTATGTCACCTCGTGGTAGCCATCACCATCCCAGAAAAAAGGCTCTACATGTCCACACTACCTCATCCTGTGACCACCTGTATGGCTCTACTCAGTCATCCCGCATTCTGGATCAATGGTGCTGGAAGAGCACAGCAGTTCAGGCAGCACAGTTTCGGGCAAAGGCCCTTCATCAGGAATAAAGGGCCTCTTCCACCGTCAAATCCAAGCCACTTAATGGCTGAAGGAAGAATGTCTCACCTTCTGCCTTGAAATCCTCAACCACTCAGCGTCAACGTCTACTTCACCTGTTTCCTTCTCTCCCCTCCCCCACGTTATTTCAGATCAAACAGAACAACTCGGCATAAAACTCTTGAAATTTCCACCTATCTGGTCCACCCTCACCTGTGACCTATTTTATGGCATTCCCAGCTACCTTTCCCCAACCCACACCTTCCTATATGTCTCTATGTCTCTAGACACCCGTCTCTTCACCGCAAATTCCTGATATTGGGTTTATGCCTTGATTATCCTGCGCCACTTGTGCTGCAGGACCTGTTGTGCTTTTCAAGCGCCACACCTTTCGACTTCAGTGGAAACAGTGCAGGATCAAGACTTCAAGTTGCTTTTTGGACAGATCTGAGATTCTGCGTTTCGTCCAATTCCTGTGTCTGAATTGCTTTACCACTGCTAATATACGATTGGCAGGCTGGGTGCCAACTTTGAACCAGTAGGTTTAGAGATCAACTCGTCTCTGGTTCAGTTGGCCATACATACCATTCACGAGAAGTTAATACTGGATACAAATCCAACATGGAGACCTGATCACAATAATTAAGGTTTGCATGTTATTTTAAATGTGTTGCGTTCAACGCTGCTGGGTGAAGTTCCATAATGCCACATGTTCTTCAAGAAACATTACACAATCACTTGCTGATTCAGGAAGGAGATAAAATAGTTTCATTCTCTCGATGCCCAGGATAATATTTCCATTCATAATAACAGATTATCTAAACATTATTGGATTTACTGTCTTTCTGAGCTTGTGGAGTCAAAATGTTTGGAAGGAAGTATAACTAGTAAACTTAATATCCAATGCTAAAATGGAGCATCTGAACACACAGCGAGAAGTAGGACGTTTCCATGTAATATTAAAGTCAAAACAGTCAACTGTCTCTGTGAAAAGTAGAAATCAACTTCAGAATGGCATGGAGAAGCTAAGCAACTCGGCACGTCATTTGCTGTAGAAAACTGTTGCTGGACAGTGTAGAAAGAACTGTTACAATTATAATTTAAAACTTGATGATCAGAGCAAGCTACGGCAAGAAAATTCTGAAAGTCGCAGCTCTTTTCAGAAGTTTGTTCGAGAAGAGTAAGAAAATCTCATTCAAAGTACATTGTTTAGCAGACTAACTAAACATAATCTCGAAAGTCTTCGACAATTTTGAACACCTCACTTAATTCTTATCTGGGATTTCAGGTATAATATGATTTTGGAAAACATCGTACTAATGAACTAAAAAAAACATGAAGGCCAGAAGAGATATATGATACAAAAGTCTATCGTCATGCCACAATTTCACAGACTAAGGGAAACAAAATGCCGAGATAATCGGATAATTCAATACTCTACAGAGGCAGGCATGCAGAATTTAGGTTCTTTGCCGAAGACTAAGATGCAAAATGTGGATTACACCTAGTTGGCAAAGTCTTGGCAAGATGATGAAGTAAATAAATTTCCAAACTGAAGTTGATAAATGTTCACAAAAAACGGAACTACGAAATGAACTGATGAAAGACGGGAGATATTTGCCAACCTCTGTCTCCATCCAAATATACAGCACCATCACAGTTTCTTTGTGAAGGTGAACCAACAGGTGGATGAAGGCAAGGAGGTTGACGTGGTGTGTATGGATTCCATTAAGGCAGTCGGTAAGGTTTCCCACTGTAGAACATTGCACATAATAGGAGGCAAGGGAGTGAGGGTGCTTTAGCAGTTAGGATCAGAATTAGCTGAAACAAGAGGTGGAAGTGTTCATCCTGGAATCCAGTTACTTATGGTATACCGCAACGATCTGTTTTGGCCCACTGTTGTTCGTCATTATAAAAGAAAATGACCTGGATGAGAGTATCGAAGAATGGGTTAGCAAATCTGCAGGCGACTCTAACGTCGGTAGAATTTTGGAAGGAGCAGAAGGATGTTGTATGTTACAGAGGGATATAGATACGCTGCAGAGCTGGGCTGAGAGTTGGCAGTTGGTGTTTAATGCGGAAAAGTGTGAAGTGATTCACTTTGGAAGGATTATCAGGAATACAGAGTATTGGGCTAATGGTAAGATTCTTGGTACTGTAGATGAACAGAGAGATATCGGTGTCCATGTACATAGATCAATTAAAGTTGCCACCCAGTTTCATTGGGTTGTTTAGAAGGCATATGGCGTGCTCGCTTTTATTAGTAGAGGAATGCAGACTTGCTGCACCTATACAACTCTTTGGTGCGGCTGCGCTTGGCATATTGCATGCAGTTCTGGTCACTGCATTATAGGAAAGATGGGAAAACTTTGTAAAGTGTTCAGAGGAACTTTACTAGGAGATGCCTGGTATGGAGAGAAGGTCTTATGAAGACGGGCTAAACGACTTACATCTGTTTTCTTTCGAGAGAGGTTTGAGACATATTATAAAACCAGAGGGTTATAGAGGGTGGTCAGTGAGAGCTTTTTTCCTCTAATGTTGATTGTTAGCACGAGGGGACATAGTTTACAATTGCGGGGTGATAGATATAGGACAGATGTCACAGGTAGGTTCTTTACACAGAGCATAGGAGGGATATGGAGGGCCCTGCTGCAACAGTAGTAGACTCGACAAATTTAAGGGAATTTGAATGGCCATTGCGAGACATACGAATGAAAATGAAATAGCACACTGGCTCAGTGGTTAGCACTGCTGCCTCACAGCACCTGGGTTCCAGGTTGAATTCCAGCCTTGGGTGACTGTCCGTGTGGAGTCTGCTCATTCTCCCCGTGTCTGCATGGGTTTCTCTGGGTGCTCTGGGTTCCTCCCTCAGGTCCAAAGATGCGCAGGTCACGTGCATTGGCCCATACTAAATTGCCTGTAGTGTTAGGTGCATTAAACAGAGGGAAAATGGGACTAGGTGGGTTATTTTTCGAAAGATCGATGTGGACTTGTTGGGTCGAAGGGATTTTTTTCCACACTGTTGGGAATCGAATCGAATCGAATCTAAAAGTTTAGGTGACATGGGCTTCAGATGGTTTTCACATTTCGTTGATCATCGGAGGGTCGAAGGGCCTGTACTGTAATGTTCGTTGATCCATGTTCTCTGTCACAACTTATTGAAAAGACTAGTTTTGGCAAATCTCTGCAATAATGATGGAAGCTGTTAGAGAAATAGAAAAAGATTGAGAGAGAGAGAGAGAGAGAGAGAGAGAGAGAGAGAGAGAAGCGAGGGAACCTTTAATACAGTATTCTGTGCCTCAAACATTTTTGATCTAAGTTTTTGAGTTAAGAAAACTGTGACCTGAAAACAAATATCAACCGGCATGTTTGTAAACTTAAAGCATAACCTTTCCAATATTTGTGTTTCCCTTATTGAATCAGAGCTTCAACTCGTCCATTCTCACCAGGTTTCCTCCACTGAACTAATTCTTTTTACATGTATGTACTTTTTAACTCTCCATATATTTATCCAGATGTCTTTTAAGTGTTGCAATTGTACTATCCTCTACCATCTCCTCTTGCTATTGTTTCCATGCACGTGCCATTCACAGGTGCCCTCTCGAATCCCTTTTAAGTCTTTCCCCTCTCTCATTAAACCTATGCCCTCTCTTTTGGACTCTCCCACATTGGGGAAAATCTTTGACTTTTCGCATCATTTATGTTCAGTAATGATGCTTTACACCTGTAAGAGCTTACTCCTCAGCCTCCTACACACTTGAGAATAAAACCTCGGCCTATCCAAACTCCCCTTAATACTCAAACATTTCTATCTCGATAACACACTTTACGTTTTGTTTTGGCACCCTTTCCAGTTTAGTAAGTTTCTTCCCAGAGTATGGGTCCAAAATTATTGGCAAGATTCCACTTGTGGGCGGCACGGTGGCACAGTGGTTAGCACTGCTGCCTCACAGCGCCAGAGATCCGGGTTCAATTCCCTCAGGCGACTGACTGTGTGGAGTTTGCACGTTCTCCCCGTGTCTGCGTGAGCCCCCTCCGGGTGCTCCGGTTTCCTCCCACATTCCAAAGATGTGCAGGTCAGGTGAATTGGCCATGCTAAATTGCCCGTAATGTTAGGTAAGGTGTAAATGTAGGAGTATGGGTGGGTTACGCTTCGGCGGGTTGGTGTGGACTTGTTGGGCCGAAGGGCCTGTTTGCACACTGTAATGTAATGTAATCTAATCTAATTCCAAATGTCGTCTAAGCAATGTCTTATACAGCCATAGTATCATGTCCCAACTGCGATGCTCAATGATCTGAACGGCGATAGCAAGGGTGCCAAAAGCCTTGTTCACACCCTTTCGAACTTCAACATTACAAGGAACTATATATGTGCACCGCTCGATATTTCTAATATTCTCAAGGCCACAGTGTGAATTATACAAGCCCTTCCCTATTTCGTCGTGCAATATTTAAACCCCACATTAATCTGAATTACACTTTCACTACAATTTCTCGGCCAAATCGCTCAATTGATCAAGTTCACATTGTACTCTCAAAAAAACTCGTCCTTGTGCACTATACCACTAATTTGCCTTTCAACTGCAATGTTCCCTACCACATCACCAATATTGTCTTCCATGTCGTTTGCGTAAATAATGAACACCTATGCTTGTGACAGAATTGCGTCAGAGGACTCTATATATAACAGCCCTCTTGTGTCACCCTCAGTCTCCAACCGACATGAAAATTGGCTAGCTGTCCGTGAATATCTTGGTATGTTTCCTTACTAAACAGTCGACAATCAGGTACCTTGACGAAGTACGTTAAAATGTATTTTAGCGTGTAAGCAACTGTTATCCCTCTGTTTTCATCTATAATCTCGACCACAAAAATCAAAACAATATTACCGCGCAGGAACAGGTCATTCGGCCTTCCAAGCCTGCTTCTGGATTAGTGGTGCTGGAAGAGCAAAGCAGTTCAGGCAGCATCCGAGGAGCAGTAAAATTCGACGTTTCAGGCAAAAGCCTTTCTTCAGGAAAACAGGCAGGGAGACTGAAAGAGTAGAGAGAAAAGTGAGAGGAGGATGGGGGAGGGGAGAAAGTAGCATAGAGTACAATAGGTGAGTGTGGGAGGGGATCAAGGTGATAGTTCAGGGGGTGCGGAGTGGGTGGATAGATGGAAAAGAAGATATGCAGGTAGTACCATTCATGGGGACAGTGCTGAGCTGGAAGGTTGGAACTGGGGTGAGGTGCGGGAAGGGGAAATGAGGAAACTGTTGAAGTCCACATTGATACCCTGAGGTTGAAGTGTTCAGAGGCGGAAGATGGGGCATTCCGTTGCTCCTGATGCGGTCTCCTCTACATTAGGGAGACTGGACGCCTCCCTAGAAGTGCGCTTTCGGGAACATCTCCGGGGCGGAAGATGGGGCATTCTTCCTCTTGGCGTCTGGTTGTGAGGGAGCGGCGGTGAAGGAGGCCCAACACTTTCATGTACTCGGCAGAGTGGGAGGTGGGGGGGAGTTGAAAGGTTGGGCCACAGGTAGGTGAGGTTGATTGGTGCGGGTGTCCCGGAGATGTTCCCGAAAGCGCACTGCTAGGGAGGCGTCCAGTCTCCCTAATGTAGAGGAGACCGCATCGGGAGCAACGGATACAATAAATGATATTGGTGGATGCGCAGGTAAAACTTTGATGGATGTGGAAGGCTCCTTTAGGGCCTTGGATGGAGGTGAGGGAGGAGGTGTGGGCGCAGGTTTTGCAATTCTTGCGGTGGCAGGGGAAGGTGCCAGGACGGGAGTGTGGGTTGTGGGGGAGCATGGGCCTGATCAGGTAGTCACGGAGGGACTTTGTGGAAGGCGGAAAGGGGTGGGGAGGGAAATATATCTCTGGTGGTGGGGCCTGTTTGGAGGTGGCAGAAATGTGGGCGAATGATTTGGTTTAGGTGAAGGTTGAAAATGTGTTGCTGGAAAAGTGCAGCAGGTCAGCCAGCATCCAAGGAGCAGGAGAATCGACGTTTCGGGCATGAGCCCTTCAGGAATGAGGAAAGTGTGCCCAACAGACTAAGATAAAAAGTAGGGAGGAGGGACTTGGGGGAGGGGCGTTGGAAATGCGATAGGTGGAAGGAGGTTAAGGTGAGGGTGATAGGCTGGAGTGGGGGTCGGGGTGGGGGCAGAGAGGTCAGGAAGAAGATTGCAGGTTAGGAAGGTGGTGCTGATTTCGAGGGTTGGGACTGAGACAAGCTGGTGGGAGGGTAAATGAGAAAACTGGAGAAATCTGAGTTCATCCCTTGTGGTTGGAGGGTTCCTAGGCGCTCCGTTGTGGTTCCAGTGATGTCCAGCATCTGCAGTCCTCACTTTCTCCTCCTTTATATGAAGGTTGGTAGGGTGGATGGTGAGCACCAAGGGCGTTCTGTCCTTGTTACGGTTGGAGGGGTGGGGTCTGAGGACGGAGGTGCAGGATGTGGACGAGATGCATTGGAGGGCATCTTTAACCACGTAGGAAGGGAAATTGTGGTCTCTAAAGAAAGAGGCCTGCGCCAATCCAAATTCTCTATTTAAACCTGTCACTTTTTTTCCCAAGCGTCTGTGTCCCTCTGCTCCATGCCCATTCATGTATTTGTCTCGATATATCAAAAATGATATAACCGTTCCTGTGCCTTCTACCTTCGCTGGCAACGCATTCCAGGTACCCACTACCCTCCGCATAAAGAACTTTCCATGCATTATTTCCCGAAACATTTAACCAGTAACTTTGAAATCCTGACCCCTAGTAATTGAGTTCGCCATGCTGAGAAAATGCTTCTTGTTATCCACCCTTTCCCTACTTTTCCTGAGTGTGTTGACCTGAATCAGTTATTCCCTCGACGTTCCGCTTTCTAGTGAAAACAATCCTAAGCTCGCACACGCTTTGGAACGAGAGAGACTCACGATTGGCGCGTTGCCTCCCAAGTGCCAGGGTGTGTGACGTCTCTGATCGTGTTTTCGAGATTCTTGAGGGTAACGGGGAGAATCTCCAAGTCTTAGCCCACATAGGCACCAACGACAGAGGGAGGGAGGAAGGTTGGAATCAATGAGAGAAGTTCAGGGATCCAGGATGGAAACTTGGAGTTGGAACAAACAGAGCTTTTGTCTCTGACTTGTTGCCTGTGCGATGTGCTCGTGAAGTGAGGAAGATGGAGAGATTGGAGCTGAACACGTGGCTGCAGAGATGGTGCGCTGGGGTTGGATTCTTGGATAATTGGATGTCTTTCTGGGGAAGATGGGACCTTTACAAATAAGATTGTTTTCATCTGAACTGGAGATAAACCAATATGCTGTGTGGGAATTTTGCTAACACTCTTAGGGGGTTGTGGGGCGTTACAACTAATACAGCAGTGGGATGGTCACCTGAATTGTGGTTCCAGTGTGCAGGAGGTTCAAGGTAGTGCGGTTAGGGTGACGTTTACAACGTCGCGAGAGGGCACCAGCAATCAGGATTTTGGTTTGAAGTATGTGTACATCAGTGCAAGGAGCATCGGGAATAAAGTGGGTGAACTTGCAGCATGTGTTGGTACCTGGGATTTTGATATTGTGGCCATTTCAGAAACATGGTTAGAAGAGGGACAGGATTGTTTGTTGCAGATTCCAGGATTTAACAAGTACAGAGAAGATGGTACTGGAGGGATGCGGGGGAGGCAGCAGGTATGTGACATTGCTAATCAAGGGTAGTATTAAAGCAGCTGAGAGAACGTTTGAGGACTAACACACTGAGGTAATTTGGGCTGTGGTTACAAACAGGAAAGGATAGGTCACACTGTTGGGAGTTTTCCTTCGGGCTCCAAATTGCTCCAGGGATGTCGAGGAATGCAATCGTTCAAATTGTTTGGATGTGTCAACGTTATAAAATCTGTACAGGAGGGTTTTCTGACACAGTATGTGACAGACCAACATGAGGAAATGCCATATTAGAATTGGTACTGGGGAATGCACCCGGACAGGTGTTAGATTTGGAGTTGTGTCAGCATTTTAGCGATAGTGAACACAATTGGATTATGTTTACTATAGCAATGGGCAGGAGCAGGTGTACACGGCAGGGAAAGAGGTATAACTGTGAGAAAGGCAATGATGATATCACTAGGCAAGACTTAGGATACATAGGATGAGGAATGAAATTGCAGGAGATGGATACACTTTTTGAAAGCTGGAGCTTATTCAAGGAACACCTACAGAGTATCCTTGATACGTGTACACCTATCAGGCATTTAGGCAGATTTTGATAGGGAGACATGATTTATCAAAGAAGTTGAAGTTCTTGTCAAGAGGAAGAAGAAGGCTTCTGTGTGGATGAGACGTAAACGTGTGAGATAAATCACTTTGGAAGAATCAGCAGGAATGCAGAGTCCTGGGTTATTGGAAAAACAGTTAGCAGTATGGATGAACAGATAGTGCATAAATCCCTGAAAGTTGCCACCGAGGTTGATTGGGTTTTTAAGGCGGCATATGGTGTGATGCCGGTTATTTGGAGGGGGATTGACTTTCGGAGCCACAAGGTCATGCTTTAGCTCTACAAGACACCTGGAGTATTGCATAAAGTTCTACGTTTGGGAGAAGATTTGTAGCTTGGGTGCTAGTTGTTGTGGTTCTGTTCGCCGAGCTGGAAATGTTTGTTGCAAACGTTTCGTCCCCTGTCTAGGTGACATCCTCAGTGCTTGGGAGCCTCCTGTGAAGCGCCTCTGTGCTGTTTCCTCCGGCATTGACAGTGGCCTGTCCCTGCCGCTTCCGGTTGTCAGTTTCAGCTGTCCGCTGTAGTGGCCGGTATATTGGGTCCAGGTCGATGTGTTTGTTTATTGAGTTTGAGGATGAGTGCCATGCTTCGAGGAAGTCGCTGTCTGTTCTTTGTTTGGCTTGCCCTATAATGGTAGTGTTGTCCCCGTCGAATTCATGTTGCTTGTCGTCTGCGTGTGTGGCTACTAAGGATAGCTGGTCGTGTCGTTTCGTGGCTAGTTGATGTTCATGGATACGGATCGTTAGCTGTCTTCCTGTTTGTCCTATATAGTGTTTTGTGCAGTCCTTGCATGGGATATTGTACACTACATTAGTTTTGCTCATGCTGGGTATCGGGTCCTTCGTTCTGGTGAGTTGTTGTCTGAGTGTGGCTGTTGGTGTGTGTGCTGTTATAAGTCCTAGTGGTCGCAGTAGTCT
Organism: Chiloscyllium plagiosum; assembly: GCF_037043375.1. Lineage (NCBI taxonomy): Eukaryota > Metazoa > Chordata > Chondrichthyes > Orectolobiformes > Hemiscylliidae > Chiloscyllium > Chiloscyllium plagiosum. The sequence continues at coordinate 54,688,403 of NW_028270177.1, forward strand.
GGCTGTCAGTTCTGAAATGCTCCTGATGTATGGCAGTGTGGCTAGTCCATTGGGCTGCGGCATGTCCTCGTTCCGATTTCTTTCTCTTAGGCATCTGTTGATGAAATTGCGCGGGTATCGGTTTTTGGCGAATACCTTGTATAGGTGTTCCTCTTTTTTTTTTCTTTTTTCTTTTTCTTCTGCTCACCACATTATCGGAGGAATGTTGACGTTTCTGTGAGGGGTTCAGAGTAGATTTGCTAGGATATTTCCTGATATGGAAGCAAGGTCTTAATGGAAAGGCTGCATCGTTGGAGAGAAGAAGGTTAGAGATGGATTAATCGAGACATATAAGGTAATCGCAGGGTTACATAGGGTTGACAGTATGAACATTTTTCCTCAGATTGTGAAGGCTAACACGAGGAGATATATCTTTAAACTGAGGGGTGATATATTTACGACAGGTATTAAAGGTAGCTTCTTTACTCAGAGAATAATAGGGGCGTGAAAAGTCCTGCCAGCAACAGTAGTAGACTTGCCACGTTAATGGCAACTAAATGGCTATTGGATGTCCATGTGGATAATAATGGAATGGTATAGGTTACATTTGCATCAGATCAACTTCACAAGACGGCACACCATCGAAGGCTGAAGGGACTGACCTACGCTGTAACGTTCTGTGTTCTATTTTCTTTGTAAAATGTTCGGATCACGCTGAGGCAACAAACAGCCTCCAAAGAAAATGAGCGGGTAGGTGATGCTGCCAATCGGACAGTCTTACACCTCAAACTTCTGGTCCCGTTGGGTTCACAGCAAAATCTCGTTATGCACAATATAAAGAGGGGTATGCCGGACTTGGGTAATGTACACAAATCACAGCGGAACTCCCCGGCTGAAGAGAACGAACTAAGGACTCAATGGCGTGCTCCTTCGATACTCAAAATAGCGGGTGAGCCCTGCCGGATAAGTTTGTGCTCCTTCTTGGCTGCTGCCTGTTTTCCTTGATTATGTGCAATATGGTACACAGTTGCGCAACGGGGGAACAGTTAGTACTCTACTACAAACTTGGTGGCACCCAGACTTTCTAAAAGTAGCTGAGAAAAGATCTGAAGCTTTTTAAAGTTGTTTTAAAAGCGGTGATGTAAGAGGAATGTCCTGCATTTATTAAACCATTTCGTTGATTGGTGCATTTTTTACTGATCTCCAACGTGTTTTTGAGAATGAGTTTGTATACGTTTTTTTGAATATTGTCTAATAATAGGTCATGTATTTAGTAGATGAATCAAAACTATCCGAGCGACTGATACTGCTGCCACAACAGTGGTGGATAAGAGGGAAATATCTGCATCAGTTCACCAAAACTCTTCAAAGTTTACATTCACAGGTACAAAGAGCCTTAAAAATCGGACCAGAGCAAATTGGTGCCTCGGTGGAAATGCCCTTGCCTCGTTTTGCCGGTCACCTGCATAGCATTCAAGGCCAACGGGAGTGCCAAATGTATACATGAGATGCAATGCAAAAGAGGGCCACCCACGGAAGGAAACCGGAAGACCATCTCAGAGAAACGTGTTCAGCCTCCGTCCAAGAATGGCTTAGCCTGATTGGTCTGTCTTTCACTACACCCTTCCTTTTCTTTCAATAGCTATGTTTTATTTGGTCACAATGGATAGCCTGATAATCTTCGCAAATGGGCTTTAAAATTTAATGTTTTTCTTTATACACAGAAGTTCAACTACTCTTGCTGCTGCGTCTGCACCTGTATCTCCATCCATACTGAACTCTCAAAAGCGAATCCCTATGGACTTTCAGCGATTTGCAAATTTCGTTTTCCCTGCCTTTGGAAATGCTCAACTGGAAATTGAAGTAACCCTGCTCGTAACCGTGCTTGGTTCAGTTCACTGTTGTGACCCACGACTCCAGCAAATTTGCAGATTCTTAGGTTTTCCCTTCCTGATGAAACCCGTGTTGATGATGCTCAGTCTCCGGAACCTTCTGCCCATTTCCTGACTGAATCCGAGGACTAACTCTGATCTCCACCCCCACCCCCGACAATCGCCCTGGGTCAGGATACATACTCCCTTTTGCTGACATCTCTAAACTGTTATTTCTTTTTAAAAATGGAGGGATTGCGGAAGCGTATTTGACCAGATTCAACACAAAGTATCTGTGGAAGCCATTTTGTCAAAAGCAATCTTTTCAGAAAGACGCAAACTGCTAACCCACTAAACTGATGTATTGGATCTGATAGCATGACTTTGCAGCTGCAAAAAATCACAGTTCCTCTGGCCCCTTAGCCACAATTCTACTCCATATATGATGTATTGTTTATATAGCTACTTATCTGTTTCTGTCTAGTTAAATCTATATTACGAGGTAACATTCAATCGTAGTGACCTTGAGAAATGTTAGTCCGTGCAATGCATGTAGGAGCTGTATGAACTGACTGTTTCCCATGCCACTGCCTCTTGGCATATTCAATAATGGGCAGTAAGCTTGTGATAAAATATATAGGGTGTAACACGCTGTACTTCTTTGGACTACCTCAGATTTCTGTGAACGAAGTTGCACTTCCCCATGGCCATGATTAAGAATCCATGATTGCTCACATTCTCGACTCCTGACTTTTGTTCTAAAAAATGCGGCATGAGATATAGTGCCTAACAAGGAGAAAGAGCTTGTGAGAGGAATAAAAGGACCAAGCCCGGTGGTGGAGTGCCCAACATCCGTATCCTCACCACGTACCCCCGCCTTGTAGTGAGGATCCTGGCACAAGCTAGAGATGGTGGGGACAATCCGCGTGGAATTTCGGACGTAGCCTCATTCCACCAACAATGTAAAGAGCTAGCGAGTTGTCAGTCAAGGTTATATTATTAGCGAAGGGTAATTCTCAATTTAAACTTACTGTCAGTGTTGTTTCCCTTTAACAGAACTTAAAACCGTGGCCCTGATGCCATCTCCCTTCTGTGTCGACCTGGTGAAAATAGAATCTGTAAGCACTTGGTGGGCAGGGGAGTTGGCTCACAAAACAGACACACGCAGATGCAGACATATATAAACACAGAGACACACGTGCAAACATAGACACATAGACTCTCACATGCATGCATACAAAGACATACGAACACAGAATCACACACACACACGCACACATACACACACGGACACCCACACACCACAACAAACACACACACCGACGTACTCCTACGCACTACACACGGGCACGCACATAAACACACACACACACACACAAGAGCTTGGCGTGGAGAGGATTGCCGTTGTACTGACGCCCACTGAGTGGAACATGTTCATGTGGAGAAAGGTGTGTGCTGCCTCTGCAATGTCGAAATGATGCGTCTTGGGCAGTATTGCTGACACATAGTGTACATATTACAGAGCATTCCCATTGCAATTATAGTTAAGTTACTCTGAGTGAGCCATTTTGTGTTTAGATAAGATTAACTTTATTGCATTTTCTGTAAATTGAAATGTTTAGTGACGTACCCGTACAAAATTCCTACTTGTAAGAATGTATTGAAAAGTTCTAAAATGCACCAGCCGATTGTGGTGTTGGATCATTTTAAACGAAAAAGGTGCAGACAGACGGAGAGGGAGGGATTTGACCCCTGCATCAATGATTCACCCCCAAACAAAAGTTTTCCCATTGCACAGAGATGCAGAGACAGAGATGCAGAGACAGAGATGCAAACATGCATGAACAAACTGGTGCAGGAACAGACACAACATGTACAGATAGGTACACCCAACGGGACACATTGGGATATACATAGAAGCACAGAAATACACAAACACGGAAGAAATGCGCAGATACATACGTCAACACACAAACATAAATGGAATTAAAGGGTTTAACGGAGGGTTGGAAACAGACCTATCGCCCCATTTAGTCCATGCTGACTATAATCTGAAGATAAGTCTGTCTCATTTGCCTGCTTCTGGCCCATAGTATTCCAAATTTTCTCTTATTCCTGCATTTAAAAAACGATTTTTTAAGCGTTGTAACTTTACCTGCGTCCAGAACCTCCTCAGGAAATTCATTCCATACATGGACCGCATGCTGCATTTAAAAAATGCACCTGATTCTTCCTGATTATGTGTATCGAAGAACTCTATGAGGAGCTAAGAAAGAGATTGCTGGGCCATTTGCTGAGATATATTCACCATCCATAACCACAGGGGATGTGCTTGACGATATAAGTTGGCGAACATGGTTCCATTATTCAACAAACTGGAAAGGAAAAGCCAGGAAATAGTGGTCAGTGAGGGTGATACCGATGGTAGGCTCTTTTGTCAAGGGTATGGGTGGAGGGTTGCTTTCCGGACTGAGGACTTGTGATCAATGGTATACCGCATAGATCGTGCTGGATCCACTGGCTTTCGTCATTTATATAAATGTTTTCGATAAAATTGAGCATGTATGTTCAGTCACCTTGCAGATGACACCGAAATTGGTAGAGTTGTTGGACAACGAAGACGGTTACTTCTGATTACAATGAGATCTTAAGTAGATGGGCAAATGAGCCAAGGATTGGTAGATGGAGTCGAATTGAGTTTCTGCAGTTTGGAAACGCAAATCAACGTAAGACCAATACACTTAATGGGAAGGACATGCGGCGTGTTGCTGAACAAAGACCTTGGCTTGCAGGTAACAGTTAGTTGAAAATAGAGTAGCATATGATAGAATAGTGAAGAAGGTGCTTGATATGTTTTCGTTTATTGGTCAGAAAATTGGGTACACGAGTTAGGAGGTCATCATGCAGCTTACAAGACTTGCTTAGACCTCTTTTAGGATACTGTGTGCAATTCTGTTCTCCCTGCTATAGGAGTGATGTAATGAAATTCGCAAGTGTTAAGAGAAGACTAACAAGGATGTCACCAGTGTTGGAAGATCGGAGTTATAGACAAAGGCTGTATATGCCGATGCTATTTTCCCTGGAGCATCAGAACGTGAAGGGTGACCTTACGGTTTCAGAAAATCATGTGTTGCTCGGATAGAATGAATAGCCAAGTCTTTACCTAGGGGTAGCGCAGTCCAAGACATGAGGGCAGAGGTTTAAGCTGAGAGAGAATTGACTTTACAGGGATCGAAGGCGCAACATAGTCACATCGAAGTGGTGCATGTGCAAGGAGCTGACACAGGAAGTCACAGAAGCTGATGCGCTTACAACCTTTATAAGGCAACTTGATGCGTGGCACGGTGGCACAGTGGTTAGCACTGCTTCCTCACAGCGCCAGAGACCTGGGTTCAATTTCTGCCTTAAGCAACTGGCTGTGTGGAGTCTGCACATTCTCCCCGTGTCTGCGTGGATTTCCTCCGGGTGCTCAGGTTTCCTCCCACAGTCCAAAAATGTGCAGGTTAGATGAATTGGCTATGTTAAATTACCCGTAATGTGAGGTGAATGGGTAAATGTAGGGAAATGAATTTGGCTGGGTTGCTCTTAGGAAGGTCGATGAGGACTCCATGGACCGAAGGGCCTGTTTCCACGCAGGAAGTAATCCAACCTAATGATTGGGACAGTGTCAGAGGGATGTGGACAACTGATGTCAAATTAATTTAGGATAACTGGTCGACAGGGATGGTTGGACTGAAGGGACTATTTCCATGCTATACAGTTCTATGACTCTATCTGTCTTGTCAAGGATTCTCCTTTCATCTTAAAACTAGCCTCTTAGTCTTCAAATCACATACCCGAAGAACACACAACTGGTATTCAACAGAATCTATATTCTCCATTGTTTTATAGGTCATCTCTCAACCTGTGCTGCAGCAGGAAACGTTCCAGCCAATCCAGCCTCTCCTTATAACTCTAACACACCATTCCTGGTAAATCATATCTGAATCCTTCCCAAAATAAAAATAAACATCCTCAATATAACAGGGCGATCAATACTGCACATGGTACTCCGGGAGAGGCTTAATCAAGGTCCTATAAAACCTCAACATAACATCCCAACTCTTATACCCAAAGTTATGAACAACAAAACCAAGTGAGCCAAATACCTTCTTAACCGTTTTAAACGTTATTGCTATGATGGAGACTTGATTCAGTGAAGGGCAGTTTTTGGCAACTAAATATGCCAGGGTACTGATGCTTCAGACGTGTAGAGTGTGAGGTAAAAGTGGAGGAGGAGTTGATTTACATGTCAGAGAGGATATCACAGCTGTTCTGAAGACAAAAGACACTATGGAAGACTCGAGTGGTGATTAATATGGGCAGAGTTTGTTGGAATAAAGTTGGAGCTGTACGACAGGCCTCCCAAACGCGAGCGTGAGATAGAGGTGCAACTATATGAACAGATTATGGAAAGTTGTAGGAGAAACAGGGTAGTGGTGACAGGAGATTTTAACTTTCCCAACATTTACAGGGAATCATTGACTATTAAAAGTCTGGAATGGCGAAGAATTTGTAAGACCGTTTGGTTTTAAAAGTACTTATCGGTAGCGGGCAGTGGTGTTTTTTTTTCTCTTTCACTCTCTCTTCACAGAAAGAGCGGGAGCACCAGGGGGAAGTGACGACGACCAGAGGGGCAGCCGGGAAGGAAAGCGGTGAGTATTTATACTCACCCTTCGAAGCCGTCGGTCATTTCCAGTGCGAGCAGCAGAGAAGGTAAGACCGTTTGGTTTTAAAAGTACTTACCGGTAGCGGACAGCGGTGTTTTTTTTTCTCTTTCACTCTCTCTTCACAGAAAGAGCGGGAGCACCAGGGGGAAGTGACGACGACCAGAGGGGCAGCCGGGAAGGAAAGCGGTGAGTATTTACACTCACCCTTCGAAGCCGTCGGTCATTTCCAGTGCGAGCAGCAGCGAAGGTAAGACCGTTTGGTTTTAAAAGTACTTACCGGTAGCGGGCAGCGGTGTTTTTTTTCTCTTTCACTCTCTCTTCACAGAAAGAGCGGAAGCACCAGGGGGAAGTGACGACGACCAGAGGGGCAGCCGGGAAGGAAAGCGGTGAGTATTTATACTCACCCTTCGAAGCCGTCAGTCATTTCCAGTGCGAGCAGCAGCGAAGGTAAGAGCATTTGGTTTTAAAAGTACTTACCGGTAGCGGGCAGCGGTGTTTTTTTTCTCTTTCACTCTCTCTTCACAGAAAGAGCGGGAGCACCAGGGGGAAGTGACGACGACCAGAGGGGCAGCCGAGACCCGGAAGCAGTTAGTGTAAACTTACCTGGGTAGGTTTTTTCCCCCTTTAAAAGCGCGAAGGAGAGGAACCCGAGACACTACACGGGTAGTGCCTCCCACCCGCCCTCCTCCTCTAACCTAATAATAACATCTGTTGTGGTAAGTAGGTAAGTGCTGAATTTTGCTTGTTGTATTCTTTCGACCCTGTTTTTTTTAAAATAAAATTTAGCTTTAGAGGGATGGCAGTGAAGGCAGTGCAATGTTCCTCCTGCAACATGTATGAGGTGAGGGATGCAGGAAGTGCACCCATCTCCAGCTCCTCCAAGTCCGTGTTAGGGAACTGGAGCTGGAGTTGGATGAACTTCGGATCATTCGGGAGGCAGAGGGGGTCATAGATCAGAGTTATAGGGAAGTAGTAACTCCAAAGATGGCAGATAGATGGGTGACAGTGAGGGGGACTGGGAGGAGGCAGCCAGTGCAGGGACCCCCTGCGGCCGTTCCCCTCAAGAACAAGTATACCGTTTTGGATACTTGTGGGGGGGATGACTTACCAGGGGTAAGTAACGGGGCTCAGGTCTCTGGCACGGAGCCTGTCCCCGTTACTCAGAAGGGAAGGGTGAAGAAGAGCAGAGCAGTAGTAATTGGGGACTCGATAGTTCGGGGCACAGATAGGCGATTTTGTGGGAACGAGAGAGACTCACGTTTGGTATGTTGCCTCCCAGGTGCAAGGGTACGTGATGTCTCTGATCGTGTTTTCCGGGTCCTGGAGGGGGAGAGGGAGCAGCCCGAAGTCGTGGTCCATATTGGCACCAACGACATAGGTAGGAGGAGTGCCGAGGATGTTAGACAGGCTTTCAGGGAGCTAGGTTGGAAGCTCAGAGTTAGAACGAACAGAGTTGTTGTCTCTGGTTTGTAACCCGTGCCACGTGATAGAGATTCGAGGAATAGGGAAAGAGAACACTTAAATGCGTGGCTACAGGGATGGTGCAGGAGGGAGGGATTCCGGTTTTTTATAACTGGGGTTCTTTCTGGGGACGGTGGGACCTTTATAAACAGGATGGGCTACACCTGAACCTGAGGGGCACCAGTATCCTTGGGGGGAGGTTTGCTAGTGCTCTTGGGGGGGGGGGGGGGTTAAACTAACTCTGCAGGGGCATGGGAACCCAGATTGTAGCTTCAGGGTGCAGGGCCTGGAGTGTAGGGAGGTTAGGAACATGGCATCAATTTCAAAGGAGGGTGCCTGTAAACAGGAAAGTGGCTTGAAGTGTGTATACTTCAATGCAAGAAGTATACGAAATAAGGTAGGTGAACTTGCAGCGTGGGTTGGTACCTGGGACTTCGATGTTGTGGCTATTACAGAGACATGGGTAGAACAGGGACAGGATTGGCTGTTGCAGGTTCCAGGATTTAAATGTTTTAGTAGGGTCAGAGGTGGGGGTAAAAGAGGGGGAGGTGTGGCATTGCTTGTCAAAGATAGTATTACAGTGGTGGAAAGGACGATGGATGAGGACTTGCCATCTGAGGTAGTTTGGGCTGAGGTTAGGAATAGGAAAGGTGAGGTCACCCTGTTAGGAGTCTTTTACAGGCCTCCTAATAGTCCTAGAATCATTGAAGAAAGGATAGGGAAGGTGATTCAGGAGATGAGTGACAGTAATAGGGTGGTTGTTATGGGGGACTTTAACTTTCCTGATATTGATTGGGAAAGCTATAGCTCAAGTTCGTTAGATGGGTCAGTGTTTGTTCAATGTGTGCAGGAGAGTTTCCTGACACAATATGTAGACAGGCCAACAAGAGGTGAGGCCATACTGGATTTGGTTCTGGGTAACGAACCAGGCCAGGTGTTAGAATTAGAGGTAGGTGAGCACTTTGTGGATAGTGACCATAATTCGGTGATTTTTACTCTCGTGATGGAGAGGGATAAGTGTGTACTACAGGGCAAGAGTTATAGCTGGGGTACGGGAAATTATGATGCGGTGACGCATGACTTAGGATGTGTGGCTTGGATAAGTAGACTCCAAGGCAAGAGTGTAAATGATATGTGGAGCTTGTTCAAGGAGCAACTATTGAGTGTCCTTGATAATTATGTACCTGTCAGGCAGGGAGGAAAGGGTCGTGCGAGGGAGCCGTGGTTTAAAAAGGAATTGGAATCCCTTGTTAAATGGAAGAGGGCGGCCTATCTCAAGATGAGACGTGAAGGTTCAATTGGGGCGATTGAGAGTTATAGGGTAGCCAGGAAGGACCTGAAGAGAGAGCTAAGAGCAGCAAGGAGGGGACATGAAAGGTCCTTAGTCGGTAGGATTAGGGAAAACCTTAAGGCTTTCTATAGGTATGTTAGGAATAAAAGAATGACTAGGGTAGGAATAGGTCCAGTCAAGGATAGTAGTGGGAAGTTGCGTGTGGAGGCGGAAGAGATTGGGGAGACACTGAATGAATACTTTTCTTCAGTATTTACTCAGGAACAGGGCATTGTCGTCGATGTGAATACTGAGTCACAAATAAGTAGAATGGATGGCTTTGAGGTATGTAGAGAAGAGGTGTTGGAAATCCTGGAAAAGGTGTAAATAGATAAGTCCCCTGGGCCTGATGGCATTTATCCTAGGATTCTCTGGGAAGCAAGGGAGGAGATTGCAGAGCCATTGGCCTTGATTTTTATGTCCTCTTTGTCTACAGGAGTAGTGCCAGAAGACTGGAGGATAGCAAATGTGGTTCCCTTGTTCAAAAAGGGGAGTAGGGATAACCCTAGTAACTATAGGCCGGTGAGTCTCACTTCTGTTGTGGGCAAAGTCTTAGAGAGAATTGTAAGGGATAGGATTTATGCACATCTGGATAGGAATAATGTGATCAAGGATAGTCAGCATGGTTTTGTGAAGGGCAGGTCGTGCCTCACAAACCTTATTGATTTCTTTGAAAAGGTGATGAAGGAGGTTGATGAGGGGAAAGCGGTAGATGTGGTATATATGGATTTTAGTAAGGCGTTTGATAAGGTTCCCCATGGTAGGCTACTGCAGGAAATACGGAGATATGGCATTGAGGGTGAGTTGGAGGTTTGGATTAGGAATTGGCTGGATGGAAGAAGACAGAGGGTAGTAGTTGATGGCAAAGTTTCTTCATGGAGTGCCGTCACTAGCGGTGTTCCGCAAGGATCTGTTTTGGGACCATTGCTGTTTGTCATTTTTATAAATGACCTGGAAGAGGGGTTAGAAGGTTGGGTGAGCAAGTTTGTGGATGATACGAAAGTCGGAGGAGTTGTTGACAGTGAGGAAGGATGTGGCAGGTTACAGCAGGATATAGAGAAGCTGCAGAGCTGGGCAGAAAGGTGGCAAATGGAATTCAATGTAGCTAAGTGTGAGGTGATTCATTTTGGGAAGAATAACAAAAAGATGGGGTACTGGGCTAATGGTCGGATACTTGGTAGTGTGGATGAGCAGAGGGATCTTGGTGTCCATGTACACAGATCTCTGAAAGTTGCCATCCAGGTAAATAGTGCGGTGAGGAAGGCATATGGCGTACTGGCTTTCATTGGTAGAGGAATTGAGTTCCGGAGTCCTGAGGTCATGAGGCAGTTGTATAAGACTCTGGTGCGGCCGCATCTGGAATATTGTGTGCAGTTTTGGTCGCCATACTATAGGAAGGATGTGGAGGCACTGGAACGGGTGCAGAGGAGGTTTACCAGGATGTTGCCTGGTATGGAAGGAAGATCATATGAGGAAAGACTGAGACACTTGGGGCTGTTTTCATTAGAGAAAAGAAGGTTTAGGGGTGACTTGATTGAGGTGTACAAGATGATTAGGGGGTTAGATAGGGTTGACAGTGTGAACCTTTTCCCGCGTATGGAGTCGGGTATTACAAGGGGGCATAGCTTTAAATTAAGGGGGGGGTAGATATAGGACTGAAGTTAGGGGTAGGTTCTTCACTCAGCGATTCGTAAGTTCATGGAATGCCCTGCCAGTAGCAGTGGTGGACTCTCCCTCTTTATGGGCATTTAAGCGGGCATTGGATAGGTATATGGAGGATAGTGGGTTAGTATAGGTTAGGTGGGCTTGGATCGGCGCAACATCGAGGGCCAAAGGGCCTGTACTGCGCTGTATTCTTCTATGTTCTATGTTCTAAGCAGCCAGGAGGGTTTTTCAAAGCAGTATGTAAGTAGTCCAACTCGGGACGGGGCTACACCTGACCTGGTGTTGGGGAATGAGCCCGGCCAGGTGGTTGAACTTTCAGTCGGGGGTTGCCTTGGGAGTAGTGATCATAATTTCGTAAGTTTTAGAATATTCATGAACAAAGACGACAGTGGTCCTAAATGAAGAAAGCTAAGTTGCGGGAATGTTATTGATTACAACATTCGATAGGAGCTGGGGACGTAGATTGGTAGCAACTGTCAGCTGTTAAATCCACGTTTGATATGCAGGAGACATTACAAGCGAGGTTTATTAGAGTTCAGAGAGATATGTTCCTGTGAAAATGAGGGATATAAGTGGCAAATTACGGAAGCATGGATGACAGGTGAAATTGTGAGACTAGCTAAAAGGAAAGATAAAGTGTACATAAGGTCTCGGCGACTGAAGATCGATGAAGCTTGGGAAGAATATCGGAAATGAAGGGCCAAACTGAAACGAGTAATTAAGAAGGCTAAAAGGGTACAAGAGATATCTTCAGCAAATAGGTTTAAGGACAATCCCAAAGCCTGCTACTCACATATAAGAAGCAAGAGGGTAACTAGAGAAAAGGTTGACCTACACAAGGACAGAGGAGGACCGTTACCTATGGAGGCAGAGAAAACAGGCGAGATTCTTAACGATACTTTGCATTTGTATTAACCGAGGAGAGTGGCATTACAGTTGTTGAGGTTCTGGATAGATGTTTGATTACTCTTGGTTAAGTCGGCATAAGGAAGGGAGAAATGTTGGGTGCTCTTCAAAGAATGGAGATGGACAAGTCTCTCGGTCCGAATGGGAACTATCCCAGGCTACTACGGTAAGCAAGAGAGGAAATTGCTGAGGCCTTAACAGATATCTTTACAGCATCATTCAAAACGGGTGAGGTCCCGAAGAGCGGAGAAATGTTAATGTTATCCCCTAGCCTGAGACGGGTAGCAGGGATAATCCAGGAAATTATAGACCAGTAAGACTGATGTCCGTGGCAGTGAAGCTGCTGGAGATGATACTGAGCGGTAGGATTGATTCCAGTTTGGAAGAACATGAGCTTATGATTGATAAGCTGCATGGTTTTGTGCTGGGAAGTTCATGTCTTTATCACCTTAATATAATTCGAAAAGAAAGTGACAAAGTTGATTGATAACGGAAGGGCTGTAGATATCATTTACAGTGACGTCAGGCATTCAATAAGGCTGCCGATCATAAGCTGATGGAAAAGGTGCAGCCACTAGGAGTCCAAGGTGTACGAGCTCGATGGATTGAGAGCTAATTGGACAACAGGTGAAAGCGTAGTGGTGATGTGAGTTTCGCAAAATGGAGACCTGTGACAAAGAGAGATCTGTGCTGGGACCATTGTTGTTTTTGACATGCATAAATCACTTTGGAGTTGAAACTTTATTGCTGGAACAGCACAGCAGGTCAGGCAGCATCCAGGGAACAGGAGATTCGACGTTTCGGGCACAGGCCCTTCTTCAGGAATCCTGAAGAAGGGCCTGTGCCCGAAACGTCGAATCTCCTGTTCCCTGGATGCTGCCTGACCTGCTGTGCTGTTCCAGCAATAAAGTTTCAACTTTGATCTCCAGCATCTGCAGACCTCACTTTCTCCTCGAATAAATCCCTTTGGAGTAAAGCGTAAATTGCTTGATGAGCACGTTTATGGATTACACTGTAACTGGCAAAGTAGGAGATAGTGAAATGGACTGTCAGAGAATAAAGCAGAATCTAGATACAATTTGAGTTCTCGGCAGAGAAAACGCAGATAGAACTCAATCTGGAAAATGCGAGGTGATGCATTTTTGAAGAGCCAAATCAAGAGCAAACAATTGAGTAGAAGGAAATGTCCTGTGGAAAATTGATTTGCGGTGAGATCTGGCTGCTCAGGTTAATTGTTCCCTGAAGTTGGCAACCTAGGTTAGTAAAGTGGTGAGGAAAGCATACGGCTTGTTTTCCTTCATCGGACGGGATATTGAGTACATGAGTTGGCATGTAATGTTACAGTTGTATAAGACTTTGGTTCAGCCACATTTACAAATTTGCGTACAGTTCTGTTGGCCAAATTTATCCAAAGAATATGAATACTTTGGAGAGGACGCAGAGGAGGTTAAACACGATGTTGCCTGGTATGGAGGGCGCTAGCTGTGAAGGGATTTGGAATAGATTAGGATTGGGGGATCTGATTGAGGTCTGCAAAATCATGAGGTTTGTATACAGGGTGGATAGCAAGAAGATTTTTTTCCCAGAGTGGGGGACTCAATTACTGGGGGTCACAAGTTCAAAGTGAGAGGCAAAGTTTTAGGGGAGATATGCGTGGAAACCTCTTCACGCAGAGGGTGGTCAGTGCCTGGAACAGGTTGCCAGCGGAGGTGATGGGGTCGAAAAGGTCGCATCAAGTGAAATGCATCTGGACAGATCCATTGCTTGAGCAGGGAGCAAAGGGATACAGACCCTGAGTTAATAAGCGACAGGTTCACATTGCCGTTTTGCATTGGCTGTGAGGAGTGAAGGGCAGCCCCTGCGCTGTAATTTTCTTTGTAATTTTTTTACTTCTATACATTCCTTCATTTTCGAAGTAACCTTTGCTTTCCTAATTAATTAAACTCTGACCATCTCTGCTTTAAGCGTACTTAATAACCAAGTCTCGACAGCCCTTTGCAGTAAGTAATTCCCATAGTTTCACTACCTTCCGAATAAAAAGATTCTTCTTCTCCATCATGAATCAATGAGCCCTCTCTGGGATTTTATGCAAACTGGTTACAGATTCGTGCACAAGTGAACGCAAACGAAGTACTAATGTTAATGATTGAGACTGAGGTTATGGATGTTGTCCACATTGAGAAACACCACAGGCCACATACCTCCAGTCAGAAATACACCGTTCCACATTCCTCTGTCTCCTATGACAAATAAAAACTCTGTGTCTGACTAAACAACCACCATGTATTGCGATTTGATCTTCTTGACCAACCTGACAGTTTCCATTTTTTTTGTAAATTAAAAGATCTGTTATGCGATTTTTATTTGTAATTTACATAAATGATAAAGATGAATATGTCAGCGGTCTGATGAATAATTTTGCAAACGCCTTTTGGAAAGGCATGCGCTAATTCGGAATAGTTGGAGGAATTGTGGATAGTGAGGATGGATGTTAAAGGAAACAGCAGCATGTAAATAAAAATGAAAGCTGGGCAGAGAAATAGAAATTGAATGTCATCGGCATAAGTGTGACTTGATGCATTTTGGGAAGTCAAATGCAAAAGAAAAGCGCACGGCAAATGGCCAGACTCTTAGGAACATTGTTATACAGAGGGATTAGGGATCCAAGTCCATAGCTCGCTGAAAATAACAACGCAACAGGATTTGGTGGCAAAGAAGCTGAGTGACATGCTTCGCTTCATCGGTTGCAGCATCGAGTATAGACGTTTGCATGTCATGTTGTAACAGAATAAAACTTCAGAGCGGCCACGTTAAGAATGATTTGTAGCAATTCTCTTCGCCACACACCAGGAAGGATATGGAGGCTTTAGAGAAGACGCAAAACAGTTTACCAGCATGTTGCAGGACGGGAATGTGTTAACGATAAGGAGAGTTTGGATGCAGTTGGATGACGTTGCTTGAATGTCGGAGGCTGAGGGTGGACCTTTACAGGTTTATAACATTCGGAGAGGCGTGGACAGTGTGGATATTTGGAATCTCTTTTCCAAAGTGGAAATGTCAAATACTCGGGCGCCCCAGTATCAGGTGAGAGTGGGATTTTTGAATGAGTTGACTGAGGGAAGTTTTTTTTTCCACAGCTGCTAAGGACGTGGCTGAAGCGAAAATGTGATCAATGCTTTGAACAAGTATTTAGACAAAAATATGAACAGGCAAAGAATAGAGGGATATGTACCATATATAGGCAGATGGGTTCAGTTTTGAATAACATCACGATCGGCACGGCCATGGTGGTCCAAATGGCCTGTTGATGTGCTTTCCTGTTCTATTTTCTAAAATCACAACATCGTCCGTGTTAAAAACCTTCAGAAACTCCTTAGTACCACATAGCTTTCTTGCTCATTCTTTGAAACCTCATCAAATTCGACCACAATCTACTCCACCTCTTCTCATTCGAAAATCCCTCCAGTCCCAGGAGCAGTCACCTGAACCTTCTCTGGCCCCCGTCGAATGCAAGAATATCTTTCCTTTGGGCACTCATGCTCTTCATAATATCCTCGGTGTGGTCTGCCTCTTACCTAGCATTTTTATAGCAAGAACTCCTTATTTTTAGACGCCATTCCCTTCGGACAAAATGCCAATATTTGGTTGCCTCCTCTATTACCTGTTCAAACTGTAAGCTGTCTATTTTTCACGTTGATACACAAGGATTCCTGAAAACCGTTGTACAGTAGGTCTGACAGCAAATGGTGCTGATTCGGGAACGTGCTGGAATATATTGTAAAGAATATGAAAATAACCAATTTCTGGATTCTTAAAAACAATGGTGGACCGTTGATTTCATAGAACGGTAATATTTTAAAATCTATTTGGTTTTATACTTAACTGTGACGATAAATAGCAGAATAGAGAAGGATGGGGAGGGAATTGGTGGTAGGGGGACATTTGAAGTTTCAAAGCATTTTGACATGTTTCAACAAAGGCTAAAGATTAGATAGGGAGAGAATAAGACTCCTGAAAAGTCAATCAGGTTGTCTATGTGGAACAACTGCTGTTGGAGGACATTCAAAACAAATACTTTGCGTGCTGATTTACTGTGGAGAAGCATGAATCCTCTGGACCTTAGGAAAATAAATATCATGTCTTGAAAAGAGTTCAAATTGGAGAACAGGAGGTGTTAGATGTCTTAAAATGCAAAAAGGTAAGTAAAACCTTGGGACATGATCCGATATATGCAGACATGAGTACTAAAGATGCTGGAGAATTAGACTCAAGACTGGAGTGGTGCTGGAAATGCACAGCGGGTCAGGCAGCATCCGAGGAACAGGAAAGTCCAAATTTCAGGTAAACGACATTCATCAGAAATGAAGACTTTACTCTAATCCTCCATGATCACATCCATCGCAGGATTTTGTGAGAAGCTAGGGAAGAATTTTCAGGGACTGTCGCAGAGGTATTTGCATCATACAAAGAACAAAGACAATTTACAGCTAAGAAACGTTCCCTCATATATCCAAGCCAGAGACGATCCCAATCTACCGCCTAAACCTGTCGCCCAATTCCTAAGCATTAATATTCGTCTGCTCCCCACCTGCTCATGCATCTGTCCTCATGCATTTTAAATAAATGTAACGTGACCGCCTCTACGATTTCTGTTGGCACCGCGTTCCAGACGCCCATCACGCTATGTGTGAAGTACTTGCCGCGTGTATCCCCGTTAGACCTTTCGCCTCTCCCCTTGAAAGCGTGACCTTTCGTTTCTGAATCCTTCACACTGGGAAAAAGCTTGTATCCATCCACACTGTCTATACCCTTCATGATTTTCTAAACATATATCATGACCCCCCAATCTAATTTTGTTCTAATGAAGACAAACCTAACCTACTAAACCTCTCTTCATAGCTGGCACATTCCAAACCAGGCAGCATCCTCGTAAACCGTCTCTGCATCCTCTGCAAAACGTCCACATCCTTTTGGTAACGTGGCTACCAGAAATCTACACAGTATTCTGAATGCGGTCTTCTACAATTTTAACATGACTTGCCAGCTCTTCTACTCAATACCCCGTACTCAGAGAAGTGGCGCCAACACTGACCCCTTTGGAACAACACTGGTCACCTTTGTCCATTTCGAGAAACTCCCTTCAATTACTACTCTCTGTCTCCTTTTGCTCAGCCAATTCTTAATCCACCGAGCTAGAACACCTGGCACAGCATGTGATTTCACTTTCTCCATTAGGTTACCATGGTAAATCTTATTAAACGCCTTACTAAAGTCCATGTATATGACATCAACAGCCCTCCTTTCATCTATCAACTTTGTAACTTCCTCAAAGAACTCTATTTAGTTGGTAAGGCACGATCTCTCCCGCACAAAACTATGTTGCCTATCACTGGTATCCCCATTCTTTTCTAAATATAAATAGGTCCTATCCCTCAGTACCTTCTCCAGCAACTGTCCCACCATTGACGTCAGGCTCACTGGTCTGTAGATAACTAGAATATCCCTACATTTCTTGTACAGAAGGACAACACTAGCAAACTTCCAGTCCTCCTGCACCTCACCTGTGCGTAAACATGCCATAAAGATATCTGTCAGGGCCCCAGCAATTACCTCTCCCACCTCTTTCAGCAACCTGGGATAGATCCCATCCAGAACCGGGAATTTGTCCACCTTAATATCC
The DNA here is from genome assembly GCF_037043375.1 of Chiloscyllium plagiosum. Taxonomy (NCBI): domain Eukaryota; kingdom Metazoa; phylum Chordata; class Chondrichthyes; order Orectolobiformes; family Hemiscylliidae; genus Chiloscyllium; species Chiloscyllium plagiosum. Next base: position 54,706,004 of record NW_028270177.1, read on the forward strand.
TGTGGCCTACCCAACGCACCTACCCTACTTATGTCAACGTGATCCAGACTAATCAAACTTATATCTCTAATCTGAACATTTTTTGTTCCTCTCCTCAGTGAACACTGATGCAAAGTAATCAGTCAGTATCTCACCCATTCTCTCAGGTTCGACGCACAGCTTTCCTTCACTATCCTTTCGGGAACCAAACTTTCTCTAGTTGCTCACTTGTTCCTTATATAAGAATAAAATGCTTCAGGATTCTCCTAATTATCCTCGCGAAAGCTGCTTCATGACTCATTTTAGGCTGCTTGATACGTCGTTTAAGACTTGTCCTGGTCTCCCGATATTCCTCCAGGGCCCATTCTGTTCTTAGCTCTGAAGTCTTGTGTACGCTTTTCTTTTCCTCTTGGCTAGTGGTGCTATTTTTCCTGACATCCACGGTTCACAAATCTTGCCTTTCCAAACCTTTGCCTTCAACGCACATGCTTATCCTGCACAATCTTTAATCTAACTTTGAAAGCCTCCCACTTATCAAATGTTGACTTCCCTTTTAATAGCTGTATCAAATCCACATTTCCGAGCTCCTGCCTAATTTTGATACAATTGGCCTTGGCCGAGTTTACTACTCTTCCCTTTGGATCACTCTAATCTCTATCTATGAGTACTCTAAAACGTTCAGAACTGAAGTCACTGTTCCCACAGAACTCCCCCACCTTAACTTCTCCCACCTGTCCTTGATCATTCCCCAATATCAGGTCCGATATGGCCCCTTCCCTCGTCGGACTCTTGACATACTGCTCTCGAAAGCTCTCCTGCACATTTCTTACAAATTCTCCCCTTCCAGACATCAGACGCTCGGTGTATCCCAGTCAATTTTGGGAAAATTAAAATCTCCCATCACCATTACCCTATTGCATCTACATCTTTCCATAACCTGTTTGCCTATTTGTTCTTCTACCTCACTGTTGAGAAGCCTTTAATACAGTCCCAACAATGTGACTTCACCCTTCTTATATCTCAGCTCCAGCCATAATGCCTCAATACTCAATAGTCAAATCCCGCCTCAGGTGAGTCTCTGTGTGGAGTTTGCACATTCTCCCCATATCTGCGTGGGTTTCCTCCTGTTGTTCTGGTTTTCTCCCACAATCCAAAAATGTGCAGGTTAGGTGAATTGGCCATCTAAATTGTCCATAGTGTTAGAGAAGGGGTAAATGTCGGGGAATAGGTCTGGGTGGGTTGCACCTCGGCGGGTCGGTGTGGACGTTTTGGGCCGAAGGGCCTGTTTCCACGCTGTAAGTAATCTAATCTAATCTAAAATCTCCCTGGTGTCCTCCTTTAGCACAACCGTGATATCATCCCTGATCAGCAATGCAACTCCAACCCATCTTACATCCCTCCCTGTCCTGTCTGAAGCGTCCATATCCCAGAATATTTAGCTGCCAATCATACCCTTCCTTCAACTAAGTCTCAGTGATTATACTAACGTCATACTCCCAAGCACCAATCCAACCCCTAAGTTCATCTGCCTTACACACTATTCTACTTGCATAAAATTATATGTATTTCAGGCCACCAGTTCTTTTGCTTTCATCTGCTCTCTGCCTACTCTTTCCCTTATTAATGCTATCTTCATGATTCTTACAGTATCCAGTTTCCTCCCTGCTGCCTACTTGTTTTCTCTTCTGGTTCCCAGCCCTCTACAATTTTAGTTTAAAATCTCCCCAACAACAGTAGCAAAAACTCCACCAAAGGGCATTAGCTCCAGTCTGGTTCAGATGTAATCCTTCCATTTTGTAATACTCCCCAGAACCGGTCCCAATGTCCAACAAATCTGAACCCCTCCAACTTACACCATCCCTCAAGCCACGTTTTCATTTAGCCTACTTTTTTTTTCATTTCTACGCTGGCTAGCACGTGGCACTGGCAGTAATCCTGAAATCACTATCTTTGAGGTCCTCCTCTTTAACTTCTCTCCTAGATCCCTGAGTTCTTCATTCCGGAACTCATCTCGTTTTTTGCTTATACCGTTCGTGCATACATGCACCGAACAACTGGCTATTCGCCTTCCCCTTTTCAAATGTTATGCAGCTGATCAGTGACACCCCAAACCATTGCCCAAATATATATTCAGCCTTTACGTTCCCGACAGCCCTTGCTTCACCTCGCCTTCGCTCGTCGGCACTCTGTATAAATGGAGGCCCGACTCACGAGTTAAGTCCCTTTTTTAAGTGGGAAAACTTACACTTCGCGGTAGCCCTCGCTTCACTCCATCTTCTCTCCTCACCGCTCTATGAAAATAGACAGCCGATACAGACTACTGAGACTAAGTTGGTTAAGTTGTTGGGATAGATTCTAAGCGAAAGGATCATCATGCATTTGGAAAGGCAAGGGCCGAGTAGCGATAATCATCATGGCTCTGTGCGTGTAAAATGATCTTTCACAAACCCGCTTGAGTGTTTGAGGAGGTAGATCAAGGCAGAGCAGGCGACGTTGTCTGCATGGATTTCAGAACGGCCTTTGACAAGGTTTTTCATGGCAGACTGATTACTAACTGTAGATTACATATAACCAGGGAACAGTTGTCACCTGGATACACAATTTGATTGACGGTAGGAGACAGAATGTGTTCATAGAGGGTTGATGCTCAAACTGCAGGCCTATGACCAATGGTGTGGCGTGTGATTCGTTGATTGATCCACTGTTGTGCATCATTTATATCAAGGATTTGTATGAGAATAAAGGAGTCATGGTTAGCAAGCTTGTGAATGAAACTGAAATTGGTAGGATAGTGGAGACTGGAAAGGGTTTTCTGAGAGTACAATGGAATCAACTGCTGAGCCATTTAATTTACGAATATCAGGAGGAGAAATGCACGACGTCGCATTTTGCTAAGGCAAAACAAAGCAGGACTTTGCAGTTAATGATAGGTCTGTTGGTAGTGTTGTCAAAGAAAGAGAACTCGGAATGCAGGTACACAGTTCTTTGAAAGTTGCATCAGATGTAGACAGAATGGTGAAACAGGCGTTTAGGATGCTCACCTTTATTGGTCACCCACTGAGAATAGGAGTTGGGATGTCATGTTCTGGCTGCAGGGGACATTAGTGAGGGAACAATAAAAAGCATTGTTGATCAACTGGAAACACCCAAATGGTTCACTTCTATCCTTCAGGGAAGGGCGTCGGATATTCTTCCCTGGTCTGGCTTACATACTACTCTAGACCCACATCAATATGGCTGAATCTGAGATGCCTCCAGCGTTTGGCGCCGAGGAATGTTTGCTAGTCCAACCAGTGACTCTCTCAGCCCATGAATAAGTAAAAAAATATACATTTCCCTCCCTACCTGTGCAAACACAATGACCTGCTGCAATTAGCACTTGCTTTGCAACAGTCAAGCCCTTGCTCCTCTTTGTAACAGTGTCACCATATCCAGCACCTTCAGTTCCCTCTGTTAATATCAACTCATTACACTCTGGCAATGTATTCTCTTTCTACTGCTCTGCTCCTGCTCGGAGACCCCTTAGAATACCTTTAGCAACTGCTTCCTTATTTCTAAAACACTACCATTCTTCAGAAGTGTTCGGGTTTTGATGATCTTCGAAGCATCTCTTCATTGAATCTGATCCGTTACGTCCTCAGTCAGGGACAGTTGGGAATTTATTGCTGAGATTTTGTCTATTTTAGTGGAAACTCCGTTTATTGCATATTTTATACTTTTCTTTCAAATGTTTTCCACTGTTCATTTACAGTTTTACATTTCAGTCTGTTTACCTTGATCAGTTCTCCTCTCAAACTTATGTAATTGGTTTTGTTTCGGATTGTCGGGTGTGGATTTTGTCACTTCAAAATACTTTATCCTGTTGTTGTTTCTAGTTGTAGCTTGTGCATTCTGTGATTGACTTTAAAACTTTATAATTTCATTTAACTATACTCTATCAAAATTTCCCAGAGGATCTTTCAGTATGTCGTTACTCATTCACTCAGCTTCATCACCCAACGGTCGATCAGATAGTTACATTGTTAGCCAGTTGCGCAATGTGTCATTGAAAAAAAAAGCACTGACAAAAACATTCGCTGTACCACTCGTCGAATATCACTCTTCCTGTGTGACTGTCCCAGACATATGAAGGTCGAAGACTCCCAAAATTATCACAATGTATTTATTACAAATTCCCATGAATTACTGTTGAATGCAGTGATGAAAAATAAAATGTTTCTATGCAGCCTAAAAACTGATGATTTTGACATTATTACCCAGAATTTTCATTCAGACTAATTCTGCTGCGTAATCTAAGGACAATGCTTTCTATTTAATGCCTTTGTTATCCATTTCTGTCAGGGTTACTCATTTTGCATTTCCATTCTGCCTGAGACCCCGCAAGGTTGTGTACCACTTAATATTGATGTTCTCCCTTTTTATCCTGTAACCCCGTCTCTGTTGACTACATTTTATTTATGTCAGCAAACAATTCAAACTATCGTATTGCAGATTACGATGCATGCCGAAAGCGAACAGTGTAGTTTCTGTTTTGCCACAATTTCCTGTCATAAATCTATTTACAGTTTTAATTAAAGTCTGTACTTTCCTGCTCCTTGCTGCATGTTTTCAGCCACATCGCCATGATGTGACTATGCTTCAACATTTCCCATTGGATTTGGAAAGCTCCTATAACCTGAACACTGTCCCTGCATCCTCTCTATCAGTTTCAATCCCTGTCCATAATCCTACCGGCATGATTTGCTGTGACCAGTACAGTTCCAGTGGGGCCCTGTGCACTTTTTTTTAATTCACTCGTGGGATATAGGTGTCTCTGGCTGGTCAGCATTTTGTGCCCACCCGTAGCTATCCTTGAACTGAGCAGCTGACGAGGTTATTTCAGAGGGCAGATGACAGTCAACTCCATTGCTCGAGTAGAGTCCTATGTCGATGACACGGTGGTTCAATAGTTTGCACTGCCTCCTCAAGTGCCAGTGACCCGGTTTCGATACCCTCCTCGGGCGACTGTTTGTGTGGAGTTTGCACTTTCTCCCCGTGTCTGTGTGAATTTGCACCGGTTTCCTCCCCCATTCCAAACGATATGCAGGTTAGGTAAATTGTCAATCGTGTTACGTGCATTCGTGAGGGATGAATGTTGGGAAATGAGTTTGGCTGGGTTACTCTTCAGCGGGTCGGTGTGGACCTTTCGGGCCGAAGGGCCTTTTTCCACACTGTCGGGAAACCAGATTGGCTGCCTATAATACATTTCTTTACTTAAATTATATTATGAGTTCAGATGGGTGTCTCTGACATCAGTATGAGTTTATGGATGAAGAATCTATTGAGAATAATGCCAGGCCATCGCCTGTCCCATTCATAGCTCACCCATCCATGAGTACTGATTCCAGTGCAGAATGAATCAAACGCCATTCTTCCCGCCCGTTGTTTGATCCTGATACTTTCCTGCACTCTGTCGATGCCACTCAGTATCGCTCCATGCGGCATCTGTCACTTTGTGTGTCCTATTGCTGCCTCTGACTGCCCCTTTTGCAGCTACTACAGATCCTGAGGAGACAGAATTCTCCACTGCAGAGAGAGAGAAAACAGCACAGGCTTGGGATGGAAACCGGGATTTTCTTGGACTCTGTGGGAGTCAGTACCATTCTCCATGTGGAGCACTCACGTCATCCGTCTGAATTCTGACTCTATGTATTTCCCTGTCTCCTGCAGGTACTCAGGAACTTCCTGACTCAACAGAATACCCAATTGCAGTCTCGTCCATCACCACATTAAAGACAGCTGATCAGCCAAAGTCAAGAGAAATATGGAGCCTTCAATAAATCCTGCAGTGAGGGAAGATCACTCACAAGTAACAGAGCAGAGAGCATTTAAAATGTTCGAAACCACGACCTACAAGCCATGACATAGGTACAGTGTTGAAGGGGAGCACAGAGCATGAAGCTCGCAGGCTCAATTCCCACCCACTCATGAGAGGATTACTTTCAGATCTGCTGGACCGAGCCTTCCTGAGACAGTATAGGGCGTTCACAGTTATCAATTCAGTCCTGTGATGTCTTAGTGAGCATTAGCCCAATGGAGATGAAAGCAGGCCTCTGTCAGGACGGTAGTGTTGAAGTCTGGTGTTTTTCTGTTCTGTGGTCACTCTCCAACACTGGATCCATTTCATGGCACAGACTCAGACAGAAAGGAAACAATACTTTTGGACAACTCATCTGGCCAAGTGCTTTGAATCCTTTTCAACTCCTTGAACAGTTCTGATCTCTGTAACTTCCTCCCTTCCTGATAATCGTTCTGTACATTTGAAACCTTGCAATGTTGACTGTCTCACTTTCTCTGGATTCGTTCCATTCTGGATAACGCAACCAATCTCGGTAATATCCTCCTCCTGTAACAACAATAACCCTTATTTTTGTCATCTTGCTCAGTACCTACAGTCCACTATTTCTCTGTCGCACTCCCCAACCTCTACGAAGCGCCCCACTGGTGCACCTTCCTTCAGCCCCATAGCACATGATATTACTGTAACTATCTCCAGTCCCTATAACACTCCTGCCTCCTGACCTACAGAACCATACGGCCTCTGTAACTATATACCGTACTTACAGACCTCCCTATCGGTATAAACTCCCCCAGTCTGTACAGACTTGCCTGCCTGTGTAACCTGCTTCAAACCTGACAAACCTCCCAGTGTATTGTGTTCTGCAGCCACTTTAACCTTCCCCATGTCTGCAACCTCCTCCAGTCTCTGCAATCTCCTGTATTGCTGTAACGTTCTCCTGTCGCCACAATGCTCCTCAACTCTACTTGCAGACATCACTACCTGGCTTCCTAGCCCTGTTAACGCCAGAAGCCACTAAAGGCATCCATGTACCTGAAACATCCTCATTATTGCTGGATCCAACTCCCGTTCTTACAGCTGTCACTTTATGTAACCTCTTTCAGTCTGAAGAACAATCCAGTGCCAACATCGCTCTGTATTGCAAACTTCAACCAGTTCCGAAAGCCATCACCACGAACGTCACTATCAGTTACCTCTTCCAGCTCCTCCCTATGTCTGTCCGCCATCTTGCCCCTACTACCCTACCTATCACATTAATTCACCTACAAAACACGAATTATTTCAATAAACGTCTTCTATCTTTACAAATCAGTCTATCTCTCAGTAAACTCTTCCTGTTCCTAAACCTCACCCTGTACATAATAACTCTGAGAGTCATGAGAAACATTTGGTCATGACCGCCTCAAGCAAATGACACAATATTTATTTCGACAAATAATGTCATCTCCAATAGTCCTTCCTATCACAGTAACCCTCCCAAATCTCTTCATACCTCCCTTTTCAAGTCTCCTCTTCCAGGGTCCATGAGCTGAATGACCGCCTGGATCTCTTTAACCTCGAGTGGACTGCACAGGCCACCCTATCTCAGTAACGTCCTCCAATCATTTCAAAACTCCCTATCCGTCTCACCTCCTCCAGTCACTCCAACTCGTCCTTTCTCTGTTGCCTCCTCCAGTTACTCAAGAACTCGCTACCTCTGTAATCTCCTCCAGTCACACCAAAACTCCCGATCTCTGCAACGTCCTCAATGCACTGCCAGCCTCCCAATCTCTGTAACCTCCCCAGTCACTCCAAACCTCCCTGTTCCTGTAATATTCCAGGTTAGCCAAACACTCACTACCTGTGTAACCTCCTCTACACACTCCAACCCACACTAACTCCCTAACCTGCCGATTTATGATAGTCTATGTATGGGGTGAAAGCAGGAACAGGACACTGAGTCAGATGATCAGCCGTGATCATACTGAATAGTGGGAAAGGTTCGTGGGGCTGAATGTCCTGAACCTGCCCCCTTTGCTATGTTTCTATGTAACACTGCCTGTCTCTGTATCTCCTTCAGTCCCCACTACCCTCCCTATATGTTTAACCTACACAACCCCCATCACTGGAAATGTCTCAGACCTCAGAATAATCCATATCTGTCAAAACTCCTCCAGTCCCTACGACCTTTCCAATCTGTTTCCTTTTCTAGCCTAGTAACTGTCTCTATCTTTGAAACTTCCTTTAGCTGCTTGCACGTTCCTTACCTCTCTAACATGATATCGTACAGCGTCCTTACCTTTGTGTGATTTTCATATCCCCACAGTCACCCCTGCCACTGTGACCTAAGTCTACACACTGCCACCTTTTCCAACATTGAAACCTTATCTGTGTCTGTTACTTTCTCCTGCTCCTACAGACCTCGCTGTCTGTATGATGTTAAGGAGTTCATCAGCCCACCCTGTCTCCATAATCTACACCAACCTCCGGAACCCTGGAAACGACTCTCTCTTTAATTGCTCCAGCAGTTATGTCAAACCTCATCTGTGAGGCCTACTCCAGTCCCGACAAACTCCGCCAGACTCTGCAGCCCAATGTTTGTCCAGCCTCCCGCTAGGCCCTTCATGTCAACCTATACTCAGTATAATTTTCCAGCCACAAAACGCTGCATATCTCTGTTTGCTCCGCAATTCCCTACAGTCCTCCTTCACCTCAAATATTCTCTCTTTGTGTAACTCTACAACTATCCCTCTGCATTCAGTATTACTCTCCCTAAAATATCTCTCCATCTGTAAACAGTTCCAAACCCTCCAAACACACCATCTCTAAAATTTCCAACAGATCCAACGCACCTCCTTATCTGTGTTACCTCTTCCAGTCCTGAAACACTCTCAAAATGTGGTGACCCTGTAATCCTCCCTAACTGTGTAATCTTCTCAGGTCTCTGCAACACTCCAAATCCGTAGAACACAATTAATTGTTTTTGACTCACCCGATCTATTTCCAACAAGACCCTCTATCTATATACCACCTTGCTGTCACAATCTTTCACTATGTCAGTGTAAGCTCCTCAAGTCTTTCCATCCAGCTTTTCATCTCCATAATCTTCTCCAGATTTTTTCCATCTATCTGTGTAATCCTCACCCACTCCTGCAACCCACCCTACCACAGGAACCTCCTCCATTTGTTAATTTGTCCCTATCTGTGTAAGTCTCTCGAGCCCTTATTGGTGTTCCTGCTCATTTACGCTCTGGCAGACAAGAAGGTTTCCCGTCTGTGTATCCTCCAGAAACTAAGGATCCGATATCAGGAAATGTGTTCATTCACTGCAGCTTTCCATATCTCTATTATTTCCTCAATTCTATACAAATGCACCATTCCATAAAATACTGCCTCTCTCTGTAAACTAGCCACATCTATAACCGATAAGTCTCACTCCAATCCCTTCCGATCTCCCTGTATTTCTCTCACTCCATTGACTGTAGCTCATCTCATGTTATAACTCTTTTTGCTCGTATGTTACTCCCCATCTCTATGATATTCTTTAGTCATTGCAATTCTCGTTCTTTATATCCAGATCTTCCAAACCTCCTTATCAATGGAAGGTTACTCATCTCGTACAGCATTTTAATACCTGTAGCAGCCTGCAACCCCTCAATGCATCCTGTCCCAGTGACTTCCTTAAATACTACAGCTCACGCCCTTTGCAATTTCTTGCAGCATTGGCATCCCTCCTAATTTCTGTAACAACCTATAGAACTGTACTCCACGTGTCTGTGTACCTGAAGCGAAGCTGTAAAGCTGCCTTCACAAGTATTGTGAACGTCTGCTGCCGAATAACCCTCAGTATCTGTGTCTCTTGGAATCCCACACAATTTACACTGGCTATGTCAACTGATCCAGCCCCTGCAAACCTCTCTACCACTCCTGCAGCTCCAACTAACATCCTTATCAGTGTAATGCCGAACCCCCAAAATCGTCCCTTTCTCTGTAACACCTGAAGTTCCAAATACCAACCCTAGCTGTGTAATCTCCAGACGTTACAACCCTCCCTTTCACTGCAACTCCTTCAGGACTGATAACCCTTTACCTTCACTTGCCATCTTCCATCCCGACAACTTATCTAATCTCTAACCACCACGAGTAATATCAAACCAGCCGAACTCTGTAACATCCTTCAGTATCGACAACCCGTCTTTTCTGTGACAGCTTCTCAAGTGCCTGCAGTCCTCTTTATCTCCGGCATAGGTCTTTGCTCAGGGAAAAGAATGTCTCAGTTCCGACTGCGTAAGAACACCTAAGATTCTCCAGTGTACCAGTAAATTTGCCTCGTCTTCTAAAACCTAATGTTTTCAAGTTCAATCTTCAACAGCCCGTCTCATCAGTAGCCCTCCTTGTTGGCGATCAATCTGGAGAATGTTATCTGAACTGCCTCCAATGCAAGAACATTTTCCCGCTTCATAGGGGACCAAATATGTTCACAATATTCTCGTGTGGGCTGACTGGAGTCTTATATCGTTTTTGAAAGATTTCCCATTTATTACTCTCCATTCCGTTTGAAATCAATGCCAGCGTTCTGTTTTCCATTCCTATGAAGTATGCCATGTATGCCATGCGATCCTTCTAAGAAATATGCACAAGAATTCCCAAGTTACTCTGTAGTGTAGTTTTCTGTAGTTGATCTGAAACCAAGACGTGAAAGTGACAGTCAGAAAAGTGCTGAAATGTACGTTAAACGATTTCGCAGAAATGATAGCTGCACACTTAGAAATGAATGGAATAAGGAAGTTCATAAGACCATCAGATATAGCAGCAGAATTAGGCCATTCTGCCCATTGTGTCTGCTGCACCATTCGATTTTGACTGAATTGTTTCTCAACCTCATTCTTTCAACATGTACATTTAACCTTTGATCCCCGAACTCATCAGGAACTCATCTATCTCTGCGATACACAATTTGATTTACTTTGCCTCCACAGCCGTCTGAGGCAGTGAGTTCCACAGATTTATCACCCTCTTGCAGAACAAACGTCTCTACAACTGCATTCTAATGCCTTGCCCCTTCACTCTGATGCTCTGCCCTTGGGCCCTTGTCTGTCCGACTATTGCAAACATCTTCCCCACCTCCACTCAATCAGTCTCCGTAATATTCTGCAAATTTGAATGAGATTCCGTCGTCTCTTAAACCTCATCGAAAATAGACTCAGTGATCTCAACTGTTCCTCATGTGACAAGCATTTCGTCCCTTGGATCTTCTTTGAAAACATGTTTCCCTTGTTCCCTCACATCGCTTGTACAGACTGTAAAGTATAGTGTGTACAGCTGTGGTTCCAACATTGACCTCTGTGGAGTTCCACTTACCGACTGACTCCTTTCGGCTCACACTGTCTTCTGACAGTACCACGCATGTTGTTTGGAAAGTGAAATTTCATTTGACACACTCTGTTGGATTTTTTTTTTTTGTTTTATTTTGACTGGCTGTGGAGAGTAGAATAAATAAAAGGGGAGGAATAGCGCATTGTAATTTTCAGAAACCTTTGATCAATGTCTCACTGAAAGGTGATTAAAAACAAAATTGGCACGTGTGGGATTGGAGGGAATGTACTGGAATGGATTGAGAATACATCAACATATAGAAAACTAAGTCCGAATAAATGGATGCGTGCTTCACTCCTAACTATTCACAAATGGATTCGATGCTTTTGATGGATGGACAAAAATTAATGTTTCACGTTTGTTGTTGATATAAAACAAGATGAGAATGTGAATTGTATTGAGGAAGCAAGGGGGACATGAACAGTCCGTGAGATTAATTTAAAAGTAATATTGATGGTTTGTCGTCATCACTGGAGAGACCATTATTTTTTGCCATCTGTAATTAACTGAAAAACGTGGTGGTCAGCTGTCTTCCTGACTCATTGCAATCCTTCGAGTGTCGGGACAGGCAGAGTGGTGGTCGAATGGAGCGTGGTTTGGAGAGGACCTTGGAAATGCTGGTATTCCCATGCAACTGTAACTCTTGTCTTTCCAGGGTATATTTGTTCCGGGTTTGTGAAGTGCTGCTGAAAGGGCCTTCCTGGCTAATCTCAGTGCTGCTCGTCAATCTCTTTCTTACTCATTCATTCAAGCACGCGAGCATTGCCAGCTGGGCCAGCATTTATTATTAATGTTGAGTTGACCCTGAGAATGTGGTAGGCAAAAGTGAGGATTGCAGATGCTGGAAACCAGAGTTTAGATCAGAGTGGTGCTGGAAAAGCACAGCAGGTCAGGCAGCATCCTTCATCAGGGTTTTTGCCCGAAACGTCGATTTTCCTGCTCCTCGGATGACGCCTGACCTGCTGTGCTTTTCCAGCACCACTCTGATCTAAACCCAGAGAATGTGGTGTTCAGCTGCCACTGCACCAACCGGTCAAACTGTTTTCTATGCACCCTCAAGCAGTCGCTACAACATTCCTCGTGTCTCTGACTGTATGCAAACAGTGCAACTCTTCCTCTATACAAAACATCCTTCTCTACCGACAACTGTACAGTTTCTCACAATATCTCACCTCCTCCATTCCCATGTGTGCTGCTGATCTCTCAACTAACTTTATTTTTGGATAAACCTCTGATCATCGATAAACTGTTCGTTTCTAAATTTACACCCCTCAGTATCTGTAATCCTCCATATTACAAATACAGCACAGTTTCACCTCCTTAAATCACTATGAATTACTCTGGATGTTGTGTTAAATTTGTACTTTCCAACCTCTTTACCCACCTGAGCTCTCAAGATACTTTAATCCCATTATTTTCACAACCTCTTTGAGCCATGACGTATGTTCCTATTATCTTTACCTCCTCATGTCCTGAAGGTTCTTGAAAATCACCAGTGCCCCCAAATCTATATTGCACCCATTTATTGCAGGTCTTCCATCTCTGTAATATTCAACTGCCTCCATTACCTGCATCAGACCCTGCATGCCATTTTGCTCTTTTGGAAACCTTGATATCTTTGTAAACAGCTCACAAAAAGCCTTTTCCAGCCTACAAAGCTATATCACCAAGAAGCCAACATCTTTCATTTTCCTCAGCCTTCTTCAGTGCCTGCAACACTCCATGTAACTTCAAGTAAACCGATTTATGTAATGTGGATCTGCGTACCACCCCAAATCAACTGTCCCATCCCTATAGCTCGCTCAACCACTGTAACCCACTCTGTCCCTCTAATCCTTCTGTTTCCGAGCGCTCTCCGGGTATAACGGCGATCCTGTGAGGGAGAATTGAAGAAAGGGAACGTTGTGAATCTCAGTTGAAGTCTGAGGCCGACCAGAACCTGTGGTTTATAAAGGAAGAGAACTAGAGAGTCAGCAGCACAGAGAGGGAGGCAGTTGGCGATGCAGCACACCAGGAGACTCCAAATTAGTAGCGAGTCTTTGTGTAAGTGACCGTGTGAGGGACCATCTTGGAGGAGAGCTTGAGGTCAACTCATACCGTGGAGGTAACGAGGCAGCAAATTGTGAGGATATAAATAAACACTGAGGATCGTGACCCAGTCGTACGTGGGCATTACAGATGTGGTGACACTGTGAGGGAGCAGAATGGAATGAGAGCTGGAAGATTACATGTACCTGGGAATAACACAGACGGTGATGTTATGAGGTAGCAGAGTGGAGTGCGAGCTGGAGGATCACACGTACCTGGGAATAATACAAATGGTGATCCTGTGAGGGAGAAGAGTTGAGTTGGAGCTGGAGGATTACACGGACCTGGGTCTCATCGAGACGGTGAATTTGTGAGGGTGCAAAATGTAATGAGAACTGAAGAGTTGCACGTATCTGGGAGTCAAAAAAACGGTGACGCTGTGAGGGAGCAGAGTGGAGTGGGTGCTCGAGAATTACATGTACGTGCGAGTCACAGATAATACTTACTGTTGCTGGACCTGCCTGCGAAGAGATTTGAAAGGAGTGCAAGAGACATCACAGAAAACAAAGCTGTCAGTTGATTGGCTGTTAATACACCGTTATTAGCGACCGTCTGTAACTTGCTCTAAGTTAGCAAATTTATGTTTTCAACTTCTAAGAGAAGAGTTGAACTCAGAAATAAGAGGATAAACTGAAAGTATGAGCCAATGTAATAAAGTAATCTCAGTAAGCCAACGTTGAATAAGGGACTGTACCCTTAATGTTATTTCCCCGATGTTAAATTTATACTAAGCAATTAATTAAGATTAGATACTTTGCAAATTTAGACATGTCAGCACATGTTTGTCAAGTGTAAAATACGTTCTGGTACATTAGGTAGACATTGCCCCTGCCGGTGTCCCAGGTGGACTTCGGTCTTAGAGCTCAGACAGTGACTGGAGACTCTGTGGGACATTTATGGTACTAAAATTAAGGTAGATAGTACATAACAGGGAGAGCCCAGTCAATCGAAGAGATAAAGTCAGAGGATACATAAATAGCCTGATGTCTCACTCACAATTCAGTTTTCCAGTTTGGAACTGATAAGGATGCTGACTGCTCAGGACAGCGCAATCAGGGCCATGTTTGTGGCACCACAAACAGCCTCACTCTACAGGAGGGTAGGGAGAAGGAAGGAGCAATAGTCAGAGGGCATTCAGTAAATTGAAGAAGACGTAAGATTTTCTGTGACAAAAATTTAATTCCAGGATGATGGGATCAAGAATGTCACCCTATCTGCAGGACATTGGCATGGGGACAGTGAACAGTTGAAGGGCATGCACCTGTTGGTAGGAATGACGTGAGTAGGAAGGGTAAAGTGTTCTGGGAAACAGAATGTAAGGAACTAGGTGATGGTTAGCGAGCAGAACCTCAGCAGTAGCAATCCCTGGAATACTCTAAGCGCAGTGCTCAAGGGAGAACAGAACTAATAATCTTAGGGAGATGAGAACGTAAATGGAACGGTGGTGTATTGGGATTGGTTCTGGGGTAGGCAGCAAATGTACAAGGGAGTTGGGGTAACAAGTGATAGAGCTGAGACTGAATTCCATGTATATTATGTGGGAATAATATAAAATAATTTTGCGTGCGTCTCGGATCCAGAAATGAGTAGTCAATGACACTACCAAGATTCACAAAGTACTTGAAAAAGCAGCTGGTGCTAATTTACAACAACAAGATTATCAGTGGAAGATGGGATAAGAAAGAATGTCGAAACCTTAGGTACTTTGCGTCGATGTGAATACTTGCAGTCTGGTGATTTGTAGATGCAGATTGGTGTGTGCAAGTCTGATGTATCGAAATGCAAGAGCTCGCTCATGAAATGGCTGGAGTCGGAGTTAAATATTGCGAGGTATAAAGTATTCCAAACCAATAGAAGTGAAGGAAAAAGATGAAGTGTAGCAGTAGTGGTTTGCATAGCATTTGTTAAGGACTCTGAGAGGAACAGGATCTGTTCATGGACAGAATGAATTGGGCTGGAGTTACAGAACAAAACAATGTACAATTGCACTTTGAGGTACAGCCTGTAGGCACCAACCATTACAAAGTATGGCAGATTAATTATGCAAGGCCGTTTGAGAGCGATGACAAAACTATTTTGTAGTTAAACTGAGAAACTTAAATTATCCACATGTAGACTGGTATACTTGTCGTCCAGGGTGATGAGGAGTGAGTGTTCCTGGATTGCATGAAGGAGACCTCACTGCAGCAGTATGCTTCCAACCCAAGACCGCGTGTACTGTTGGTCGTGATCCTTGGATAACAGGTGAGATGCGTGGATCCAGGGTCAATAGGCGAACATATTGGGGGACAGTGATCATTTATTATAAACTTCAATATGATGGTAGAGAATGACATACATTAATTGAGAGTGAGAAAAAATATTTAACAGAGAGCGGCTTTCAATGGGGGATAGAATGAAGGTGACGAGATTTGACTGGAACATCAAGTTGATCCGAAATAAAAACCTACCAATGGGCTGTCATCAGAGAGAAGATGATTTGCGTCCAGTCGAAGAATGGTCCCTCAATTGGGAAAGGCCGGACAAACAAATCCAGCGCCCCCTGGGTGACGGAGAAGAACAATAAAATCATTGTAAGATAGCAAATTGAATTGGAAACCGGGCGAATGCTGGAGGTTCAGAAGGAATATGGAAGAGCAGGAGGGAATTATTGGAAAACTGAGAGGGAACACAGAGCTATTCCAGATTCTTTTGTGGGCATCTCATTATGAGCATGTCAATCGATGGAATAAGGCTGGTTCAAAAACAGAAAGATGCATTCTACCTGGAAAAAAGAGTTCACTGCAAGCAGTGGGGATACACTTGGATATGTTGTAGATGCATGTTCAGTGGAAACGTTCAAGAGGGGATTGAATAATTACTGTGACATAATATAATGTGCAAAGATATGGGGAAAGGAAAAGATCAATACCAAGCACTGAGATCGGTTGAAGGGCTGCTGTCATCATGATCCGCCACATGACATCCTTCTGTGATTTCTGTGTCATTCGTTGTAATGTCTTGAGAGTCCACCAACTCCAATAATATAATCATGTCATTGTAACCATACCGATCCTGTAATATATTCTGATCCCTGCAACCGACATCAGAAAATGCAGCTATCCTTATCTCTGTAACTCATAAAGTCCGTATCAACATTCTTTCCCTGGATCTTCTCCATCATCTATAATCCTCCATATGTATAAAGTATTTTTCAAATCTTCACAGCTCTCCCCTTCTCTGTAACTACTTGATCCACACAAACCGAATCTTTGCAATCTCCTCCAGTCCATACAACAATCAACGTCACTAACTTTTCCTGGCCTGTCAAATCGCTTTATCTCCATCACACATGACAGTGTTCAGGAAATATGATAATTTCTCCATCACCTGCATCTCTGCCAATGGCTTTTCTTTGCTCCAGTCCCTACAATATCCCCCGTTGTGTAACACACTCTAATGCCTAAATAGCTGTTAAAGATCTTCTTGTCCCTACAATGTTCCTGCTTCTGTAACCACCTTCAGCCCACAACGCTCATTCCCTCTGCAAAATCCAGATTCCAAATCCATCCCGATCTGTGGAAATACTTACAGACTTCCGTGTCTCTGAAATTTCTAAAACATGTCAAAGCTGAAATAACTCCACAGTCACTGGTATCTCGTCATCAAATTACCTTTTATTTCTACATGCATGATTCATGACACTGATACGCACGCGCTCAGGGCCGGGTCTCATCGTGAACAGAGGTCCTGACAGTCCTGGATTCTCAGATCGAGCCAGGTTAACAGTCCCAATCAGGGAACAAAATTAATGAGGCTTACGTGACTGACGTCGTTCCTTTTACGACAAAAACAATCCACATATCTCTCCCAGACTCTGGAATCACGTACAGCTACTACGGCCCTTTCTGTAACATTCTACAAGGAAAGTCCCATCCTCTTCAGTGGAACCTCCTCTTATCAATCTCCTGCAGTACCAATGCGAGTTTTTTTAAGGTTTCTGGAAACTGTTGATCTCAACTTCCTCCACACAGAACTTCTCTTACTAATCTTTAATCGCATCCCAAAACTCGATCTGCCATCTGTCTGTGGCCTTCTCCATAAGGATGATGCGGTTTTCGAAGCAGGGAACTTCATAGGGCATGGAGAACTTTACAAAAGTAGGGGTGTATGAGAAACGAATGGGTTTACAGAGGTGATAATGGTTATAGAACACAAAGGATGTCGCATTTACTGCAATTTGTTGGCACAGACGATAGAATTTTTATTTCTGGTGCTGATAGACACAGAGCACTAAATCATGTTTTATATTGTCCTGGTAAGATATTCCTCAGGTTTCGGGAAAGTTTCCTCTCAATAAGGCTCTTGTAGCCAAAATATTGATCTGGCTAGTCCAGCGCCATTTTCACTTCAATCAAAACCAAAAACTAAACGTGTCTTTGTAATCGCCTTCAGTCTTTAGAACATTCCATAACCTCCAGCCTTCACGCACCTTCCTGTCACTGTAAACTCCTCTGGACCTTAGAGCCATCCTGGTCTCTGGCACTTGCTACTATCCCTGAATTTCTTCCGAAAGTTTCAACAAACCAAATGAAATGATAGCTTTAAAACGTATGAACCATTCTGGAGATGTGGCTGCAGTGTGGCCACGACTGAGAATTCTGGTTATTCAAGGGTTTTAACAATTTTTACAGGAATGATAAATGGACCAACACACTGAAGTCGCCCTGTATATTAAGGGTGGAATCAGTAATATTCTGATTCTCATCAATTGACGCACTACTCCTTCCTGCCCTCTCTCGTCTTCCCTGCACATTGATCCTGTCAGATATTGGTAAACTTTGAAAACTTTTGAAAATATCTACAGAGACTACTCTGTACACTGTCTGCACTGGATAAATAATGTTTTTTGAAAAGCACGTATTCTGACAATCCGGAGACTATAGGACTTCCGGTGCAGAACTTGGCCCTGTTAAAAATGTCTTTCGGGATTCTGCCTCTACTATACTTCCATACGTGATTTCTATATCCCGACCACACTCTGGGTTAAATAACAACTTTCCACACCAATTGCCTAGTATTTCAGCCAATTAAATTAAATATTCGTCGCTGCAAACAGAGCTTTCGAGTAGGAGTGTGCACCCACTCAAATCACCTGTCAGCATTCTCCATTCAATTGTTCCTCGTAACTGCACTTTCACTTCACAGCTTAACAGATCTCGTCTATACTTTCTATAGTCCTATTCCATCCTTCCATGTGATGTGGTGCCCAGATTTGTACGCAGCACGCAAGCTATGACTGAACTCATTATTTCCACAGATTCGGAATACGTTTCATACTCTTGCATTCTGTACATTGGCTGGATAAAGGAAATGATGTTATTTGCTGTCTTAAGTAGATTATTGATGTGTCTAGCTACCTGCAGGGATCTACCCACGCCGAGATACTCTCAGTTGTTGCACATTCATCCTTATTGTCGATGACCACAAATGCCTTGGCTTACAACTCTCGTACTTGCTGGTCTCACTGTTTTTCAACAGCTTGGCATGGATCTCTTGTCAAATCCACGTAAGACACACTAAGTCACAACTTACTGGCTTAAGACGACAGTGTGATTAATTATGCACAATCTTTCTTGAACATTTCCAGACCGACTGTCCTGAGGTCTCCGAGACTGTCTCAGTGACTGTTCTTCCTTGTCTCAGATTTCCAGCTTCCACCTATTTAGTCCGCACTTTGCTCCTTATTAAATAAAGTTGTGGTGTTAGCCCTTCTCCAGTCCTCTTTCATCATCCCTGTATCCAGTGAGGATTGGACAGCGATGGTCAGTGTAAGGCAGTGGATTTTCTCTTGGCTTAGTACAACAGAACAGTATGTTAGGCCCTTTAATTATGTTAATCTCCTTCATAATTTCTCTCTCTGTAAGCCTATAACTCCCAATATTTGACACTTCGTCATAGGGGACACTCCCTATTTTCGTACAGACAGTCAGGGGGCGACATCACCATATGACTTTGTCGAATTTAGTTTTAGTAAAGTCTCAAGCCAACTGCCTGGATTAACCAAAATGAACCAGATTTCCTGCTGCAGGTGTTATATTCAAAAAATCATCACAAATTGGATTCTCATTGCAAAACTGCTCTGGACATGGCAGAGGCCGGAGATTTAGGGCCCCATTTTGTAGACAAACACCTGAGGGCCCGATTTTGTAGACAAGCGCCTGAGGTTCTGGTGGATGTATGGTGCAGGAGAGGGACATTATCTACCTCCAGGACTGGTAGAGGTGGCCATGACACTGCACCTGACAGCTTGGTCTGAGATTGATTCCGTGGTCTGTGAGATGTCAGCCTTCTTGGCGAATACCCAGCAGTGTATGAAAGATGCCTGTGACCTTCTCCACTCGACAGGGTAAGTGCCTGCATCTTCATTTTGTGTCATCTAGCTCACTCTACCTCTGTTACTGCACTCACCTCCCACTAAAGCTTATGTGCTTCCACTCCCACTGAATGCAGCACCTTCGCTCCTTCTCTCTCTAACCTCTTCCCTGTTCCTCTCCCTAACTCTGGACGATGTCTTGTACTACCTATTCAGAGACTCAGGACACAGCGCTGCCTTTCCCCCAACTATACCAGCACTAACAGCTGTGCCAACCATTTTTATCTCCCTTAATACCTTTTGGTAATTTTGTCATCCCGAAGTAGGGCAGAAAGAACCAAGAGGAATAAGAGTCTCCCCAATGTTCACCTCTTCACACTTAATGATCGTTTTTGCAGCTGAGAGCGGCGGGTGTTGGGCGGAAGTGAGGTCGGAGGGCAGAGGCTGTTGGTAAGTTTAGTGTGTTTCATGTAATTAGGTGTGTTCCAGAGAACTCGGAGGAAGGATGCAAAGCAGGACTTCCAGGGTGGTCATCTCCATTTTGATTCCGGCTCCGCGGGCTGGACATGGCAGGAACAGGGAGATAATGGACTTGAATGTGTTGCTGAGGAACAGGTGTAGGAATCAAGGATTTAAATTCTTGGATCGCTAGGGTATGTTTTGCGGTAAGGGTAAATTATGCAAGGGTAACGAGTTGCACCTTACTAGGTGGGGAACCAGCATTTTGGAGGCAGGCTTGCCACTGCAACACAGGTGTGTTCCAATTGAGTAATGGGGCGAGGGCAAAAAGAGGAAAGTGAGAATAAGTAAAGTTAAGAAAGACAACATAATGATGAAAGTATTCAAAATTAGTAAATTTGCTGATGACATAAAGCTGGGTGGCAGGGTGAAATGTGAGGAGGATGTTATGAGAATACAGGGTGACTTGGACAGGCTAGGTGAGTGGACAGATGCATGGCAGATGCAGTTTCAAGTGAATAAATTTGTGTTTACCCACTTTGGTCGCAAGAACAGGAATGCAGATTACAATTAAAATGGAATCCAGTTACGTAAAGGGGAATTAAAATGAGATCTCGGTGTTCTTGTACATCAGTCAATGACAGCAAGCAAGCGTGTAGGTACATCAAGCAGTGAAAAGATCTAATGATCTGCTGGGCTTCATATCAAGAGGAATTGAGTATAAGACCAAAGAGCTCCTTCTGCAGCTGTACAGGACCCTGCTGAAATCGGTCCTGGAGTATTATGTGTAGTTTTTGTGTCCACATTTGAGGAAGGATATTCTGGCAAATGAGGGAGTGCAGCATAGGTTCACGAGGACAATTTCGGGAATGGCGGGGTTATCATATGTGGAAAGATTGGAGTGACTGGGCTTGTATACACTTGTGTTTCGTAGGACGAGAGGGGATCTGATTGGGAGTATAAGATTATTAAAGGATTAGACACTCTGGAGGCAGGAAGCATGTTTTCCCAGATAGATGAATCCAGAACAGAGGGGATAGTTTAATAATAAAGGGTAAGCCATTTAAAACATAGTTGAGGAGAAACTTCTTCACCGACAAGTGGTGTATATATGGAATGTTCTGCTCCAGAAGGCAGTGGAGGCCAAGTTTCTGGATACTTTCAAGAAAGAGATAAATAGGGCACTTAAAGGCAGTGGGGATTAGGCAGGAACTAGATACTGATTTTGGATGGTCAGCCATGACCATAATGAATGGTGGTGCTGGCTCGAAGGGCCGAATGGCCGACTCCTGCACTTATTGTCCATTGCCTTTTGAAGAATCCTGACATTAAAATGCACGACAAGCTAACTGGTCCAAATTCCCGGATTCTTATCTGAGACGGCCCTTGACTGACTGTGTTGGGCACGGTAACTGATTTTGGACAATGATAACAAGCTTCCTGTGTTTGTGTCTGTGCTAAACAACAAGACAATACAGCAGTTGTGTGAGCCTGGCAGCTGTGGCTGAGGGGCAACACTGTAAATGGGACTGTAACGCTCGGTAATAATTCTGTGATCATACAAGTCATCTCAAAATGACAGTGCACAAAAACCCAGTGAGCGGCCCAGAGGTGCAGTCCATGATGTGTCCCTGAGCACAGTGTCCTTGCAGCAGCATTGCAATGAGATTTCACAGTGCACCGTGAGGCGCAACTTTGAAGTACAAAACTGTACTCTCAGTGTGTTGGATGTGTGCTGTGATGACATGGTAAAGCTGGCATGTGACAGATGCCAGCGCTGGTGTGTGAAGTATATGCACCCCCTGTCTCTGGGTGAGACTTTGTTACCCAAGATAGTCTTCCAGCGGAGCGAGGAGCGAGATGGTGTCACCAGTTACTACCTCTGACTTTAATGTCAAATTCATTATATTGAGTGTCCTCACAGTGGGAGAAATGACATGAAGTTTCAAATTAATGAAACGAGATCTGCATTAATCTGATTGTTATCTATTCATTCATTCATGTATTTATTTATTTAACTTACTTATCATATCTCCTTCAAACGTACCTCACGAGTAATTGTTTTTTCTACTCTTGTATAAAGCTCAAAGTATCCCACTCTCTATGCCTGTGATGGTTTGGTAAATGCGTATCAGGTAGTCTCTCAGCCACCCATGTCAAAGTGAAAACAAACCAGTTTTTTTCGAATTTGTCATTATGGCTGGATTAGGAAGACTGTGTCCTTTTAATTTTGGGAACACGTTTTCACGGAGCCACTTTAATCTACTCTCGGGATACCTGTCACTGCTCTGATTCTGATTTACCTTCTCTTTATTGCTTCCTGTTCACTTGAATGTTGGCTGCTATCGAAATCTTAATGCATTTAGTATAATTTATGGATCTGAGGAGTTGAGAATTGTCAACTCATGAGCAAACGTCATTACATCTGACCTTATGAAGGAGCAAGCTTGCAGATAGCTAATTTCCAAAGTAACTGCCTTCTTCATTCGTCTAGATGGTCATGCGTTGAGAAGGCGCTGCATAATAAGCCTTGGAAAAGAGAATCTTCTGGATGGTGTACACTGATACCGTTTAGCATCAGGAGTGGATGTGATGGATGTTTGTGGAAGTGACACAACCTGGTTTTGTGCTGGTTAAGTCCTGAGATGCAATCCATCACTGGTGTTGGGGGGGGGGTGGGTGCGGGTGGGATGTGAGCACCCGAGTTACTCACTTCAGAATACCTAGACTCTGACGTACCCGTGAAGATATTGTCAGTTATGTATCTATTCGAGGGCAATTTCTGGTCAATAGTAGCACGCAGGATGGTAATAATCACCGCATTGGAGACGTAGTGAGTATACTACTTTTGAAATTCAAAAAAGGATGGTTTGTTTCTTTATCGTATTATTTGTCTAATATTTTTGTTGCATCAACATTACTTGCTATTTATCAGACTTGGAATGGGAATAGGCATTTAGTGCGCCTGTCGGGACACAAACTGAATGATGTTGAGCAAGTTGTTGCTGATTGATCACATTATTAATAACATCTTCCTAAACATTTACATAATAGATGGGTCAGTGACGAGCTGCAATGCAAGTGCCCTGCTTTTTGTTTGCTGGACGTTCTTGGGCAATCTATCACATTGTAGGTAGATGTCAGTGTTCTTGCTGAAATTGAATTTCTTTGCTAGACATGTGGTAATCTCTGGAGTTACTCCCGCCATTTCTTGACATTGTATGGAGTGAATGGAATTCTTTGAAGATTTGGGTTGGTGATGCTGGGCCAACTGAAGGAGGCCGAAATGGATCATCTGCTCAACCCTACTGGCTAAAAATGTCTACAAATGCGGTAGCTTCGTTTTTTTTTCCCTGATGTGCTGTGCTCCCCCATAACTGGGGATTTCATTGTTGGAGAGCAGCAGCCCACTTCTACTCCAATGCTATCTTTCATTGTCCATTTTCTTGCATGACTACATGTTGAAGGACCGCAGAAAAAGGTCTGAAACTCTTGATAATGGGATTACAGAGCTCTCACCATCACTTGCTGACATTGCTAATAATATGCAAGTCGGTCTGCTCTGTTGCTGAAGACAATGAGCTTCTCCAGGCTGTCCCCTCATATTGACATCTGGCTGGTGTTGCTCACACCTGGTCTTCTTCACTTTTCATTGATTCAGGGTGGATCCCTGGTTTGATGGTTACTGTCGAGTGGGACGTATGTCAGACGTTGGGGTTGCAGACTTTATGTGTTGTAATGAAAATGATTCTGCTGCTGCCAACGGCCCACTGCACTTCATGGACGCATCCTCATTAGTAGCTCGATCCATTTAAATTTTGTCGTATTCAGCCCACAGGTTGCCATATAACATGGCTGGGAATGTCTACAAAATGTGAAGATAGCCCTTCATCCCCAAAAGGACTATCCCGTGGCCATTCTTCCCGACATATTATACAGAGAGGTGTATCTGCAGTAGGTGGATTGGTGGGCAATTCTGAGTTTCCCTTTTATTGATTCCCTCATAACCTGCTGCAGATCTGTACAGCAGCCAGAGGTTCCAGCATCAATGCGGAGAACTATATTGACTATATAAGAAGGTGCTGCACCCTTTATATGGCTGCATGCTATCCGTGGGACAGAACCTACGAAAGGGGATGTTAATGTTTGCCAGGGACATAGCCTTGTTCACAGAAACCTGCTTTACAGACAATGTCTGAATGTTGCTTGATTAGTCTGTATAAAATTATGAGGCAGGTCACCTTTTCATTTTGTATAATGAAGAGTTAATATTACGTTATTTCTTAAACATTTTAAAATAAGTCAAAATCATTGGGTTTTTTTTCCAGTTAACAATTAAGGAAGTGAACAATAATTAAATTACAAGAGTACAAAACGAACTATTTCACAATTCAGTGACTGCAATAAACAGCTGATTCATGTTCAGGTCAGTAAACGCACCATTTTGCTGGAGCAAAGCTTTTCAAAATGACTTTGAAAAAAGCCGAAGATCCGGTAATGTGCAACTGGCCCTTACCACTACGTTCAAGACGCTGGAACCTTATCAAAGGGTTTACTGAAGTCACTGTATACCACGTCAACTACCCTACCCTCATATACATGCTTGGTCACCTCCTCAAACAATTCAATTAGGTTTATGTGATACGATCTGCCCTTGACGAAACCATGTTGACTATCTGAAATCAAACTGTTGCTTGCTAGATGATTATAAGTCTTATCTCTTATAATCCTTTCCAGAACCTTTCCTGCAGCAGAAGTAAGGCTCACTGGTCTATAATTACCTGCGTCGTCTCTGCTGACCTTCTTGAACAAGGGCACAACATTTGTAATCCTCCAGTCCTCAGGTAGTAAACCTGTAGTCAATGACGACTCTAATATCAAAGCCAAAGGTTTGCTATCTCCTTTCTAGCTTCCTAGAGAATCCTTTGATAAATCCCATCGGTCCCAGGGGATATGTCTACTTTCCCTCCTTCGAGAATTGATAACAACTGGGTGTAACTAACCTCGATTCTTTCAAGTCTAATATCTCATACCTCATTCTTCTCCTCTATAATATTCTCCTTTTTCTGAGTGAAAACCGATTAGAAATGTTCGTTCCGCACCTCTCTGATCTCTACAGCATCCACACTCAACTTCCCACTTCTGTCTTTGACGAAAAGTAGACGACTGGTTTGTAATGCAGATTAATGCTAACAGTGTAGGTTCAATTCCTGCACTGTCGGAAGTGACTATAAAGAACTGAACTTATCAACCTCTCCCTTAATTGCGACATGATCACGGTCCAGTTTAGCTAACATCAGTCATCTCTGTTTAACGAGAGAGAGCACCCCTTTCATGCCGGAAGAGTATGGTGCTTTACTGTTCCATTTCTCACCTTCAGCCTTACCCAGAAGCAAGCCCCCTTTCCCCCTGGGAACTGCAGCAGAGCTGCTCTGGGGCTGAGATGACTGCTCTCAACCAAACCTAACTATCCTCCTTTGTACCAGGTATAATTTGAAACAGTGTGCTGGTTTCCCTGATACCCACTTGCTTCAGTTTTGCTATTAATCCTTGACACCACACTTAATCAAATGCAGTTAGGGCAATGTGAAGCGCAGTCTTTATCACCTAATCTCTACAATTCAGCTGTCTGTTTTCTTGTCCATCTTTACACCAAGGCATCAATGATGTCAGGGAATGAAAGGCCGTGGCAGCACACAAACTGAGCTTCAAAAGCAGGTTCGTATTGAGGAAGTGCTATTTCATACCACTGTACTGACATATTTCATCACTTTATTAATGATAGGGATTAGATCAATGGGGCAGTCTCTGATCCCCTGATGTTTCGTCTCTGTGTATGCAGGTCACACCCGGATAGTTTCCCTCATTGTCAGGTAGATGCCAGTGTTGACGCCCAGCTGGAACAGCTTGAATGGAATGGGATCAGGGCACACAGCCATTGCATTGTCCAATCTTTCCAGCTGCTTGTAGATACTAGAAGAAATGAATCAAATCAAATGAAGACCGCCATCTGCAAGAGACTTATCTTCATCATCCAATCGACACTTCCGTCTGAATTAGTCAAAAGTGAGGCCTGCAGATACTGGAAACAAGAGTCTAGATTATTGTCGTGCTGGAAAAGCACAGCAGGTTAGGCCGCATCCGAGGAGAAGGAAAATCGAAGTTTCGGGAAAAAGCCCATTCCTGATGAAGGGCTTTTGTCCAAAACGTCGATTTTCCTGCTCCACGGATGCGGCCTAACCTGCTGTGCTTTTCCAATACCACACCAATCTAGATTTCTATCTGAAGATTGTTGTGAAAGTTTCAGCGTTATCTTTTCTGTTTTGTGCTGGGCTCTTTCATTATTGAGGAGGAGAAAGTGAGGACTGCAGATGCTGGAGATCGGAACTGGAAGATGTGTTGCTGGAACAACGCAGCAAGTCAGGCAGCATCAAAGGAGCAGGAGAATCGACGTTTCGAGCATAAGCCCTTCTTTAGGAATCCTGAAGAAAGGCTTATGCCCGAAACGTTGATTCTCCTGCTCCTTTGATGCTGTCTGACCTGCTGCGCTGTTGCAGCAACACATTTTTCAGCTCTTTAATTATTGAGGAATGTATATTGGTAGATTCCCTTTCTCCAGTGATTTGTTTGTTTGTCCACCATCATTCACCGAGACTGCATGTGACAGGATTGCAGAGATTAGGTCTGATTCGTTAGTTAGATCTGCTAATCACTTGCAAGTTACGCTTTTTATTTAGTACGTGGACCTGCTTGGTAACCTCGCTCATTTTAAGGTGTACCTGGGACTGCTCTTGGCAAGCACTTCTATATTCTCCACTGAACACGGGTTTATTCCGTGGCTTGATGGTCAGGGTATAAGAAGCATATGTCAGGCAGTGACTGTAAAAATTGTGCTAGTATACAAATATGCTACTTTTAGTAATGACCCGAATTTCCTCAAACAGCCCTGTGCTGAGTTACTCGACCTATTTAAAATCTGTCCCGTATAGCACCGTGATAGCGTCACACCACATACAGAGGGTTTTTGCAATGTAGAAGTGGGTCTTTGTCTCTGGAAATACTGTATGTGGTTACATTGATACCAATAATTTCATCGATCCCAATATGTCTGCAGCTGATAGTCTGGCGAGAACGTAGTCAAAATGTTTCGTTCCCTCCCGACCCAAAGCAAACCAGTCTCGCAGCTATATCCTTTGGAGCTGACCATGTCGAACAACAATGCTGCTGCTAATCCCGTCTTCGTGCTGGTTTCGAAATGGCCCATCC
The DNA here is from genome assembly GCF_037043375.1 of Chiloscyllium plagiosum. Classification (NCBI taxonomy): domain Eukaryota; kingdom Metazoa; phylum Chordata; class Chondrichthyes; order Orectolobiformes; family Hemiscylliidae; genus Chiloscyllium; species Chiloscyllium plagiosum. The sequence continues at coordinate 54,733,345 of NW_028270177.1, forward strand.
AGTACAAATTCTCCATCTTTGTCTCTCGTTCAGTGCTTCAACCAAGTCTTGCTTAATGTGGTGGAACACTGATTCATCAGCTAAAGGTGAGAGTCAGCAAAATATTTCCCTGTCAGTGCTTGATGTAACACCATCAGGCTTCGTTGTGTCACATTGTTACTTGAGCAGTGTAGAAGATGGCTGTCCGAATTCTGACACTCATCCCGAGACATTAGGAACGTGGACTTTCCAAGGAGTGCGGAGGTTTGTTTCACTGTCAACCGACGGACCTCTCATGTGGTGTGTGACGCTGACTCTCTGACTGTTGTGACTGGACTCTTCAAAGTCTCACGCCTTCAGCTGCTCTCAGTGTTTTGTCTTTTCAATAGATTTCTACAATGTGCTCTATATTAATTCACTGAGCAATTCCGCTTTTAAACTCTCCAACTGTATATCTGTATCGTTCTCTGTCATCTCCTCCAGCTGCCACATCTATCTCTATCCCAGTAACCGTCCGTATCTCCACAATCTTCGCCAGCTACTGCAGCCCCATTTATCATTGTAAATTCATCCAGCATCTACACCTCTCCCTATCTCTCTCAGTCCAATCAAGTACTACACACTTCGCTGTCTCTCTAACCTTCGCCAGCTCCTACACTGCAGTATGACATGTCTGGAATTGACCATAAAGAAGGAAGTAACTGAACACTTGAAAAATATTGTCAGTAGTTTCGTAAAGGGCAAGTTCTGCTGGACAGATCTTCCGGAGTTCATTGAGGACGTAAAGAAGAAGTTGGACAGTGGGGATCCAATGGTTATGATATATCTAGACTTTTAAACAAGGTATTTGGGAAGATGTTGTTGTAAAGATTGATTTTGAAGGTTAGATACCAGGCGGTTAAGGATGTCGTCTTGTCTTGGTTAGATGATTGGCTGACTGACAGAAGAAAAAGCATCGGTATAAACGGCAAAATGCATCTAGTGGGGAGCTGCAGGTTTCAGTTCTCAGAGCAGAGACTATCTACTACAAACGTATACACATAGTGTGCAAGCACAGGCGGAATATTACTTAGCAAAATTCATGATGGTATTATACTCGATCTTAAAACAGGCTTTGATGACGATGTAGAGTTCACAGATGAATATTGATAATCTAGAAGAATGGGAGAGACCATTGTGTTCGGAAATTAAAAGGGCGGATTGTTATTTAAAGGAGAATCAGATTCAAATGCGTCAATGGTGTCGAAACTGGATGACTTTGTGCATGAATCTCAAACGAGGTACGAAGATACATTTGCGTAAGCCAAATGAAATCCTGGCATTGATTACAAAGGAATGGATTGCAAAAGCAAGGAACTGTTTTTCCAATTATATAAGGTTGCACACCTGGAATGTTGTGTCCAGTTTTGGACTCCTTAATGAGGAAGGATGTGGTAGCAATGGAGACATTTCAGGAGAGGGACGCCAGGATGAGTCCAGGCATCAAAGGGCTGTCGTACGATGAGCAGTTGAATAGTTTGTGCTTGCTCTAGTTGGAGTTCAGAAGAATGGGAGGGCAGGACCTCACTGTCTTATATAATATACAAAAGGAGAATAAGTTGGACGTTGGAAAGATAACCCCTTGTAGGACTCAATCGAATGTATTGTCATAGATATGGAGTGAGAGATGGGATATTCCAAACTGGAATGAGGTGAAAATACTTCTCTCAGAGAGTTGTGAAATTGTGGAACTCACTGTCCTAAGGTGTCGTGGAGGCAGAATCAATCCACACAATGAAGAATTAAATAGATATGTTTCTGATGAAAAGCAGAGTTAAGAGCTATCGGGATCAAGCAAAAAATAGCATGAAGAATGGGTTAAAGTTATCCATGGTCAGATTAATTCGTGCTGTGGACAGAAGGTCTGAATTGTCTACTGCCAATCCGAAAACAGATGTTCCTATATTACTCCATCAGCAGGTCATTGGTTTTGAATAATTGTTGATTGTTGGGAATGGCGGGAGCCGAGGGGTACTCCCTCAGTACCGACCCTCCCTCAGCGCCCGCTCCCTCACCAAGGGAAGATTTTCGGTTCTAACCAGTTTGAAATGTTTACTGCCTGGCCAAATTAAAGACCTATTGCAGTTTTCCGCTCGTCAGTGTAACCTAAATGGTGTCCACATATTTCGGAATAGGGACACAGGCGGCTTCAGTCCCTGAGGATTGTGAACTGCTACTGGAGAATGTTTTGGGGTTAACTGAGACACTGACATTTTCCTCCCCTCTGCCTCAAAGACCAACGTATTATTTTGAAACATACTTTCATGTCATAAAAATATGGAACTGGTTCAAGAAAGCAGTTATCAAAAACATTCGACTTTGGAGGTGTGGGTGGTGAATGCTGATGAACAACTGGCAATAAAACACAAGAAAACTTTCTCTTTGTCAAAAAGAATACGTGGGAAGGATCTTTACGCTTCAGACAAATAACATCATTACAGCTAGAAGTTGGTATTATAATGAAGGAAAAGCTGTATTTATGTTATTGCATTAGTTATAGTAATGGTGGCAAACAGCTGGAAAACTTTTTGTACTATTGTTGACAATACTTGCACAGAGCATGTGAACGATACTGGATGTTCCAAGAAATGTTTCGGCTGCCCTCGGTTGGGTCAGTCGTGATGCTTCATAACATGATGTTGATTTGTAGCATAACCATTACTGAGTACAGTGAAATAAACAAACCAGCAAGTGCTGTTGATTATTGCTTCAGCAACATATAGAACCAAACAATGAAAAAGAGGCCAATCGAGTCTCACCATCAAGTGCAAGTCCAAAGGCTTTTTAAACGTTTGTCAGGTTGAAACCAACTTTCCCATGCAGTGCATTCCGGACACGCACCATCCTGTCAGTGCCAAACACAAATCCTCTCTCAGCATTTTTCCTTTCGCTTTAAATCTGTGTTTCTTATTTCTTGACCTTTCAAATATGGCGAACAGTTCCTATCTGTTTATTGTCTCCATACTCCTTGTGCTCTTGTACACATGTTTCAATGTCCCTCCTCAACCATCCCTGCTGAAATCAAAAACCAAACAAATTTTACCCCGCTTCATTGTTTGAGAACGCACTTGTCTTGTTACACCTAACGTGCAACGTCTCACATTTATCAGTTTTGAATTTCTCCGACCATTGATCTGTCTATCCCAATAGTCAGCTTATACTTTACTGAAACGTAACACTTTCCTCCTCACCTTTTACCACCCAGCTCATATTTGTGTCTACATTACTATTATTCCACTGCTCCCATCTTCCACATTCTCAACATCATCGTTTATGAATATCTCAAACAAAACTTGATTTCCTTCCAATTCACTAGATGTTATTCACAGAGGAAGAATTAATAATTCCACTCTCTTGCTGTTCTTAGTTTGGTAAATTTACAGAGTGAAGTAGTTAGTGTCTTTTATAAGTGAGCCACAAACAGCATATTCAACACCGAGCTGAATTCACTGTTTACAACCTTACCCTCTGAAGTCTTTATTCAAAAAGCTTGTAAATGATTCAGAATGGAGTGGGCTTTGACATCTTGCACTACAACATTTGTTCTTCATGTGGGGCTGGAATATGTTCTTTGTAACATTCCCCGCAATATTCAGATTGAAAAATTTTTCATCTGTATGATGGACACAGATTCGTTCATTCTTTGAAAGAGCATGTGTGATGAGGATAAAGATTGAATTGAAATCGACATTAAGGGCCCGCCGGAGGAGATCAAATTATTTTGTCACCACTACCCTGAAATGGAAACAACATTTTGGGACAAAGGCCACTGTTGTACATACTGCAACACGAGGGGAGAAAACATATCATCTGCACTTGATGGAGATACAGAAATACAGAATGAATTTACAATCTGAACAGGAATCAATTGATATAAAATAAAGTAATTTTCAAACGAAATCAGATCCCGATTTTCAAAACGTGATGTTTTCTCAAAAACCTCACTTCTCCAAAAACAAGCTTTTTCTTGTCAGACTACGTCATCTGTCACTCCTTCTCCTTCTTCCTACTGTTTTCTTACACTTCTACTTCCCTTGCACGATCCCTCCTGCTGCGACAGACTCTTCCACTAACGATTTCCCTTCACGCTGTTTTGCTGTCACTCCCACAGTAAAGTACACCAATGCACCAGTTATTCCAACTTCTCCGGCCATCTCTTTCCCTTTTTACTTTCCAACTGGTATGATGGAAACTGCTGGATGCTGTGTTGCTATTGGTCATCAGTGAATGTTGAGATTAAGATGATCAATGATCAATAGAATCATACAAAAGTGTGTGATAGTGTCTGAAGCGTAATGAACGGGGTGAATTTGCTCCACATGGTACAGAGTGGAGCCTCTTTCTGCCTTACCGTCACAGCGCTTCACGAAACATACTCACCACAAATAGAACACACATCTCCTGAGAATCAGAAGTACATGCGCCAGTTTCCCTTTAAAAAAATGTGAGGTCACTGAGTGCATTGTTCAATCAAGCTGCTTTCTATCCTTTTACTCTTTACTATTTTAGCTGATGTGCCAATGCCATTTGAGCTGTCAAAGTTTGCTATCGAAGTAGTATTTTAATCAAATAGCATTAAGGGCCCTGAGCAAACTGTGATCAATGGGAACCGGAGGAAATTCTGTGCTGCTAATTTTCTCACTGAACAATGGGAAAACCAATCCCTGCAAGTTGTCTTCCAAAAAACATGCCATTTTGACTGATGATCCACATGTTGTTCTTTCACCATAATTTGTTAAATGTCTTGAAATCCCCTTGTGTGTGCACCTGCATCACTTAGATAGAGGCGGTTCTATAAGGCAGCTCCCTGAAACCTTCCCCCGGTCTATTAGTTACAGTGTGCAAACAGGCCGTTTGGGACAACAAGACGACACCGACCCGCTGAAGCACAACCCACCCAGGCCCCATTCTCCTACATTTACCCCTTCAACTAATTCACTTCACCTTGTAGGAACAAACTCACGCAGACACGGGGAGAATGTACAAACTTCAAGCAGTCAGTCGCCTGAGAAGACAATTGTACCCGGGTCTCTGTCGCAGTAAGGCAATGGAGCTAACCATCGAGCCCCCGTACCGCCAGTTGGCGATGATAAAGAAACACTGCCCTTGCTATTGCCTTCCAGAACCGAAGACTGAATTTATCCTGTTTAAAATATTAAAACATATTTTTTTCAGAGTTTGGTCTGAAGTACCTGAAAAGTAAGACTGTGCTGGTGGAGTGTCACCCCAGTGAAATCAGGACATTACTGTAAGGTTATTATCCTAATTGTTTTCAGTCAGTTACTTACTGAGGACTGATTATGCCACGTCAGTGCCACTGAGTTCAACATTTTCACTGTCCAACAGAATGACATGACATTCAACTCTTCTTCTGCCGTCATCGCCTCCGTACCCATTTCATTGGACAAGAATCCTCTCTCCGTCGCACAGAACATCTCTCCCAAATCGAACACTCACCCTCCACCTGAACCCCCTCCCTCTGCCTGTTGACCTGCACTCGATCTATTCAGTGAGAACATTTGTTTGCCTCAATTTCGCTAGATTCCCCTCACCCAAATAAACGTATCTCCTCCTGAACAGACTACAATATGTCTGCTTCAATCGAACCCTGACTTTGTTATGATTCCAGAGTCAATAAGGGTGGTGCTGCTGTATTCTGGTGGACTGACCTCTACATTGCAGTGTCTGAGCGCCAGCTCTCAGATAACTCCCCCTTTCTCCCGCTAGAGCATGGCCAAACCACGGCACATCAGGCCTTTGTATCAAATACGATAACTGACCTCATGTAATCTGGTAATCCCGCCTCCCAAACAAGGGTCCGAAAGCAGATAATCCTCTGATGACAAAGCTTGCTTCCATCACCTCCCAAAAATTCGTGGCAGACCGATTGCTTCAGCTCTTCCTGCTTCACAGTACACATCTCTACTTGCCTGACTCAGTCTTTCCTACCCTGGTACAGTCTTTGCCCACGTGCATACATGATTCGTCTTATACATTTCACCAGTCTTGGAATTTCCAATTTGCAGGTTCCAACCGCTTTCTCTTTCCTATGGTTGTGCAATCCCTTTACACGTGCATTCCCCCACCAGGATGGTGACAGAGTTCTCCACTTCTTCCTGAAGTAAAGGCCTGGACCGCACCTAGCCACCACCACACTCCTTCTACTAGCTGAATCGGTCTTCACCGGCAACAACCTCGCTTTTTATCTCCACTCGTTGCCTTTTTCAGGTAAAGGGGAGGGCATGGTTACATATGTGTGCCCCAGTTATCCATGTCAATGCATCAGGTATTACACAAATTCAATTTTTTGGAATCCACTACGAACCTGATTTCCCCAGGATCACAGTAACTTTGAATTTCCTACACATCTTTTCTATCTCCATCTGTATCTTGCACCGAGCTCCTGACTACTGTTGGGGAATCTGTACGCAACCCCAACTACGTTTTTGGGTACATTTTTGGCACCTCATTTCTACCCACACAGGTTCTACATTATCTGACCCTACTTCATTTTTTACGATCGATTTAATTTTATTTCTTACAAATAAGGCAACAACACACCCTCTGCCCAACGGCCTATTTTGTTGATAGAATTTATATCCTTGTATATTCAGCTCTCAACCCTGATCCCCTTGCAGCCACATTTCCATAATCGCCACCACGTCATGCCTGACAATTTCGATCTGCACCACAATCTCATTTATATTATTGTTATACTGTGTGCATTCAGATATAACATATTCATTCCTCTACTAACCGTCTCTCTTCCCATTGTCATTTGTTTGCCAGTATGCTTGAAGTTTGATTGCTAACCCTTTCCATACACTCGGTTCTATTTGGACCTGGACTGGAGATTTCTACTTTTTAATTTGGCTGCTAGCTTTTCATATCCCTTAACAGAAGTTCTGCCCTAGTTTTATCTATGTCATTGGTACCTACGTGGACCACCACCGCTTCGATGTTTACAGTCCTAGATGAGACATCCCAAACTCGAGGCCCAGGCAGGCAGCACCACGTTTAGGGATCTCAATTCTGGTCACAGAGAACAGTGTTTACGCCTTTTTTTTACCACCAGCAATTAAAATCACATTTCTCCTCTCTTCCCTGCACACAACCTCCAACAGGTTTCCTAAACTCGCTGCTGCAGCCCAAACCGTCCATCCTCCCTGCAGTCCCCATTCCCGTTCATACAGCGAGCAAAACTCTCTGAACGTGTTCGACACGGGCAGAGGCTGAGGCTCCTGCAATGTTCCCTCCAGAATCCTTCTACCTGCTTCACTCATAGCCATACCCTCCTCTCCATGACCACTAAGTGAGTGACTGTCTCCTGAAACAGAACATCTAGTTAACTCTCCCACTCCCTAATGGGCCACAATCTTTGAAGCTCAATTTTCAGCATCGACTCTGAAACAGAGTTCTTCCAGGAACAAATATGTACTACTAACATGGTCACCGGGAGCCAAAATGTGGTCTACCTGCTCCCACATCATGCGGAAACAACATATCTCCCGATCCTCCATCCTTATTTTATTTCATTAATACTGATGTTTCTTATGTCAACAGTTGTTGTGTAGATGCGACGGCAAATGGTACCCAATAAATTAAAACGATTAAATGAACAGGAAATTTCCATTTTGCATTAACCATTTTCTAGTTCTCTGAATCTCGCTGGCGACAGTTATCCCTGAAATTCGCCACCAGTGCCTCCACGACGTCCTTCGCTAACTCCTTCAGAACGTTGGATTTTAGTCCTCTCAGTCTATGTGATTTATCCATCTTCAAGCATTGGGGCTTCCCCATCACCTTTGCCTCTGCGCAGATCACAGCATTCATCCCTCACCCTCGACTCTCTTGAAGTTCTGAAATGCGCGTCCTAACTTCCATCGTGAGAATTGATAGAACATAGAACATTACAGCGCAGTGTACACCCTTCGGCCCTCGATGCTGCGCCGCCTTGTCATACCAATCTGAAGCCCATGCCTCCTATACTATTCCATGTACGAACATATGCCTGTCCAATGACGACTTAAATGCACTTAAACTTGGCGAATCTACTGCCGTTGCAGGCAATCCATTCCATACCCTTACTACTCTTAGTAGTAAGTGTATGGAATGGATTGTGGGCGGCACGGTTGCACAATGGTTAGCACTGCAGCCTCACAGCGCCAGAGACCCGGGTTCAATTCCCGCCTCAGGCGACTGACTGTGTGGAGTTTGCACATTCTCCCCGTGACTGCGTGGGTTTCCTCCGGGTGCTCCGGTTTCCTCCCACAATCCAAAAATGTGCAGGTTAGGTGAATTGGCCACGCTAAATTGCCCGTAGTGTTAGGTAAGTGGGAAATGTAGGAGAATGGGTCTGGGTGGGTTACGCTTCGGCGGGTCGGTGTGGACTTGTTGGGCCGAAGGGCATGTTTCCACACTGTAGGTAATCTAATCTAATACTCTCTAAGTAAAGAAACTACCTGTGACATCTGTCTTATACCTTTCTCCCCTCACTTTGAAGTTGTGTCCCCTCGTGATTGCCGCCCCCATACTTGGGAAAAGGCTCTCCTTGTCCAAACTGTCTAACCCTCTGATGATCTTGTATGTCTCTATTAGGTCACCTATCAACCTTCTTCTCTCTAACGAGAACAGCCTCAAGGCCCTCAGCCTTTCCTCGTAAGACATTCCTTCCATACCTGGCAACATCCTAGTAAATCTCCTCTGCACCCTCTCCAAAGCTTCCACATTTTCTTATAATGCGGTGACCAGAACTGTACACAATACTCCAAGTGTCGCCGTACCAGAGCTTTGTACAGCTGCAGAATAACCTCCTGGTTCTGGAATTGAATCTCTCAATGAATAAAGGCCAAAACACTGTATGCCTTCTTAACTACCCTGTCAATCTGGGTGGCAACATGGACACCAAGATCTCTCTGGTCATCTCCACTTCCAAGAATCTTACCATTAGCCCAGTACTTTGAATTCCGATTACTCAGTCCAAAGTGTATCACCTCACACTTGTCCATATTAAACTCTATTTGCCACCTCTCAGCCCAGCTCTGCATCCTATCTATGTCTCTCTGCAACCTACTACATCCTTCATCACTATCCACAACTCCACCGACCTGTGTGTCGACCGCAAATATACTTACTCACCCTTCTAAGCCCTCATCCACATCATTCATAAAAGTGACGAACAGCAGTGGACCCAACACCGACCCTTGCGGTAGTACGCCGCTAGTAACTGGACACCAAAATGAACATGTTCCATCAACTACAAACCTCTGTTTTCTTTCAGCAAGCCAATGACTGATCCAAACTGCTATGTCTTCTACAATTCTATTCCTCTGCACTTTGTATCATAGCCTACTGTGGGGAACCTAATCGAACACCTTGCTGAAATCCATATATACCACATCAACTGGTTTACTCTCATCTACCTGTTCGATCACTTTGTCAAAAAACTCAATAAGATTCGTTAGGCACCACTTACCTTTCACAAAACCGTGCTGACTGTCCCTGACCAGATCATTCTGTTTTAGATAGTTATAAATGCTATCTCTTATAACCTTTTCCAACACTTACCAACAACTGAAGGGAGACTCACTGATCTGTAATGACCAGGGTTGTCTCTACTACCCTTTTTGAACAAGGGAACCACATTTGCTATCCTCCAGTCCTCAGGCACTATTCCTGTCGACAATGATGATTTGAAGATCAATGCCAAAGGGTCGTTAATCACTTCCCTTGTTTCCCAGAGTATCCGAGGTTAGAGCCCATTCGGCCCCGGGGAATTGTCTATTTTCACACTCTGCAGCATTTCTAATACCTCTTCCTTGTGAACCTCAATCTCTTCTAGTCTCGATGCAAGTATCTCTGTATCTTCCTCGCCAACATTTTCATTTTCTATAGTGAACACTGTCGAAAAATATTTATTCAGTGCTTCCTCAATCTCCTGACTCCACACACAACTTCCCACTATTATCCTTGATTGGCTCTAATTTAACTCTCGGCATTCTTTTATTCCTGACATACCTATGGAAAGCCTTAGGGTTAACCCTGATCCTATCCGCCAACAACTTCTCATGTCTCCTCCTGGCTCTTCTGAGCTCTCTTTTTAGGTCTTTCCTGACTTCCTTGTAACCCTCACGTGCCATAACTGAGTTTTCACATTTGGACCTAACATAAGTCTTCTTCTTCTTCTTGACCAGGGATTCCACTTCCTTCGTAAACCACAGCTACGTGTTCTATATCTTCCTCCCTGCCTGACAGGTTCATACTTATCTCGGACACACAGGAGCTTTTCCTTGAATAAGCTCCACATTTTTAATATGCTCATCCCCTGCAGTTTCCTTTCCCATTTTATGCTTCCTAAATCTTTCCTAAATGCAAAGTAAATGCTCAGTTAATCGCCCAGTTCTTGTTCTCCGTTTATATGGAGCCAGCCTCGTTTTCTCGTCTTCCAATTTTCACACTAGCCTCTCTTCTTTCATATAACTTAACAAAACTCCTGCAATCTCCGATTCGATCGCGAGTTAGCTTATATGATTCCTAGTTTCCACCTTATTGTTCTTTAATTGCTCACTGCTACGTTAAAGATGTTTCCAACTCTACCCGTTCTGAGAGAGAGAGTATCCCAGTGAATTCACTGTTGAACGCAAGCATGTAACTGTATAAATCCTATTTTCCACCATTGAGCTGGATGGTGGCACAGCACTGCTGCCTCACAGAGCCATGTACCCGGCTTCAGTTTCAATCTGAGGTAAAAGACGGCGTTGAAGTTGTACATAATTTCCGTGTTTGCATTAGAATCATTAATTTTTTGTTCTCTCTCCACAGGATATCTTTGTGTTTGTTTCGGGTTTCTGCCATCTACAGTATAGTCGCTTTTGTCGATGGAGAAATGTGGTAAATGTGACCGGTTTGTTATAAAAGCGGTTCTGGTGCTCAGCCTCTCCTGGATGTTTGGGAACGTCAACCAGCCACATGTGTGAGTGCAGTGTCCCAGACGACACACTCTATCTCTCTCACTTCCTCAGCCAATCCGTCACTGCATGCAGCCTTTCCTCGGGCCACTCATGGGATACCCCACACCCCATTTCTTGGCACTGGGTACGGTCTGCACATGTAGACGCTGATCACTTTCTGACCTGCTGGAGATGTGAAGTAAGGACACTGCCATTGAAAAGAAACAAAAAGCTAATTACCCATTGAATAGCAAAGCAGAGTAAGCAAGGTGAATGGCATCCATGTGCTTCAACACTTTCTGATCTTATTAATTAACTTCTGTTTATCCTTGTGCATCTGCAAATATATGCTCCATATGAGTGCCTTTCCAAACTAATTTGGTGGAGATGATAGATATCAGATACTGTGGTCATTGGACGGATACACTGCACTTCTCTTTCCTGATTATTGAGGTCACACTTAAGTTTTTATTATCAAAACATTCATTTTTAAAGGAAAAGTATTGCCAGAGTTGTGTTGAAATGATATTTGAATTTTGGAGTGGCTAGAACAAGCCACGTGCCAGTGAGGTAAAGAATACGAAGATATTACTTTTAAATACATTACCAAAGTGCTGGAATAGGAGACAGTCCTTCCAACATGTGGATAATTGGAATTCCCGGACAGTGGGACCTACACAAGAAGGACAGGATGGACTGAACTGGCAACAATCTCCTGGCATACAGGTTTACTATGCTATTGTGACTCAGGAGGTTTTAAGCAAGTGGGGCAGCGGGGGGAGGGGCGATTATGAAATCGAAACCTGAGCAGTAAGTTTAGGACTACAGTGCCTGAGGAGGAGTTGGATACTAATACCAGGACAGATAAGGCCAATAACAAACAGGCAAAGGGCACTGAACACAGTGGGAATGGTAGTCTGAAGTGTGCTGATTTTATTGTGAGGAGTGTGACGGGCAAGACAGATGACGTGGAGCTTGGGTGAATATACATAACTGCGATTTAAATATTACAGAGGTTCAATTGAGAGAGGGACAAGAGAGCAGTCAAACTTGTGTGTCCAGAAAGAGTTGCAGAATATGCAATGAGTGGCTGGAGACAATTGTTGGAAGCAACGTAATTATCCAGCACTTTCTTGGCTTTGGACAGTACGCATGCTTCAATGTCCAGACTGAAGAGACAAGAGAGGAACCTGGACTTTTCTCTAAGATACTTTCTGCTTTGCTTATAGTCCTTTGTAATCCTCTGTCACCACAGCAATGAAGAGACGAATTAACGTCAGGGTAACTCAAACGAAATATCAGATCAGGATCTGATGGAGTTGGACTGACATGCGTTTAATTGAAAGGAGAAACTTAGTATGGGTCAGGCAGATGAACTTGGAGACTGAATCAGTGCAAGGGACTATGAATTTGTAGCTGTTACAGGGACTTAGGTGAGGGAGTGACAGGGTTCGCTGTTTTCAACGATCCAGAGTTTTGTTGTGTTAGACGAGATAGAGAGCAAAGTAAAAGAGGTGGAGGAGTAGGACTACTAATCATGGAGAATGTTACATCTGCATTCTTAGAGGACGTACTGGAGAGCTCATGCAGTGCAGCAATATGAGTAGAGGAAACACATAAGATGGATGAAATTACTGCGTCAGGATTAAACTACAATTCCGCCAAGAGACTCCCAAATATGCGGAACAAATATGAAGGGCTATTCAGGAAAGGTTCATTAAAAACAGAGTTGTCATATTGAGTGACATGAACGTCTCCAATATTGACCGGAACGTCCTGACAACAAAAGACTGAGATGCGACAGAATTTATTTTGGTGCATCCAAGAGGGCTACTTGCAACGGAATGTGGATAGTCCAACTGCAGAAGCAACTGGACCTCGTCTTGACGAATGAGCCTTGTCAGGTGACTGACTTTTCAGTGGGAGAACATTTTGGAAACTGTGATTAAACTCCGCATGTTTTAAAATAGCTAAGAACATGGATTATTCAGGACCTTTTGGAAAGGAAATTAATTGGGGTAAGGCAAATTAAGTCAGTATCAGGCAGGAGCGATGGAGTTTTAATTGGGAGGAGCTGCTATCAGGCAAATCTACATTCTTTATGTAGCAACTGTTTATTAAATCGTGATTGCAATATCATCGCATAAATGTTGTCCCAACTGCTCGAATTTTAATCTATTGTATTTGAAGACATATTTCGAGGCCGCTGCATGTAAGAGAACGGGAAGAAGTAATGGATGATTGTGCATTGTGTCCTTCAACGAAACAGCTTTTCTCAGCAGGCACATAGATTTCTTTTTGATGGGCAGAGAATTGCACAACTAATACAGCACAGAAGGAGGCCATTCAGTCCATCGACCGGCCATGATCTCTCCAACTCCACCACCTGAAATCATGCAGACTGACTGGTGGAAGACTGAGAGATAGAAAGAGAGGTAGAGATAGAGATGGATAGAGAGAGAGAGAAAAAAAAGACTGGGCGGGGGTGGTGGTGGTGGAGGGAGAGTAAGACAGAATGAACCCGAGAAGGAAGAAAGTGAATGGAGGTAAATAGAGAGGAGAGTAACGGTGCAACAGACTGAATGAGAAAGGAACAAAGAACGAAGAAAAATTTCATCCCAGGAACAGGCCAGTCGGCACTCCAAACCTGAGACAATCCAGATCTACTGTCTAAACTTCTCGCGCAATTCCTAAGCATCTGTATCCATCTGCTCCCCACCTACTCGTGCATCTGTCCAGACGCACCTTAAATGAATCTACCATGCCTGCCTCTACCACCTCTGCTGGCAACGCGTTGCAGACACCCACCACACTCTGTGTAAAGTACTTGCCGCGTGTATAGCCCTTAAACTTTTTCTCCTCTTACCTTCAAAGCATGACTTTTAGATTGCTGATGCTCCTAATGGCAGCCCCAAGCGTTGGGAAGAGTAATTTATTGATAAAAACTAAATGTGTACACAAAAGCCACTATCTTTACAGGATATACGTAATATTATTGACTGATCCAGAACAGAAATATATTTCTGTTTCCATTTGTTCAGATGTATGGATCAGAGAATTCCATGAGGAAGAGTGGACAGGACCTGACGTTGCTATTGCCACTCTGGCCTGCAATGCTAGTAATAATTCCCTCCAGGTCATTTATTTTTGTGTACAGTTCACACACTAAGAACAGCTTGTATTGGATGAATGCATTTGTTTTTGTGCATGACGAAATTCTGTTTCGCTAATGCTTTTGTTTTTCAGGTTTCTACTATCCGTTGCTCATTGTTAACAACAGTTTCGACTACTTTGCTCCTCCGGTCTCTTTGGTTTTGCTCTTCAGGTTGAATCATTTCTTCTTCAACAAATAAGAGCGCTATCTTGTTGATATTCCTGCTTTTATTTTCATTTGATTTTCGTTTCATTATCTGCTGCAGCTGAAGTTGGCTCTCAGTTACTTGCATTTATTCAATAATTGAATTTGTTCTATAATTGGACATTTCACTGTATACATTTACTGGTATCAAAACACTCATCAAAACAGACCTGGAGAGAATGTATACAGAGGAACATAGAAAGAGAAGACTCCACAGCAGGCTGGTTTTGAAATTTGAATTTTTTGGCACTCTTAATCGGTGATTTTATCGGACCTGTATTGTGGAGAAAAAGTTAAAAGGTAGGCTTGTAGGAAGGATTTGTAAAAAGCTGTTAGTTAAGTATTCTCTGTTACACTTAAAAGAGTAAAGTTGTTAAGTTTTATTCCAAATGTTGACTTTTGGAATAATTATTTGCCTCTCGAATGTTAACAGATTACAGTACAGGGTGAATCTTTTTTGTGTTGCTGATGTAAATTAGAAAATGATTTTACGTCGTGTCATAACAAAAGCCGGGGGAAAGTAATTGAGAAACAGAAAAGGAAACATTCTGGGAAATACTGAGGAGTGAAATGGAGAGCTGGAGAGAAAAGAAACCGAGGGAATCTGGGAGAGACGGAATAACAATGAAGAGGCAGCAAGTAAGAGACGGGCAGCTCGATAGAAGCAAAAATGAGAGGGGGAAGCAGAGGGAGCTGCTGAGAACGGGACAGATCAGGAAAGGTGTAGAATGAAAGGAAATATCTGATAGCACCATGCAGAATCGCAGGATATTTCAGAGTGTTGGACAGACATGTCATGACGAAAGAGGATTGTCACAGATTTCATAGATGAAACAAGACAGCCATTTAACACCCAGTCAGCTCCTAAGTTTCGCAACAAAGTATCGGCTTATTTGGTTCAGAGGTAGTTATTGGTGCCAGTGCGCTGGCGGGAATATCCTGAGTTTTGCTTCAAGAAATGTTTCAGTATCAGGTATGTTCAGATATTGTGGAGGACAGAGAACACCTATAGGAACAGGGAAAAGGCTGTTTTTAGTGAATGAGGAAAAGTGATTTCTATTTGTGTTAATTCCACCTGCCATATGACAGGGAACGTGAATTTCACTCAGTCGTGCCATACAGCTTTGGTAGTAGATACCTAAATGTAAAGGATAGCCAGAGCAGAACAAGCAGGAAACGAGAAGCGGTGTTGTCACCATCATCTCATGGCTTCTTTCAAAGAACCTAATTCATCATTCTCTGAAGAAATGCAATGGGTTTAAACATAGACGGTTGCTGCTTTCCATACAAGACAATGATAGCCTCAACAGACACCAGCCATTCTTAATTCTGAATAAAACACTGCTGCCATTTTAAAGTTGGTTTTGTGCTTCCTTGGTCTGATGAGGAGATGTGGGAAATGAACTTAAGATCCCTGTGTTAAAGATAGGTACACTTCTATGGCAAAATAAGAACCTCAATAGCTTGTCTGTTCTAGTTAGGTCTTGACAGGTAATGCAGTGGGCGAGAATCAGAGAGACTAATCCCTCCTCATGGATACAAGAGCAGGATAAGTGCGTGGAGGTGGATTGAATTGATAGAAATACTTCCGTTTCAGGAATATCATGGGTAACAATTTCTGATCATGTCGGACAGTCTGTCTGTCTGTTACATATTTGCATCTAATACGGATCTCATCAGCTACAAAGCTCCATTCAGTCTCTCAGAATACAAGAAATGCCACTTTGTCACACGGTTGAGACTGAAAAGCATTCAGCATCTTGGTGTGCCCTCTTGTGTTCAATAGGAAGCATCCACTCAGCTGAATCTTCAAATATCAGTCTCCCTTACTGTAGATAGTGCTTTTCTGTAGACAACACACGCTGTGCACTGTCCATAACTCAGTTGTCCAAAACTGTGAAAATTGCATCACTCTCGCTGTTGTATCACTGTAGCTGAAAACGTGTTGCTGGAAAAGCGCAGCAGGTCAGGCAGCATCCAGGGAACAGGAGAATCGACGTTTCGGGCATAAGCCCTTCTTCAGGGCTTATGCCCGAAACGTCGATTCGCCTGTTCCCTGGATGCTGCCTGACCTGCTGCGCTTTTCCAGCAACACATTTTCAGCTCTGATCTCCAGCATCTGCAGACCTCACTTTCTCCTCGTTGTATCACTGTGGACAACACAAATGTTGCACACTGCTGAGTATCCAAATACCAGCCATCCTTCAAACTAATTTCGTATTTGTTGGACAATCCAGCAGCTGTGTACTGCTGAGTGTCAAAATATAGCTATGCCACCTTGTCCCCTTTGTATTAGTGTCGATTGTAACTCTGCACGTGTGCGTGCATATATGTTTGCCATTGTGTGTATATTGTCTGAGTGTTTCTGTTTGTGTGAAACTGAGTGAGAGTGTGTATGTATGCTTAACTCTCTCTTTCTGAATAAGTCCATATTTGTGTGCCTGTGTGAAACCATGGATGTGCGTGCGAGTGTGTGTGTGTGTTTAGGTGTTGTATGAGTCTGTGTGTGTGTGTCTGTGTGTGTTCATGCTTGTGCAAGGTTGGCCGTCTGAGCTTGCTGCTATGATTGTGCATGTGTGTCTGTGTGTGTGAGTGTGCATGTGATTGTGTGCTTGAATTGATGTGTTTGTGTCTGTCCGTATGAGTGTCTTTATATGTGTGCAAGTCAGAGTGTTTCAGTGTGCGTTTATTAAGTATGTTATTGTGTGTTTGTGAGTCGGTGCGTGTTATTATTTGACTCATCAGTGAAACGGCCGATGGGATCGTGTTCAAATAACGACCGAATTCGGTGAGTGGTGAAAGTAGCACCTGCATTCCGCAATCACAGCACAGGTTTGAAGCAGCAGAGGAATGCCGAAATTCAGTTCTTGCAAGAGCCCATTGATTCACAGTTCTTACATATATTAATACCTCATTTTTATGGTGTTACATTTTTTATATGTAGCACATAAATGTTTGATGGTCTACTCTCCCAGGGGATAGGAGATGGGTTAAAACGTGCTAAATGCTTGCTGAAACCTCTGTTGGAGTGAAGGGTGTCTAACTGGTTTGTTTGCATAAGTATGAGGCGTCAGCTCTTTTGTCTTTCAAACCAGTAAATATCAGTAAAAACATACAAGGCGTATAAGGTCTAAATAAGTGATAAATCATAATCACCGAATAAAGGATATTAAACGGGATACTGCAGTTTTGTGGCAAGGTTTATTTACTATTTGCGGGTATGAGTTTCATTTATTCATGCAATTTCATGGAAACGCTGTTTTGTTAGTTATTTTCTTAAAGCGATAATGGGCTAGTTAAATGTATTTAACAGGTACTTCATCATTTCAAGTCCAGTAGATGGTTAGTAAAGGCTGATATTATATTGTAATGTTTCGTGGAAACTTCACAGGTATGACATTTTTCTGTACGAGAAGGTTGGCCGGGGCTTACTAATACTATTAGTTTTCGTGGAGACTGAATGTGTGATATTGTTCGGTGCGCTGATAAGTTGTGGAAATGTAGTAATGGATTTGAAATGATTGTTTTTAAATTTGGGACCGTGGTTTGATGAATGACGGGATGTTCTCAGAGCAGACATTCAAAATCATTTGGCAGAATGCGTTATCACTAGAATTTCTAAACAAGCACCAAGACATTTCTTGAATGCTGATGAAAAGGGCACTACTTGCGAGAACATTCTTGTCTGCCTGGACTGTGTGTGCCAGCACAAACTGCACTCGAAGCGGCTGTAGGCTGAGCACAGATTATCACAAATTGCCTTCTGGAATGTCCCTTTGCAAAGCTTTTGTCGCATTTAATACCAAGCAGCTATATGATGCAGGATCCTGTGCTCCACCAGCTGTTCCCCTGTACCCATACCAAGACAACCTCAAATGTACTTGGAGGACCACCGACTTAACAAATGACGCTCTTTGGTCTGCCCAGAACTTGTTGGCCTTCCAGACAAAGGAGTTGACATCAACGGAGTGTAGTAGACTGGCACATTCCAAAGTTCAGGACTACATGCTGACGGATGCATGAAAGCGTGGGGCACCCGCCACCACACAGCACCCATAAATTCTCACAATATTCCAAATGTTGTGTACAGCCTGAACAGTGAATCCCTGTACTTGTGCTCCAACCTTCACAAACACTGAAATTATATTTTCCTTCTTAACTGCTAACAGAAGCTGCATTCAGCCGGAAGAGAATCCTGAATGCAAAGCACCAAGTCCCTTTGTGCTTCAGATTTCTGAAGCCTTTACCCATTTTGAAAAGTCTCCGATTCTTCTTCTAATCCCAATACACATCCTCTCACGTTTTCCCACCTTGTATTCTGCCTGCCAGAGAATTCTGGTCAAGGAATCACCGCCCGGTACCTTTCTTTGTATTTCCGGTCTGGCAGCATCTCCTCAGACAGAGGTAATGCAGACACAATGTTTCGAGTCCAGGGTGGCCGTCCTTCAGATGAGTGCGCTTTGGGACTTGACGCTCTGACGTGCAATTTCCTCATCATTTTCATTTCTCCGTCTTTGAGTATTTTTCATTCTGATCCATATTATTGTGTTTGGCCACACAAAGGTTCGGACCCTTTTGTGTTCTTGCTTTCTCTCCTGAAAGGCTTGGTGCTCTTTAAGGAGTTTTTCTTCAGAAGCAAATGCTAACAGTTACGTGAGGCATGAGGCGGTCCTTAACCTAAACCTCGCATGTGGGGAGGAGGGCAGGGCGAGAAACTAAATGTCTGCAGGCCCGAAGGAAATGATGGTGGTTATTCTCGGGTGGAGGGAGTGGTGCTGTGTCAACGAAGTCCTATTGCTGAAGGTAATAATGGTGTTTATTAGGGGTGGAGGGAGAGCTGGCTGTATCGACAAAGTCCCGTTCCTGAAGACAATAATGATTGTCATTGGGGGGTGGAGAGAGAGAGGACTCTGTCGACAAAGTCCCGTTCCCGAAGGTAATGACGCTAGTCATTAGAGTATGGAGGGAGAGTGGACTGTGTCAACAAAGTTGCGTTCCTGAAAGAAATGATGGTGGTTATTGGGGTCGGGGGACGAAAGGAGAGCTGACTGCATCGACAAATTCCCATTCCGGAAGGTCATGTCCGTGGTTATTGGGGCAAGGGGGCGGCTGAAGGGAAAGCGGACAGTGTCAAAGAAATCCCGTTCCTGAATGTAATGATGACGGTCATTGGGGGGTGGAGGGGGAGGGGACAATTTCTGCTTGGCCTGCCCGCCCTCCCCTCAATGTGTCATCTTGCCAGTACGTGGGGTCGGGCGATGATTACAGATCTTATTTTATTTTTTCCATTTGCCATCACTCAGCCCGGACTCTATCTATTTAAACTCGATGATATTGTGCAATGGTGAGGAGAAGAAGCTTGTGAAGGAAGAGACATGGCTGAACACGGCCAGAGTGAGCAAGGCGCTGTGTTGTTATGCCACCCTGTCGCGCTCCAGCTTCATCAGGGTCCGCAGGGACTGAGAAAGAAAGTGAATTTGGAGACGGGAAGAGTTAATGGGTTTGGGATTGTCTTCTTCAAACGGCAGTCTGCACTAATTCAATAGCTAAATTTCAATCTGTCGTGGGCGATTTTTTTTTTATTGATGAATGGTGTTCGGACGATATGGGCTGAAGGCAAAGAAATGGGGTGAGGCCACAGATCAGCCATAGCCTAACTGAGGGGCGGAACAGCCTTGAAGGCCTCCTCCTTTTACTGTGAAACTTGTTTACAAATTTACCAGAAACTTCAGTAAAATATGACGGCAGTGGATTAATCAGGACAGATAATCGATATGAAGGCAGGGCTCACTATGCTGATACCATTGGGATGGGTCTGTGCATTTCTCACGTTACGGCTTTTGAGTCTGGTATTTGCCACTGTATTTATAAGTTGCGTAGCTCATGGTACCAACTCCCTGCCTGACCCGATCCATATTTTTTTTTAAATTTGCTCAGTGGGTTGGAGACACATAAAAGCACGGGAAGAAGCCATATGACCTTTCATGCTTCAATCAGCAAAGCCCAGTCAACGCTTTGACAAAACGACTTTTCATTGACATGAGAACTTCAATCTAAATCTCTTCCAAATGTGTTTGTTCAGACAAATATCCACAGCACTATCCCTATCATCTATTTGTTCGATTTCACAAACACCACCTCCTTCAATCAATCTGGTTCCTTGAGAGAAAAGCTGCCAAGTTGGTTAGCTGAGATCTTCATGTGAAGGCCATACTATCTCTGCTGGTTTAATCAATCATTCTTGAAATATCCATTTGTAGGATTTCCCAGAGATTTCACAGTTGCCCAAATGTAATTGCAGCTGCCTCTCCCTACCCCTCACCCCCTTATAATTTTGAATTAATTGGTAAACCTCTGGGAAGTAGATTTCAGTAATTTCATATTGGAAGTTTTTTTTTTGTCTTTTGAGAATCAGCTTAAATCAACTTCACAGAAATGGCTGGAAATCGGAGTGCGGTCACTCACTTGTACTCATCATTATAGCCGCATCGCTCTGCCAACCTTCTGTTAATGATTCCCAAAAGCACTTAACAAGACACTGATCGTGACCAATGCAATTAGTCTGAAATTCAAAAAGGAAAAGTAAGAATTGCGGGTGGAACTCAGGAGGTCTGGAAGCATCAGCAGCAGAACTCCGCAGTGTGGAAGAAGACTTACTGACTTGAAACGTTTACCCTGTTTTCTACCCTCAGATGCAACTAGGACTGCTGAGATTCACCAGTAATTTTGGTTTTCTTTCAGGTCTCCAACATTGGCAGTCCTTTGATTAAAAATAGAACAAGCGTTAACTCAAAGAAGGGAATATCAGTTCATGTGGTCGGCATGGACGGGTTGGACCGAAGGGTCTGTTTCCATGCTGTACATCTCTATGACTGTGACTCTATGTGACGTTAATCCATGTATAGAGGCAGGTGTGCAGGAGCATCTGAAATCAGATTGGGATATGGGGAATTGGAGAGATTTAGGTGAGAGTAGAAAGGTTTTGACAGCTCACTAATACAGCACTTCATACAGTTACTGATTAAAATGCAGACGACGTAGTGGAGCCGATGAGCGGATACAGGGTGCGAGCTGGGCGATATTTATGATCTACCAGTACAGTTTGTTCTTATGATATCATTTTTTCAGGCGGTCTAATAGCAGCCGTTAATGCCATTGGATTCACTGAGTAGTGAAGGATCAGTGAACAGAGCGGAGTGTTCAAGAATTTTCTTCCTGAATCTCTAACTCCCACTCGGCTAGTGACAATTTATGCTCCCCGCGAAACGTGTTGTCATCAATTCTGCCTGATTCCTGGCATTTATTATCGCGTGAAATCATAGTTGATGGCTTGAGTAATACCATTCCCAAATGACTCCTGTCCAATACCATAACAATTTGCGTGTGCCTACTCTCAAACTATTAACGCCATTATTCAGGAACGTGGAACATTTCAAGCCCGAAACTGATGACTGCAACAGACTAGTTAAAGTTACATTTACTTTCAGTGTTATAACATCAGGATATCAAATTTGAGGGGACAGTTAAGATCTTTCCGTGGTGACATGTTGACCAGTCCCTCTTAAGGATGACAGGTCTTTTGTCAGTGATGTTTTACACAATTTCGCATTTCTCCAGCTTGAATTGTGTTTCATAGTTTATTTTTGCCCAGGTGACCAGCTGATTTAGATGCCAGTGCAGTGTAGAGATAGCTTCATGTCTACAAGCGACTAATGTTTGCAATCTGTAAATTCAATAAACCACATCCAATTCCACATCATTGATATACAAAAGGAAAAGCAGGTGGCCAGTACTGTTGCCGGAGGATAAATCAATGAATTACAGGAATTCATCAGTTTGAGACCCTCAGGACCCCAAACATAAACTCTGTTTTCTCCACAAAAGGTGCCAAACTGCAAAGCGGCTCCATCATTTTCTATTTTGATTCTGAACCTTGAGGAACTGAACTATTTTAGCCAAGCATACGCTGCATTCTTCCTATAATCAAATTGATCATCATCAGAAACACTCCTTCCATAAATCATTTTTCCTCCTTCACAGAAAATCATAGGTTCATCAGAAACAACCTTTCCTTAACAAATCCTTACTTACTGACTTGGATTAAACGTTCACTCTCTATATCGTAACTTCTATTGTCTCTCAGAGATTTATCCAGACATTTTCCAACCACTGGAAATGTAATAGTAGCTGGTCCACTCATTATTTGTACCTCACGCTATCCAACATGAGGGGAATAATTATTGTCTGTTGTCTCCATTGCTGTAATCTGGTGACGTCAATGCTCTGAAGATTACTGATGTGACGATGCTGTTTTTTTTAAAAAACTGTTATGTTGTCCTCGTTTTGTTTTTCAATAGACATAATAAAGGTATAGGCTCCGATATGTCTGAAATATCTACTTGAGAAGGCTTTTAACTCTTTCTTTGAAAACACTTGTAAAATGAAAGGGATGTGGCCACTTCTCCCAGTTCACAGTTTAGTTTGGTTTGCGTTGGTTTAGTAAGCAGTTTGTTTGGATATGCTGATCAAATATAACTGCTGGTGGCGGGGAGAGGTTCCCGGAATCAACAGAGGCTTTCTGTCTGACTCTCTCTCTGACATCTCTCCTTGAAAAACCTGTGCTTTATTTTATTTTTTTGCGAAGGGGTGCTTTGAGTGATGTTGCAACTATGTGCACTTAAGTTTCGACAGAGGCGATTGGTTTTTCAGATAGGTTGTTATTCTAAATTCAATTATGTGTCATTTATGTTTCATTCAGTAGTTTGTAAATGAATTCTGTATTCTTTTAATCTGACTTGTTGGGGTAATTGCATCACTCCTGGAATCTCCACTCTGTACCTTCTTAAAACAATTGGAGTTTGGGATACCTTCTTCAAATGCCTTGAGACGGTCTGGCCTGGTCCATAACAATGACAACTAATGGCTGCAAGGTGGGAACTGTAACCAACCCGCAGAATCAATCAGTCTGTCAGAGTTAATGAAGTAACTCATGCGAGCAAACAGATTCTGTCTGTCATCTCCACACTCCTATTGGTGCACTTAACAACACTCTGACCATGACCAATTGAATGAGGTTGAAATAAGAAGAAAATGTCCGGGAGAAACTCATCAGGACTGGCAGCATCAGCGTCAGATATTCTCGGTTCTGAAGGAGAATCGTGGGATTCTAACAGTTCAATCTGCTTTCTCGTCATTGATGCTCCTGGACATGGTGAGTTTCGGAATCAATTTCAATGTTGTCTTTCAGATCTTCAAAGTCTGCAATTCCTTGTTTAAAATCGAAATAACCTCTTGAAGGGGCTGTCAGATCAGATGAGGGAGGTGCGCAGAAGCATTTTAAATCAGACAGGGGTCTGAATAATTGGAGACGTTTAGAGAGAGTGTTCATAAGTTAAGTTTGAGCAGCGAAAAGCACGGTGCTTAATGCTGTTACCAACTAAAATATGGAAGATTGCAGAGGAGCAGGTGAGCCTGGAGAGGGTGGGAGCTGGACGACATTAATTACACGGAAGTACAGTCTGTTCATTTGATCAGATTTTGTCATTCTGACTAATACCAGTCATTGACAACGGGGGAAGGGTTAGAGAACAATAGGCATTAGACATAGGTGCAGGAGTAGGCCATTCTGTCCCTCCAGCCAGCACCACCATTCATTATGATCATGGCTGATCATTCTTAATTCGGATCCTGTTCCTGCCTTGTCCCCATATTCCTTCATTCCACTATCCTTAAGAGCTCTATCCAACTCTTTCTTGAAAGTATCCAGATACTGGACCTCCACAGCCTTTGGAGAAGAGCATTCCATAACCTCACCACTTTCTGGGTAAAGATGTTTCTCCTCAACTCTGTTATAAGTGGCCTACCCCTTATTTTTAAACTATGTCCTCTGGTTCGGGACTCACCCATCAGCGGAAACATGCTTCCTGCTTCCAGAGTGTCCAATCCTTTAATAATCTTATATGTCTCAATCAGATCCCCTCTCAGTCTTCTAAACTCAAGTGAATACAAACCAAGTTGCTCCAATCCTACAGCGAAAGATTGCCCCGCCACTCCGGGAATTCACCTCTGAACCTACGCTGCACTCCCTCAATAGTCAGAATGTCATTCCTCAAGCTTGGAGACCAAAACTGGGCACAATATTCCAGGTGCGGTCTCACCAGGGCTCTGTACAGCTGCAGAAGGATCTCTTTGCTTCTATACTCAATTTCTCTTGTTATGAAGGCCAGATACTATTAGCTTTCTTCATGGCCTGCTGCACCTGCATGCTTGCTTTCATTGACTCATGTACAAGAACACCTAGATCTCGTTGTACTTCCCCTTTACCTAACCTGACTCCATTTAGGTAGTATCTGGATTAGTGGGGCTGGAAGAGCACAGCAGTTCAGGCAGCATCCAAGGAGCTTCGAAATCGACATTTCGGGCAAAAGCCCTTCATCAGGAATAAAGGCAGTGAGCCTGAAGCATAGAGAGATAAGCTACAGGAGGGTGGGGGTGGGGAGAAAGTAGCATAGAGTACAATGGGTGAATAGGGGAGGGGATGAAGGTGATAGGTCATGGAGGAGAGGGTGGAGTGGATAGGTGGAAAAGGAGATAGGCAGGTAGGACAAGTCTGGGCAAGTCATGGGGACAGTGCTGAGCTGGAAGTTTAGAACTATGGTGAGGTGGGGGAAGGGGAAATGAGGAAACTGTTGAAGTCCACATTGATGCCCTGGGTTTGAAGTGTTGCGAGGCGGAAGATGAGGCGTTCTTCCTCCAGGCGTCTGGTGGTGAGGGAGCGGCGGTGAAGGAGGCCCAGGACCTCCATGTCCTCGGTAGAGTGGGAGGGAGCGTTGGCATGTTGGGCCACGGGGCGGTGTGGTTGATTGTTGCGGGTGTCCCATTTAGGTAGTAATCTGCCTTCCTTTTCTTGCAACCAAAGTGGATAAACACACACATATCCACATTAAACTGCATCTGCCATGCATCCATCCACTCACCTCGCCTGTCAGGTAATCCTGTATTCTCCTAACATCCTCCTCACATTTCACCCTGCTAGCCAGCTTTGTCTCATCAGCAAATTTGATAATATAACTTTTAATATCTTCATTTATATCATTAATGTATATTGTAAAAATCCGCGGTCCCAGCACTGACTCCTGCGACGCACCACTGGTCATCGTCTGCCATTCCGAAACGGAGCCGTTTATCACTACTCTTTGTTTCCTGTCAGACTACCAATTTTCAATCCGTGTCAGTATTTTGCCCCTAATATCATGTATCCTAATTCTGGTCACTAACCTCCTATTTGGGACTTTGTCAAAGATTTTCTGAAAGTCCAGGTATACTACATCCACTGGATCGCGCTTGTCCATTTTCAGAGTTACATCCTCAAAAACTTCCAGAAGATTAGTCAAGCATGATTTCCCCTTCATAAGTCCATGCTGAATCTGACCTATCCTGTTACTGGTATCCAGATGTGTCTTAAGTTCGTCCTTTATAATTGACTCCAGCATTTTTCCCACCACTGAGGTTAGACTAACTGGTCTATAATTCTCTGTTTTTCTCTCCCTCCTTTCTTAAAGTGTGGGAGAATATTATCCACCCTCCAATCCGCAGGAACTGATCTTAAATCTGTAGAACATTGGAAAATGATCACCGATGCATCCACGATTTCTAGAGCCACCTCCTTCAGTACCCTGGGAAGCAGACCTTACAGTCTCTCCAGCACAATTTCCTGCCTAATATACATTCCCTTCAGTTCAGGTCCTTCAGTCACTATTACATCTGGAAGATTGCTCGTGTTTTCCCCAGTGAAGGCAGATCTAAAGTACCAATTCAACTCTTCTGCCATTTCTTTGTTTCCCGTAATAAATTCACCCGTTTCTGTCTTCAAGGGCCAAATTTTAGTCTTAACCAACTTGTTCTTTTTACATACCTATCCTCCTTGATATTTGTGGCCAGTTTCCCTTCGTACCTTATTTTTTCTTTGCATATTTCCTGTTTAGTTATCCGCTGTTGTTCTTTAAAAGTTTCCCAGTCCTCCGATTTCCCGCTCATCTTTGCTATGTTATAATTTTTCCCTTTTGTCTTTATATGGCCCTTCACTTCCTTCGTCAGCCACGGCAAACCTTGCCTCCCCTTTGGATCTTTCTTCCTTTGTGGAATGAAGTGATCTTGCATCTTTTGCATTACACCCAGAAATACCTGCCATTGTTGCTCCACTGCCATCCCTGCTAAGGTATTGGACCATTGAACTTTAGCCAGCTCCTCCCTCATAGCTCTATTGTTCCCCTTATTCAACTGAAATGTTGTCACTTCCGATTCTACCTCTCCCTTTAAATTGCAGATTAAAGCTTATTTTGTTGTGGTCACCACCTCCTCATTGCTCCTTACTTAGAGGTCCCTGATCAAATCCGTTTCGTTGCACACAATACCAGATCCAGAATTGCTTTCTCTTCTACTATGTATTTCTCTCTTGCGTGTAGTTCTTTGGCCAGTCTGTAAGTTGATATTCCAAGTAGCGAGACTATGGGTCTGAGGGGGGCTCCTGGTTTACGGATTTTTGGTAGTCCGTAGAATCGTGGGGTGTTGGTCCCGTCTTGTTTCATTTTTTTGTAATTCCGTCTTGTTTAATTGTCTGGAATTGTGTAATTTTCTTAGGAGATATGTAATTTTGTTTCCTAGTTGTGGGGTCGGGTCTAGCGCCACCTGTTGGTAAGTATTGATGTCTGCGAGTAGTGCATTGTCTTTGTCTGTGTAGTCCCTTCTGTTCAGGGTGACTGTGAGCCGACATTTGTCTGCAGGTAATATAACGATGTTTTTTGTCTTTTTTGGGGTTTTCTAGGGCTTTCTTTTCTTGTGTGTTCAGTTTGTTTCCCTCCCTTTTTCGGCTCAGAGTAGGTGCAACTGTCTGTCTAATCGTTGGTTGTGTTTCTTCCATGAGATTGTTGTCCTTCAATGTGACAACCACCTAATAACGTATTCAAGAGGAACGGATACTCAAAAAATACAGTCCGCGGATTCCTCAAGAACAAACCACGACAAGCAGACCAAACACAGCCAGAAATCCTAACCACCTTACCATACATTAAAGAAATTTCAGAAATGACAGCCAGACTACTAAGACCCCTCGGAATCCTCGTAGCACACAAACGCACCAACACTCTCAAACAAAAACTAACAAAATTAAAACACCCAGTGGAACCCTTGGACAAAACCAACGTCTTCTACAAAATTCCATGCAAAGACTGCCACAAACACTACGTAGGAAAAACAGGAAGAAAGTTAGCCACCAGGATACACGAACACCAGCTAGCCACAAAAAGACACAACCCTCTCTCCCTCGTAGCCCTACACACGGAGGAAAAAAAAACACTATTTCGACTGGGACAGCACATCAATCCTGGGACAGGCTAAGCCATGACATGCCAGAGAATTCCTTGACGCCTGGCACTCCAACCACAACCCTATAAACAAACACATAGATCCAAATATCATCTATCAACCCCTCAGAAAACGAACAAGAAACATATAAATAGAAAGCAGGAGACAACAGCTTCGCTTCACGTGGAGGTCGCCACTGATGATGTTACCTAGCCAGGTAATGAAACGTCTGGATAGCAAACGTACAGCTCAGCGAGCAAATCTACACCCTAAAGTTCATATATAATATTTTTAATTTGTTACTCGCCTCATCCTTCCTATCAATTTCTATTTCACTTGACCTTACGGCATGATCCTTTTTTGAGTTTTCTGCTCCATTAGTTCTGTTGTCTTTCTTGATTTCTCTTGTTGTAACTTTCCAGTTAACTTCCGCTGAAACTTCCAGTTTGTCCACTCCCCCTCCACCTCCCGCTATTTAGTTTAAACGCAGCTGTGTTGCAGTGGCAAACGTACCTGCCAGAATGTTGGTCCCCTACTTTTTAATGTGCAACCCGCTCCTTGCATAATTTATCCTTACCGCTAAACATGCATCAGTGATCCAAGAATTTAAATCCTTGCTTCCTGCACCAGTTCCCCAGCCACACATTGAAGTCCATTACCTCCCTGTTCCTGTCCTCTCCAGCCCGATGAACTGGAAGCAAACTGGAGATAGCCACGCTGGATGTCCTGCTTTTCAGCCTTCTTCTGACTTCTCCGAAATCCCGCTGTACAATGTCCCTCCTCTTCACGACGTCATTTGTGCCGATATGTACCACCAGGTCTGTCTGTTCATCTTCGTCCTTGAGGATTTCCTGCACCCTGTCGGCGATGTCCTTAATCCTGGTACAGAGAAGGCAACACACCATCCTCAAATCCCGCCTCTTGCCTGGCCGTCTCACTATGGAGTCCCCTATTACCACGGCTCTATGTGACGTCTGACTCCTCGGATCTGCCTCCACGCCAATTTCTGATTTGCAGACCTGACCACCTCTCGGACTGGCAGTGACGTCTGTGTATACGGTTTCCAAGAGATTCAACCTGTTTTTGACAAGTGCTTCCCCCGACGTCTCTTGCACTTGTCTCATCTCTGCCTTCCTCATCGTCTTCTCCCTTCCACTCTCTTCTGGTATGCTCGGTATAATAACCTCGCTGAAGGTCCTGTCCAGAAATATCTCGTTCTCTCGGATGGGCCTGAGGTCATCTAGTTCTTTCTTCAATGCTGCATTATCCTCTGTCAGAAGCTGAACGTGTACATACTTTCTAGAGTTGTATGAGTCGGCTACACCATAGTCCCTGACCTCCCACAACTTGCATGCAATACACTGAATCAGCTTGGCAGTCATGTCTTCATCCTCTTCAACAGTGGAGGAATCAGAGCAAAATGTCCCTGTTTTTCTGTTCCTGAATCGCCAGCTCCTGCTGTTAGTGAGGCCACAGTCTCCTGGGAAAGCAGATGACCCAATTCTATCCAGATTCCTGGCCTTTATTATTCAGACAGTTAATCATCCACCTATAAACGTGGATTATTCACGTTTATTGTTCACGAACATAAGGACATTTATTGTCCGAAACTGAGGACTGAAACAAAGTTGATCAAATTGAGTACATGAGTTGGAAGGTCAAGTTGCGGCTGTATAGGACTTTGGTTAGGCAACTGTTGGAATATTGCGTGCAATTCTGGTCTCCTTCCTATCGTAAAGATGTTGTGAAACTTGAAAGGGTTCAGAAAAGAATTGCAAGAATGTTGCCAGGGTTGGAGGATTTGAGCTAGAGGGAGAGGCTGAACAGGCTGGGCCTGTTTTCCCTGGAGCGTCGGAGACTGAGGGGGTGACCTTATAGAGGTTTACAAAATTATGAGGAGCATGGATATGATAAGTAAGCAAAGTCTTTTCCCTGGGGTCGGTGAGTCGATAAGTAGAGGGCATAGGTTTAGGGTGAGAGGGACAAGATATAAAAGATACCTAAGTGGCAACTTTTTCTCGAAGAGGGAGGTACGTGTTTGGAATGAGCTGCCAGAGGAAGTTTTGTAGGCTGGTACACTTGCAGCATTTAAGAGGCATTTGGGTGATATATGAATAGGAAGAGTTTGGAGGGATATGGTCCGGGTGTTGGCAGGTGGGACTAGATTGGGTTGGGACATCTTGTCGGCATGGATGGGTTGGACTGAATGGTCTGTTTCCACGTTGTACATCTCTATGACTCTATGACTCTAAATTTACATGTAATTTGTCTAATCGAAGCAGGGCAATGTCTTCTTTTGGAGGTCAGTTAATATCCTTCCTTATTGAGCTTTTGACCATGTTTTGGATGATAGATCTATAATCAATGATATCTTACAGAATCTCACCATCCGCCTACTTGAATTCCATTTGATAACGTTGTTTTGCACGTCCATGCAGTGTAAATATAATATCCCCATTGCAAAAGACACAATGTATTGTTTTCGGTAAATTCAATACCCTACGTGCAGTTCCAGATCAGTGACATAAATCAGGAAAAGCAGGTGACCAGTACAAATGCCTTAAGAGAAAACAGAGAACTGCAGAGATTCATCAGATGGAGCTATGAGTCTCCAGCAATTTATTTTTTTAATGAACCTTGAGGAACGAAGCATATGTTGCACTCTTCCCATAATCGACTTTATCATCGTCAGAAACACTCCCTCAATTAATCATTCTTGTTCCTCCAATGAAGATCAGAAGTTAATCAGACGCAGTAATGCTCAGAGATTGTCAGAGTAAATGAAGCAGCTCAGAGCAAACAGATTCTGTCTGTTCACTCCACACTCACTTTGGAACACAGTTAGATGGAAAATTAAGTGTGTTGATACTGATGCAATGCTCAATCACATTGATATTGATGAAATGCTCAATCACATTTTACTTGTTGTTGTGCAGTATTTCTCGACAACTAAACTAAATGTAACGTTGAAAGGAGTTAACCATGAAAACATTTAATTTGAAATAAAATGAAAAACTCAGGAGTTCTGTTGTGACTCCCGTTCATTTGAACCTTGTGTAGACCTGACGCATTCATCTTTCCTGGCGCATTCTCATCTTGTACGTTGTGGTCCCACTCCAGAATTTTGACCACATTGTCCAGGCTGACACTTCCTGTGGTCATGAAGGATGTCATATAAATGTAAATCTTTATTTCTTGTTTGTCTTTTGTTGTTGACATCAGGTTAGAATGACCCAAAGTCAAACCCAGGTCAACTGCTTGGAAGGCAACAATGCTCACCTTTACGCGGTTTTCACTACATATTGAGTACATGCAGAAACAAGCTGATGTGCAGTTAGAGAAATAGTTCTTGATTATAATTTCTAAACGTACAATGTTGGAAATTTTGTCACGAAATAGGAGATTTGAGATGTAATAAAAGACTGCCTTGACTGAATGCATGGTCCTTATTAGGATTGGCGCAAACTCTTAAAGGGCACAACGCAGAATTTTGCCTCATTCCCTGAAATAAATCAACAACACTAACAGCAAGAAAATCTGAGAGCAACTCTGGAAGTTTCAGAGAAGGAAAAGTTGTGAAGGGTGACAATACAGGAAGAGTAATGCAAATAGCAAAAAGAAAAACGAGGAACTGTTGGACATACTGAGCCAATGCTGCATTACTTGTGAGGTCAGGAAACTCTTGGTAACAGTTCATGAAACAGAAACCTCTTGACAAATTGATGGTTAATCCGACAGATATACAGTTTTCTGTTTTACTTTGTAAAGGGGGAAAGAGCCGAGTCCTTGCTGGGATGGAGAGAAACCAGAGCAGTTTCCATTGCTTCAGAATTGTGCAATTATACAGCATGATCAGTCCACGCTGATCATAGTCCCACCTGCCTGATCCTGGCCAATTTTTCAATAAACAGTCTGTATTCACCAAATTATCTAAATGTCTTTTCAACATTGCAAACAGACCTGTGTCCACCCTTTCCTCAGGAAGTTCGTTGCACACACGAACCATTCGCTCTGCAAATAATGTGATCCATAGTTTTTTTTAATCCAAAATCCCTGATATCACAAAACACTGTGTAGTCTAAATAAATCCACTGAAAAATCCTTCATGTAATTCACGGCTGTGACTTTAAAGAAATTCTGCGATTTGCATATTAATCAACGGAAACCTGCATCCCCATTGGACGTTATTCAAGACTTAGCAGCCAGCCAACTTTATTTAATCCATCGCATCAGGTGTTTGACAATTTGTTATTTTACCAATAAAGTCTGTGTCCTATGTAACTGCCCCATCTGATGAAGGAGCAGCCCTTCCAAATAAACCTGTTGGACCATAACCTGGCGTTGTGTGATTTTTAACTTTGTCCACACAGTCCAATACCATTACCTCCTCATCATAAATAATCGCTGGCCATTCCCATGGTTTTCATAATAAATAAAATTCTTCAGAAAAAAAAAATCAATGATTCCATTCAACATATTGGTGTATTCCCATTTTTTAAAAAAAACAATAGCACTCCCAGCCAGAATTAATGAATACATGGCCCATTTACATTTATCTTCGGCATTCCCAATGGTTTAATAACCATTCATCAGAACATGATTGCGGCACAGAATCATCAACCTGTCCCCTTCACATGCATCTGTCCAGCTCATCACAACTAACATTCATTAGAACAAGCATCTCCTTTGAAGATCCGAGTATCAAAATTCTGTTTTCTGACTTTTCCAATTTTTTTTAACCAATGGGAAACACACTGTTTCGATTCTGAAAACCTATTTCACTTTGAACTCCATTATCTATTAGAATACAACTACTCCGTTTTCCGACGTTTCCAAGGTTTTGATTAATTAATGGAAGCACATTGCGTCATACGATGAAAATTGAATTAATATTCAGCTCCTTCGTCCAATAACCCTTTCGTCAGCAAAGAAAATATGTCAGTTTCTGCAGACTCTTCGCATTAGTGAAGTTTTTTTGTCGTTCGTGGAAATAGTACAAGATATGAAGCCGATTTGGTCTGTTCGGCATATTGAGACTGATCTGTTGTTCGATCATGTTTAATACGTTTCTCAATCCCATTCCCCTGCCTTCTCTGCATTGTGCTTACTCCCCTTACTAATTAAAAAAAAAACTTCCTCGAACGGGAGAGGCTTCCATTTCTGTTTTTTCTTAGCGTCAGCAGCAACTCAAAGGGCGGGAGATTGGACCAGGGGCCTACCGGGAGCGGCGAGTCACTGAATTGAGCTTTTATATTTGAAGTCAGAGAGCAGAGTTTTCTGGGAAAGAAGGGACTTCTTAATTTTATTTACATCGAGCTATATAAGTCAGAGTTTTCTCAGAGCGAGACCCTACCATTGTAGGGCCTCACACCCACACACCTCCTATAACCTTAAAGACTGTGGACACATCAGCTAATCCACTCTTCTTTTTTTCTTTGTGATAAGGGGACTAGCAGAATGTTCTTCCTGCATGATGCTTGAGGACAGGGACAGCATTAGTATCCTACCAAGTACATCTGCACGAAGTGCACCCAACTCACGCTCGTCCAAGACCGTGTTAGAAAGCTGGAGCTGGAGCTGGATGAACGACGGGAGACAGTATGTGATAAACAAGAATTACAGGGAAGCAGTTACTCCCAGGCAAGCAAAAAGCTGGTGACTCTTCGAAGGGGAAAACTAATCTGTGGAGGGAATCCCTGTGGTCGTTCCCCTGGAAAACATGCATGCCGTTTTGGATACTTTTGACGTGGATGACTTACCAGGGGCATGCCGTGGGGCCCAGGTCTCTGGCACAGAGCCTGTTCCTGTTGCACAGAAGGGAAGGAGGGAAAGAAGGAGAGTGTTAGGTATTGGGGACTCAATAGTTAGAGGCTCAGATAGAAGGCTTGTTGGTAACGTATGAGACTTACTGCCTCCCAGGTGCCAGGGTCCATAATGTCTCTGATCGTATCATTGGGATGCTGAAGAGAGAGGGCGACGAGTCTCAAGTCGTGGTTCATGTAGATTCAAATGACATAGGTAAAAAGAGGGATAGGAATGTAAGGCAGGATTTTGGGGAGCTAGGGTGGAAGCTGAGACCGAGAACAAACAGAGTTATTATCTCTGGTTTGTTATGCATGCCACGTGATAGCGAGGCAAGGAATAGGGAGAGATATCAGCTGAACACGCGGCTGCAAGAACGGTGCAGCACGGACGGTTTCAGGTGCTTGGATAATTGGGGCTCATTCTGGGGGAGTTGGGACCTGTACAAACAGGACGATCTTAACTTGAACCAGAGAGGTACTAATATCCTGTGTGGGAAATTTGTTGGTGCTATTCGAGTGGGTTTAAACTAGCTCAACAGGAGGATGGGAAACTGGGGTGTAGTTGCAATGCACAGGAGGATGAGAGCAGGGAGGATAGGGATAGGATTGCAGGGTCACAGGAATGTGCTGGCAGACAGAAACCTGGTTTGAAGTGTGTCTACTTCAACGCTAGAAGTATCCGAAATAAGGTACGTGAGCTTGCAGCACGAATAGGTAAGTGGGACTTCGATGTTGTGACCATTTCGGAGGCATGAATAGAGCAGGGTGAGGAATAGATGCTTCTGGTTCCAGGATTTAGATGTTTCATTACGAACAGTCAAGGCGGTAAAAGGGTGGGAGGTGTCGCCTTGTTCGTCATGGAGTGTATAACAGTGGCTGAGAGAACTTTTGACGAGGACTCGTCCACTGAGGTAGTGTGGTTTGAGGTAAGAAACAGGACAGGAGCGGTCACACTGCTTGGATTTTTTCATAGGGCTCCACAGAGTTCCAGGGAGATGGCAGAGGGGATTGGCAGAATTATTCTGGGGAGGAGTGAAAGGAACAGGTGGTCATTATGGGGGACTTTAACTTCCCTAACTTTGACTGGAAATGTTTTAACTCTGTCCAATGTGTAGAGCAGGGCTTCCTTGCACAGTCCGTCGAAGGGCCGACAAGAGGGGATGCTACACTGGATCTGGTGCATGGTAATGAACCAGGCCAGGTATTTGATTTAGTTGGAGGTGAGCACTTTGGACAGAGTGACCATAATTCAGTTGCGTTTTGTTTAGCGATGGGAAGGGATAGGAACATGCCACATTTCAAGGGTTATCGATGCGGCAAGGGCAACTATAATGCGATTAGGCAAGAATTAGGATGCATAGAATGGGGCAGCAAAATGCAGTGGATACAGACACTGCAAATGTGAAGCTTATGTAAGGAACAGATATTGCGTATCCTTAATAGGTATGTCTCTGTCAGGCTGGGAGGAAGTGATAAGGTAAGGGAACCGTGGTTTACGACAGAAAATGCATCGCTTGTTAAGCATAACAAGGAGGTTAATGTGTTGATGAGGCAAGATGGTTCAGATGAGGCGATGAGAGTTACAGCTCAGCTCAGAGCATTTAAAGAGAGAGTTAAGAAGGTCAAAGAGAGGACTCGAGCAGTCTTCTGCAAATAAAGTAAAGAAGAACCCAAAAACGTTCTATAGCTTTGTGAGGAATAAAGGGATGACTAGAGGAGGAATAGGACTAATGAAAGACAGAAGTGGGAAGTTGAGTGTGGACCTTGTGGAGATCGGAGAGGTGCTAAGTGAAAGTTTCTCATTGGTTTTCACTCAGGTAAAAGAGAATGTTTTAGAGGACAATAATGATATACGAGATATTAGCCTAGAAAGGATCGAGGTTAGTTATGAACAGGTGTTATCAATTATGGAAGGATTGAAAGTCGACACGTCCCTGGGCCTGGCGGGATTTATGCAAGGATTCTCTGGTAAGCTAAGGAGTAGTTAGCAGAGACTTTGGCTTTGATATTTGAGTCGTCATTGTCTACAGGTTTAGTTCCAGTTGACTGGAGGTTTGCAAATTTTGTCCCCTTGTTAAAGAAGGGCAGTAGAAATGACCCAGGTAATTTTCGACGAGTGAGCCTTACTTCTGTTGGAGGATAGATTTTGGAAAGGATTATAAGAGTTAAGATTTATTAACAGGCAACAATTTGATTTCAGATGGTCAACATGGTTTCATCAAGGGTAGGAGAAAGTGAGGTCTGCAGATGCTGGAGATCAAAGTTGAAACTTTATTGCTGGAACAGCACAGCAGGTCAGGCAGCATCCAGGGAACAGGAGATTCGACGTTTCGGGCACAGGCCCTTCTTCAGGAAGGGCCTGTGCCCGAAACGTCGAATCTCCTGTTCCCTGGATGCTGCCTGACCTGCTGTGCTGTTCCAGCAATAAAGTTTCAACCTTCATCAAGGGTAGGACGTGTCTCACAAACCTCATTGAGTTTTTTGAGAAAGTGACCAAGCACGTAGATGAGGGTATGGCAGTTGAAGTGGTATAAATGGACTTCAGTAAAGCCTTTGATAAGAATCCACATGGTAGGCAGTTAGAGAAAATGAAGAGGCATGGAATTGTGGGTGATTTAGCAGTTTCGATTAGAAACTAGCTTTCTGAAAGAAGGCAGCGAGTGGTGGTTGATGGAAAATATTCAGCCAGGAGTCCGGTTATTAGTGGTGTGCCACAAAGATCCGTTTTTGGACCACTGCTGTTTGACATTTTTTACAAATGACTTAGACGCAGGCATAGGTGGATGGATTAGTAAATTTGCAGATGACAATAAAGTCGATAGAGTAGTGGACTGTTTGGAAGAATTGTTTGCAGGGGGCGTTAGATAAACAACAGAATTGGTCTGAGACGTGACAAATGGAGTTCAATGCAACTAAATGTGAGGTGATGCACTTTGGGAAGAATAACAGGAAGGCAGAGTACTGGATCAATGGAAATATTCTTGGTAGTGTGGATGTGCATGTATATAGAACTCTGATAGTTGCCACCCAGGTTCATAATTCTGTTAGGAAGGCAGACGGTGTATTAGGTTTCATTCGTAGAGGGATTGAATCCATAATATCATGCTTCAACTATACAAAACGGTCGTGCGGCCACACTTGGAATATTGTGTGCAGCTGTGGGAGCACGTCGAAGCGTTGGAAAAGGTGCAGAGGAAATTTACGAGGATATTGCCTGGTCTGGAGAGAGGGTCTTGTGAGGAAAGGCTGAGAGACTTGGATCTGTTCTCATTGGAAAGAACAAGGCTGCGAGGGGATTTGATAGAGACATACAAAATGATCAGAGGACTAAATAGAGTAGACAGTGAAAGCCCTTTTTCCAAGGATGACGACGTCAGCTTGTACAAGTGGACATAACTAGAGATTGAGGGGTGGTAGTTTAAAGACAGATGTCAGAGGCAGGTTCTTTATACAGAGAGTGATAAGAGCGAGGAACGCCCTACTTGTCAATGTAGTCAACTCAGCCACATTAGGGAGATTTCAACAATCCTTAGACAAGCCCATGAATGATGATGGAATAATGGAGGGGGTCGAGAATAGTTCACAGGTCGATCCAACATCGAGGGCTGAAGGGCCTGTTCTGTGCTGTATTGTTCTATGTTCTAATCAAGAACATACTTATCTCTGTCATGTGAACATTCAACGACTTGGCTTCCACAGTCCTTTATGCAACTGGATCTACAGATTCATCATCTTCAGGTTGATAAAATTCCTGTTTATCTAATTTTTAAGTAGTTTGAACTTTGCTCTGAGGCTCTGTCCTTGGATCCTAGTCACTCCGACTAGTGGAAACATCTTCTCCACGTCTACTCTATCCATGCTTCTTCATAATCAGGAAGTTTCAATGCAAACTGTCCCGTTCATTCTGAACTCGATTAAATAAAGACTCAGAAGCCACAATCACAACTTAAATAAAAACCCTTTCATGCCCAGGATAATTCTTGTGAATTGTTTCTGACCCCCTCCAAGGCCAGCACGTGTCTCCTCAGATATAGCCTCCAAGACTTCTCACATTATTCCAAATGTATTCTGACCAGAGCCATAATCAACCTCAGCAGTAAATCCTCTCTCGTACTGAAACCATATCTCCGTGTACGCTAACACATGTACGCTAACAAAGCTTTTCCCTTCCTTATAGCCAAGCCGAACTTAATTATTAACATTCAGAGCATCCTGAACCAATACTCCAAAGTCCCTTTGTACTTCAGATTTCGGAAGCATTTCCTCATTTTGAAAATAGTTGATACATTTATTTTTCCAACCTAAGAGTATCATAACACACTTTCCCATATTTTACTTCCATCTGCCACTTCTTGCCCACTCTTCGACTCTGTCCAAGTACTTCTGCAGCACTCCTGCATCCTCAACACTATCCATTATTTTTGTTTCATCTGGAAACTAGCTACAGTTCCGTTTGGTCCTTTATCCACGTTGAAAAAAATGCTTCAGGAAATTTCACCTTTTTCCAAAAAGGATATCCAATTTAAAAAATGGCCTGAAATCGATACTTTTTAATATTGACTCATTTGTAAGATTTGATTCCATTTTATTATTTCACTCTTACTGAACTTCGAAGTATCCTCCATGGAGCCTCTAACATATTTTTCACCTCCTGTCTGAATTTGCTTTGGGTCGCTGCATAAATACAGGGGTTCTGAAAGCAATTCAAATAAACCAGGAAATATCCAATTTCGAAGGCGACATATGCAGAACTTGTCCTGTCACCACGATAATCATTAGTGTCCGTCAACATGTTAACTCCTAAGTTCACTGAATGTGTAAACCAAGCAATGTAAAGCAAAATGATACAGAGAACAGTAAAACAATGGATCTCCTTCGATTCTCCACCTCTGAATCTCTCTCTTTGTCAGTGCTGTGGTGGCAGAGTCCAGTGCGGGTTCTATTTGACACCAAAATACGTTTGATGGTGAGAGCATTAAACAGGACAATCAGTGCAAAGGGAAGCCAAATTACCCAGGCGGTGTAAAACCACACATACGCAATACCTGGAGATGAAAAGAAAAAAGCGGCACGAGCCCCGCAGCCCCACTTCACTTGGTTAATTATTTGCTGAGGCTCACATGCAAAAAAAACTGGGATTTCCTTTGGAAATACTAGGACGGTGAACGTTGTTATAACTGTAATTGCCGTTCTTTCAGTACAATACGTTGATTTAAACTTCTGGCAACAGATCACTACGAATCGGTCAAATGTGAAGAAAACCAAGCACCAAACAGACAAATCAAAATCTACAGCATGCATATATAAAATGACCTTACACACAGAAGTGTGGGACAGGAATGAAAGTGGAAAGTGATAAGAGAAAATATTATACATCATTATATTATTAATAATGACGAGTAGGTCTGTAATTGCCATGGCCAGCATGTAAACCGTGACACACTTGGAAAGACCACAATTTCTTCGAAACAGAATGACAATGGTCATCACGTTTGCTGTAAGAGGGAGAGAAAGAGGTTTCAGAGGGTTTTAGAATGGGCAGAAAATTCGCTCGCAACATATGCACCACATAAATACTAGGCTATTATCATCTGCAATAAGTGACAATTTGACTAATGTCAAAGAACATTGATCATAGAAAATTATAGCGGACGAATAGGCATTCGGGCCATTAAGCCTGCGCTGACCCAGATCCTCTACCTTAACCTGTCGCCTAATTTGTAAGGATTTGTATCCCTTTTCTCTCTGCCCACTCATGTATCCGTCTAGATACGTCTTAAATGACCCTATCGTGCCTGCCTCTACCACGTCCACTGGCAATGCATTCCAGAAACCCAACACTTTGTGAATAAAGAACTTTTCATGCATGTCTCCCCAAAACTTTCCCTCTCACTTTGAACACGTGACCCAAAGTAATTAAGTTCCCCACTCTAGAAAAACGATACTTGTCATCCACCCTGTACATACTCTCAATATTTTGTATTCCTCAATTAGGTCCCCCTCAGCCTTCGTCTTTCTAATTAAAATGATCCTATGTACTCGAACTTTCTTCATAGCTTGCACCCGACATACCAGGCTACATCTTGGTGAACCTCCTCTGCACCCTCTCCAAAGAATCCACATCCTTTTGGTAATGTGGCGACCAGAAATGTGTGCAGTATTCCAAATGTAGCAAATCCAAAATCTTACACAATTGTAACAAGACCTGCCAACTCTTGGACTCATTTCCCATCCCATGAATGAACGCATGCCGTATTCCTTCTTGACCACTGCATTGACCTGCGTTGCCACCTTCAGTGAACAATGGACCCGAACAACCAGATCTCGCTGAATATCAATCTTACCCAGGACTTTTCAATTTACTGTACAGTTCGCTCTTGAAGTGGATCTTCCAAAGCGCACAATCTCGTATTTGCCTGGATTGAACTCCATCTTCCATTTCTCTGTCCAGCGCTCCAATTTATCTATATTCTGCTGCATGCTCTGACAGTAATCTTCACTATCGGCTACTCCACCAATCTTAGTCCCATCTGAACTTTTTAATCAGACTACACATACATTCCTCCAAATCATTTATGTATATCACAAACAATAGTGGTCCCAGTACAGAATACCTGTAGAACGAAAAAGGCCACAGCTCTCCATTCTGAGAAATTCTCTTCTTTAACAGTCAGTTCTTTATCCATCTAGCTTCTACACACGAGACCCAATACGACTTCAATTTCTCCATCACCCTAACATGGGGAGCTTATCAAACGCCTAAAAGAAACCTATGCATATGATAGCTGCAGGCGAAAGTGGGTACAGCAGATGTTGGAGATTAGATTCACGATTAGAGGAGTGCTGGAAAAGCAGAGCAGGTCAGGCAGCATCCAAGGAGGAGGACAATTCGATGTTTCGAGCAAAAGCCCTTCATGAGGAATTGATGAAGGGTCTTGATGAAACTTCAATTGTCCTGCTCCTCGGATGCTGCCTGCCGCTCTGTACTTTTCCAGCACTAGTCTAATCTTGACACTGATATGACATCTACCTTCCCTCACCAGTTAACTTTGTCACTTCCTCAAATAATTCTATTAGGTTGGTAAGACATGATCTTCACTGCACAAAACCACGTCGTCTATCACTTAAAAGCCCATTTTCTTCCAAATGGGAATTGATCATATCCCTCCCTATCTTCTCCAGCAGTTTCCCTACCAATGACGTCAGGCTCACAGGTTTATAATTACTTTGGTTATACCTGCTACATTTCTTAAACAAGAGGACAACATATCAATTCTCCATTCCTCCGGGGCCACGCCTGCGTAAAACAAAGCTGCAAAGATATATCCCTTGATATTCAATTGCATTACCATCACTGAATCGCCTTTCTTAATATTCCTGGGGTTACAATTGAGGGGAAATTGAGCTGGACTCACCATAAAAATACAGTGAGTAAAATAAAAGCTCCGAAGCTGTGAATACCACAAACAGTAACTCGGTTCTTGAATTTCCAAAACCTGTTCACAAGCCACAAGTCAGTAGTGCAATGGAATATTCCCCACAATCGCTTCCATCTAGAAGGACAGATGCCGCAGATTAGTGGGAATATCACTGTCTGCAAGTTCCCCACCAAACCACTCACCATCCTTACTTGGAAACGTATCCCCAATTCCTTCACTTTTGCTGGAACAAAATCACAGAAATCCTCCCTTTTTGCATTGTGAATCTATCTACAGCAGTTCAAGAAGGCAGCTCACCACAACTTTCAAGGGCAACTTAGGGACTTGGAGTAAACTGTACGTCCAGCCAGTGACATCCACATCCATGAGCAAATTTGAAGAAAATAACATCGCAGATCATAGCTGAAACAGATGTGGAGAGACTCAACTAAAATCTATTAAATATACTCAAATGCAATTATCCAAATACCCAGAACTACCAGTGTACAGGGGTTAGTTTTGCCATTTGTCCATTATGGGAAGCTGACATGAGGAAAAGAGTTTACTCATCCACAGTGAGGTATGAACAGGAGCTAACGTTGACGTAAAACAATCAGGTTTCAATGACTCACCAGGGAGAGCAACAACTGCGAGGATCGGGTAGTAAATCTCTTTCACCAGGAGAATGAATGCTTTAAACATTTTCTCGGAGAATGGATAACTTCTGTCGGAGACAGAAGATTCTGACAGGCTCTGAAATGTGCAATGGTAATAACCTATATTTAAACACTTGTGAAAACACGAGGGAGCAAATCAGATAATATAATCACTGGAATTAATTAGTCAATTTACAAAACAAACACTGAGTCAAGTTATTTGATTTTTTTTCTTGTATTCCAGATTGAAAGAAAAAAATGATTGGCATTAATATTAAACAATTTCAACCAGTTTTGTTTAGAAGTGGAATGTCATGACTCACGGTGTTAGGTGCAAGGCATTCCAATAATCACAACTCTCTGAGAGAAGAAATTCCTCCTCACCTCAGTCATGAACTGGTGCCCCGTACTCTGAGACTCTGTTCTCTGGTCCTAGGCCATCCCATGAAGGGAAATATTCTCTCAGCATTTACCTGTCAAGACCCTTAAAAATCCACTCTACTTCAATGTGATGCTCTCTCATTATTCTAAACTCTAGTTTGTATAGAACCAACCTGTTCAACCTTTAATCATAAAACAATCCCTCCGTTAATGGTTATGCAATAATACCAGTACAGCATCGCTTTCCCTCTTGAGGCCATCCAAGCAACACATGCACAAGTATTCAGTTCCTCCAACACTGATGCTCAATAGTACACACTACTGCTATCGACAAGTTTCACGGCAGAAATTCACCAGAGCTCCTGAGACAGCATCTTCCATACCCATGACCGCTTCCATCTAGAAGAACAAGGGCCGCAGAACACGACCACCTGCAAGATCCCCTGCAAGCCGCTCACCATCCTGAAATAGAAAGATATCACCGCTGCTCCAGTGTCACTGTGACAGAATACTGGAATTTCACACCGAAGGGCATCGTGCATCTGCCTACAGAACATGGACTGCAGGGCTTAGAAGACAGTTCACCAGACTCTTCTCAAACAAAATTATGGATTGTCAAAACAATCCGTCCCTGCCAGCAATGCTCATATGTCAAGTAGCTGCCAAAGTTCCCGATCCAGCACGTCACTGGTTCCCATCCCGCACGATATAAGGACCTATACAGGACATTACAGACCCCTATCGGGACTATCTATCCAGCATACCAATGTCACCTATCCTGTCTGAAAAAGACTGCTGGTATTAAAGCTCAGGACCATTCTGTCCAGTAGCCTGTATTAAACTCTTACAAGGAATGGGAAATTGTTATATACTAGGCACACAAAGAATTCTTAGGCAGGCAGCTTAGACAATAACTTTGGAATATCTTTCGGAAAAT
Source organism: Chiloscyllium plagiosum (assembly GCF_037043375.1). Lineage (NCBI taxonomy): Eukaryota > Metazoa > Chordata > Chondrichthyes > Orectolobiformes > Hemiscylliidae > Chiloscyllium > Chiloscyllium plagiosum. The sequence goes on from NW_028270177.1 coordinate 54,776,228, forward strand.
TCACAGTGAAAATTACGCGGAGTAACTTAGCTAGATTGACTATCAGGTTGTAAAACAGATAAAAAGAGCATAATTATACAATGCAACACAAAGAACAGAATAACGAACTCCTACAGAACACAGTCGATCTAAACTAAACTGAATTATGATTTTCCGAATACGCACAACATTCCGAATAAGGAACACATCATCAAACGCTATAAAAATGAAACAAATGCTTACAAGTCGAAATTAGAAGGGCAGAATGTGAGAGAGATTAGCAGACGATTTCCACACAACCAACAGCTAAACTGCCCAACTCGTTCTCGACTGAAATACTCAGCTCGAGAGACAACCACTTCCTTTTTGTTTTACAAGTCACTTGGAAAACGTTACTTCCCTGGCCTGAAAACTCAGAAGTTTACATATAAACAAAAGGCGTCACAAAATCCTTTTTCATGTCTGTACCAAACTAGCCACCTCGGAGCCGGGAGTGTTTAATGACTGATCTGAAAAAAAACTCGAGGACACAGTATAGTTGTGAAGACTGCTTTGTGATAACGTTTTCGATGGTGCTTAAACAAGGCTATGCTTTGCTCGTGGTTTTCAGCGACAAGCCTCGCAGTCCGTGAACAATTCGGCTGGGATGCAAAGCTCAGTTCTTACCAGAGAACAGCTTTTTCACCTGAAGAAATACATTCAACGTGGGAAAGCGGGATTACCCAACCTTCAGGGCTGTGAAGAGTTTGTTTGTGTGGCTGACGGGTAGGGAGAGGAAGGGAGTTTTTGAAAGGGACAGAGGGAGAGAGATGGACAAGGTGAGAGAGGGAAATAGAAATGAATGATTTGGAGAGGCCTGGGTTAGACTAGGGTGTATAAATATAAAAATCACATAACATCGGGTTATAGTTCAGCAAATGCATTTGAAGATGCGTAGAAGAGGAGAGAAAGAGAAAAAAAGAAAATTGGAAGTAAAGAAGGAGAGAGAATGAGAGATGTAGGTAAGGAGAGTGGAAGAAAAGTATGGACAGAAAGAAAGGGAGGAAAGAGAAGATTGGAGAGAGAACAGGATTGATAGATTGAGGAAATTGGGCGTAAAGACAACTGATAGGTAGATACAGACTGAAGTACGGAGAGTTATAGAGTGTCAAAGTCAGAGAGATGGACAGCACGGAAAGAGACCCATTGGACTAACTCATACACGCAGACCTGGTATCCTAATTAATTTCGTCCCATTTGTCAGCATTTGGCCCATGTCCCACGAAACCATCCCTATGCATATGTCGATCTAGAGGCCTTTTAAATGTTGCAATTGTACCAGCCTCCACCACTTCATCTGACACCTAATTTCATACATGCTCCACCCTCTGCGCGAAAAAGACGCCCTTAGCTCCCTTTCAAATCTGTTCCATCTCATCATAAAACTATGCTCTCCAGTATTAGACTTCACAAACCCTTGGAAAATGCTTTGTCTATTTTCCCTACCCATCCTCCTAACTATTTTATAAACCTCTGTAAGTTTACTCCTCTGTCTCCAAGTTCCAGTGAAAATAGCCCCGTCTATTCATCGTCTCCCTGTAGCGCCAAGCCCCCAAACCTAGAAACACCCTTGCAAATCTTTTCTGAGCCTCTTCAGATTTCGTAACATCCTTACTATTGCAGGGATACCAGACGTGCACGCAGTGCATCAATAGTGGCGCAACCAATAACTTGGAGAGCTCCAAAATGTCCTCCCAAATCCTATATTCCATGCACTGACAGTAAAGGCAGGCATATTCAAACGCCTATCCAACTGTAACTTCAGTGTCATTAAGTGTATAAATCCAGGACTCATTTGTCTTTCTAAAATGCAGCACCTCACATTTATCTAAATTAAATGCCATCTGCAACTCGTCAGCCCATTGGTCCATCTGGTCAAGGTCCCGTTGAACTCTGAGGTAACCTTCTTAACTGGCCACTACAGCTCTAATTTTGGTAACATCTGTTGCCCTCATTAGGCAGGCAGACCTACAACGAGAGGGAGTTCTAGGACTTTGATCATGTGACACATTTCCAAATCAGGATGGTGAGTGGCATGGACGGCAACTTGAAAGTGATGTTCTGTTTTATCTGCTGTTCGTGTTTTTTTTTTAGATGCCAGTGCTCTTGGTTTGGAAGGTTCTGTTGAATTAATCGTGGTAAATTTCTGCAGGAAACCTTGTTGATTGTACACACAGCTACTTCTGAGCATCGGTGACGAAAAGAGAGGAAGCTTCAGGATGTGGTGCCAGTTTGGCCGGCTGCTTTGTTCCCGATAGTGTCAAGCTTCTTCAGTCCTGTTAGAGATTCACCAATCAAAGCGAATCGGGAGTATTTTAATAGACTGATAACTTCTGCCTTATAAATCGTGTACAAGCTTTGGGGAGTCAAGAGTGAGTTCTAACAAAAGATATTCAATTACTCACATTTTATTTTCCAACGTTTTGCCTCACTCTAGTTTTGAATAGTGTGATAAGATTTCAATTTTTAAATTCTCCAGTACTTTTCAGAATGCATGATTTTTTGGGGGGAAATTATAGCCAATGTATACACTGTCCGTGTAGCTTCATTTTATTTAAGATCCTGAGCTATCTGGACAAGGGTGTCATCTGCCTTTAGCACATAGCTTTGTCTCACACTACTTCAGTACAGATGGGGTCGGTATTTACGTTCTCTACCCCACCCCAATATTGTTTGTAAAAATGTGATGCCTGCACGTCGTGCAAGGTGTTTTGTGTATGGAAAACCAAAATTCATTCGATGCACTGTGCTCTTACACAGGCGTTTAGATGAACTATTGCAGGTGTTCAGCTTCATGGGTACTGAAATATGCAACATGCGGACAGGATGGTATTCACTCAGGTAGGTTCCAGATGAAATGATGTGGGATTTAAATGCAGGGTATCTCCAGGACAGTTGTAAATCTATTAGGGTTCCTTCATCCAATACTCAGAACTGAAAGCACCCTTGTAATTATTAGAATGTGATCAGTTGTCAGATACTTCAAGGATGTAGCTATTGGCAGTAAGGAGGAGCAGCGTATATTAGATAAAGGGATGGACGGCAATAGATAAAGTGAAACTAATTCACAAAGTAGAGCTACTTTACACAAGCCGGACGCGCCCCTAAATTCAGAATTACGGTAACATACCTGAAATAGGGACTCAATGCACAGTGAGACAGCGAACAATGAAAGCGAAGCCATGGTACAAGAATCAGGTTTTCTTTCATTTAATGTATTAGACAAAAAATAATTTGTACTGAATGATTGTAAATAATATGAGTGGTGGTTTGTCATAATTGATTCTCTGGAGGCCTGATGCATGTGTAACTGTCGATTGCTTTCCTGTACCTTGGTCATGTACCAGTCACAGATTTTCAACACCTACAGAAGTCATTCATTCTCGGAAATTGGGGAAACCAGTGATTTTGTTATTGAAAGAAACTTACTATCCAATTCTTGCAGTTATTTGTCTTCCAGTTGAATCATTCATATTGATTTGCTTTCGGCAATTTTAATTGCTTCATATTAATGCCGCATATTATATAGGTAAACTATTTCCCATAATCAGTGTTCTGCAATGGAACAAAATGTAGAATTGTGTGGACACTTTCCACTTTTCCTGGTGCAATAATAATGTATTATAAATGTCTCAGCAAAGATGTAAGTTGATCTTTCGACTGTCTCTCTATGACACATTCAATAATGTGATTAAAGTTTTGGGTGAATTTCATATTTTACAAGCAGCACAGCTTTTGTTCATATACTCTTAAGAAGTTTTAACAACTCTATTTCAATCATACTTTAGAAAATAAACGATCGTCTCTGACTCGCTCACAGCGACTATATTAATCGTCTTGCGAGGAAAATGTATTTTTTTTTCCAAATGGATTTCCATTTACATGATACCAAGGCAACATCAAATTTCTTGCTCGGAATCCATAGTATTATAGTGTATCATATTTGAGTTATAACTTTCTATTTTCATTCTTGTCCCACAGTCCTGTGTGCATACTCATTATCGACACGATATCCACCGCTCTCGATTTAACTGTCTGGTTCCCTATTTCCTTCACCTTTGATAAGTTTGTGGTGATCTGCTGTCAGAAGTTTAAGTCAAAGCATTGCAACAAAGGAACTGCAACCTCAATCGTGAAAATCATGTCAGTTGTGATCTTCTAAAGAATATTCCGGTTCTGTTTGCCCATGGAATTGAACAAATCATTAACAAAATCCACATGGGCTGCCATTCAAGTGTCGTTTTCTTGCTTCATTTACAGGGATAACATTTGTCTCGTCTTACTGCGCCTGGATTTCTTAGCTTCCTTATCTCCGAATTTCCTTGTTTAATTGTTTCAGCATCCAACTTATTTTAGTGGCGAATAGAACCCGCAATGTACTGCAGCTTCATAGACTTGAGAAAAAACAGTAATCAAGAGAGGGAGAACCGGAGCAAATCTATCATTTTATTGTTCTCTCTATCAGTCTCTTTCATCCTGCTTTCGTTGATGCATTCTGAGAGTTCTGTCATTACCAGACTGTCACACATTAATTATTACAAACGTCACCTCACAGAGACGACATATATCTCAAATTAAACAGGAAATATTCTTAAGTTGTTGTGATGTTTTACGAACTCCTGTGTTCATGCATCAACCCAGAAGAAATTCAGAAAAGAGTTGAAAAATGTGGTGAAATCTGTCAGCAAACAAAGATATAGAGGGGACATCAGAGGTAGGTTCTTTACGCAAAGAGTTGTGAATGCATGTAGTGCGTTGCCAGCGGTTTTAGTGGAAGCAGAGTCATTAGGGACATTTAAGAGACTGCTGGACATGCACACGGATAGCAGTGAGCTGTGGGGAGCATCGGTTAAGTTATTATATTTTACATTAGGATTAAACCTCGGCACTACATTGTGGGCCTAAGGTCCGGTTCTGTGCTGTACGTTTCTCGGTTCTATGTTCTAATTACTCTGGACTGGAATAGGTGACAGTAATCAGTAGGAATTTACGGATTCACGAATGGTTTTCGTGACTACAGGCGGTTACAGAGTCAAGCAGGCTTAGTAGTGACGGGAGGAGGTCACAGAGATAGAGAAGATTTCTGATACTGGGCGAGGTTTCAGATAAACGGAAGGGTTAAGTGGCTTCATAATGTTACACAAAGGGAGGATTGGCAGGAAAGGTTGCAGGGTTACATACAGATAAGGGGAGTTATTGTGATGGTAGAAGTTTAGAGGGAAAGAGGTGCTGCAGTACAGGGTGGAGGAGTGCTGAATGGACAGGAGAAAATAATAGTGATATCATGTACTGGAGAGGCTGGGGCAAGATACACAGATCAGGAGGTTTGCTAAGAGCTGCAGGGAATTACAGAGACACGGTGGAATGAAGATACCGGACAACATGACAGGGGTAACTATTAGGTAGATGTTTTGGGAATAGTCATCATGATTCTGTAAGTTTCAAAGTCCTTATAGAAAGCGACAAAGGTTGTGCAGAATTTAAGTGTTTAAATTTGCACTTTGGCGAAGTGACCACAATTCCATTAGCTTGAAATGAAAACTAGGGAAAAGTACAGGCTTGGTTCACAAGTGAAATTGGGGCAAGACAAATCTTGAAGGTATTACACATAAATTGTTAAAAGTTGATTGGGGAGTCTATTTGCAGGGAAAAGGAAGTCTGGCAAGTGTGAATATTTTAAAACTGAGATGAAATGAGCATTCAGCGCTAGCATGATTCTGTTAGTCGGGAGAAAAATGCTGACAGATTTAGGAAACACTGGCTCACTATTGAGGCTCTGGTCAAGAAACAGTGAGCACATGTCAGGTATTGTCAGCTGGAACCCCGAACCTTCTTCCCAAGATCCACAAGAATGACCACCCAGGCCGACCCATTGTTTCAGCATGCTGCTGACCCAGTGAACTTATTTCTACCTACCTCGACACTGTCCTATCCCCCATAGTCCAGGAACTCCCCACATACATTCGAGACACCACCCATACCCTCCACCTCCTCCAAGACTTCCGTTCCCCAGGCCCCCAAAGCCTCATCTTCACCACGGATCCAGTCGCTCTACACCTTCATACGCCATGACCAAGGCCTCCAAGCCCTTCGCTTCTTCCTCTCCCGACGTCCACAACAGTACTCTTCCACCGACACTCTCATTAGTTTGGCCGAACTGGTCCTCACCCTTAACAATTTCTCCTTCCAATCTTCCCACTTCCTCCAGACCAAAGGGGTAGCCATGGGCACCCGTATGGGCCCCAGCTATGCCTGTCTCTTTGTTGGCTACGAAGAACAGTCCATCTTCCGTAGTTACACCGGCACCATGCCCCACCTCTTACTCCGCTACATTGATGACTGCATTGGCGCCACCTCGTGCTCCCGCGAGGAGGCTGAGCAATTCATCAACTTAACCAATATATTCCACCCTGAACTTAAATTTACCTGGACCATCTCTGACACCTCCCTCTCCTTCCTGGACCTCTCCATCTTCATTAATGAAGACCGACCTGACACGGACATTTTTTACAAACGCACCGAATCCCACAGCTACCTGGCTTATATCTCTTCCCACCATACCTCCTGCAAAAATGCCATCCCGTATTCCCAATTCCTCCGCCACCACCGTATCTGCTCCCAGGAGGACCAGTTCCACCACAGAACACTCCAAATGGCCTCCTTCTTCAGAGACCGCAATTTCCCTTCTGCCATGGTTAAAGATGCCCTCCAACGCAACTCATCCACATCCCGCTCCTCCGCCCTCAGACCCCACCCCTCCAAATGTAATAAGGACATAACCCCCTGGTGTTCACCTTCCACCCTACCAACCTTCGGATTAACCAAATCATCCGCCGACATTTCCGCCACACCCAAACGGACTCCACCACCAGGGCTCCATTTCCCTCCCCACCCCTTTCCACCTTACGCAAAGACCGTTCACTCCGTGACTACCTGGTCACGTCCATGCCCCCACAAAACCCACACTCCCGTCCTGGCACCTTCTCCTGCCACCGCAGGAAATGCAAAACCTGCGCCCACACCTTCTCCCTTACCTCCATCCAAGGCCCTAAAGTAGCTTTCCACATCCATCAAAGGTTTACCTGTACATCCACCGATATCATTTATTGTATCCATTGATCCTGATGCGGTCTCTTGTACATTGGGGAGACTGGACGCCTCTTAGCAGAGCGCTTTAAGGAACATCTCTGCGACACCCGCACCAATCAATCACAGCGGTCCGTGGCCCAACATTTCAACTTCGACTCTCACGCTACCGAGGACATGCAGGTCCTGGGCCTCCTTCACCACCGCTCCCTCACCACCAAACGCCTGGAGGAAGAACGCCTCAACTTCCGCCTCTGAACACTTCAACCCCATGGCATCAACGTGGACTTCAACAGTTTCCCTTCCCCCATCTCACCCCAGTTCCAAACATCCAGCTCAGCACTGTCCCCATGTCTTGTTCTACCTTCCTATCTTCTTTTCCAGCTATCCACTCACCCCTCCCCCTGACCTATCACCTTCATCCCCTCCCCCACTCACCTATTGTACTCTCTGCAACTTTCTCCCCAGCCCCGCCCTTCTCTCACTTATCTCTCTACCCTTCAGGCTTTCTGCCTCTATTACTGGTGAAAGGCCTTTGCCCGAAACGTCGACTTTACTGCTTCTCGGATGCTGCCTGAGCTGCTGTGCTTTTCCAGCACCACTCAGCTGGATCAAGTGAATCGCTTGACGAGCATCGGGGCAGAAGGAATAAACTTCAGATGGAAATCAGGAATTCAGAAAGGGCAGATAAGGTTAAGAAGAATCCAAAGAAATTCCATAATTGTATGAAGAGCAAAAGAATAACTAGGGCCAAAAAGTAATCCTTAGTGATCAACGAAGCCAACGATGTGTGAAATGAAAAGATCCAAAACAAATATTTCACATTGAAATTTATTGTGGATAACGACTCGGGGGACCAACGAACGAAACAGTGATTGGCTTGACCACTGTTGGAATACTGTGTGCAATTCTGGTCCAAATGCCACGGGAAGGATGCTGTGGAAGTTGAAAGGGTATACAAAAAAATGAACAAGGATGTTGTCAGGGTTGGATGATTTGAGCTGCAGGGAGAAGCTGACTAGACTGGTATCGTTTTCAGTTAAACATGGAAACCTGAGGAGTTATCTTATACAAGCGTTTAAACACAAGGTGTTTTCTCCAGAATGTGGGATTTCAAACCAAGAGGGAATAGCTTTAAAATGCGAGGGGAACTTTTTAAAGGGACCGCAGGGACAAATCGTTCACGCAGAGAGTGGTGCGTGTAGGGAATAACCTGCCAGAGAAACTGGTAGAGTCTGGCAGAAATACGTTAAACAGGCAAGTGGATGAATCTACGAATAGCAAGAGTTTAGAGGAAAAGTGGAAACATTCTGGTAATTGGAACGAGAAACAACATGGATGAGTTGGACCGAAAGTTTTATTTCCGTGCTGTACATCTCTATGATTCAATGTTTTCAAATGAGTCCACGTCATAGAAAAGGACATGCTGGAGTTTTTAAAATACAAAGGTAGGTAAATCCCAAGTACCTGACCAAGGGTCTCTCATGACATTGTGGAAGCCAGGGAAGAAATTGACGGGCCCGAGCCGGGATATTTGAAAGCCATGTGTGATGTGATGGAAGACTGGAGGGAGGCACAGTGGACAGTGAAGGAGGTTTTCTTTGATGATAACGGTGTCTTGATGAAATGCGTGAATGGGCTGAAAAACCGTAAATATAGTTCTATCTTAACAAATACGAGGTCATGCATTTTGGTACAGCAAAATGTCGGGAATATACAATTAATGGAAGGCCTTCAGTAGTGTCCTAGAACATAGGGACATAACGGTACAGAAATATCATTCTTTGAATGTTGCTAACATGGAGAGACAGATTGGATAAAAAAAATGTACTCGACACACTTCACATCACTATACAGTTCCTTCGAGAAGAAGAGTTGGGAGGTCGTGATGAGCTTGTACAGGACATCGTTGAAACCTCTTCTGTAATACTGTGTGCAGTTCTGTTCGTCCACTTACAGGATGGATTTTCTTTTAAGTTGGAGAAAGTTCAGGTGAGATTTATCGGGATATTGATGTATATGGAAGGTTTTAGTTACAACGAAAGACTGGATAAGTTAGAACTTTTTAATTGGAGCTTGGAGGTTAATAGGCGAGCTTACAGATGTTCACAAAGCAATGAGGAGGTATAGATAGAATTAATGGAAGTTGTCTTTTCCCAAAGACAGGGGAACATCAAGACTAGGAGCTCCATATTTAACGTTAGTGAGAGATTTAAATAAAAAGACACGAGGGACAAATTTTTACATAGATGGTGGTTTGTGTGTAGAATGAACTTTCAAAGGAAGGCGTGAATGTGTGGATAATTACAAAGTTTAAAAAGGAATTGGGAAAGTTTGAAGGGATATGATCCAGGAACAGTCAGCTGTGCCAAGGCTAGTTTTAAATTATGATGAACGAAACAGTCAGTTACCGGGCTGTATGACTATGACTATGAATATAGATTTGTGCCATTATTTAAGAAGGACTGTAAGGGAACTATAGACCGATGAGCCAGACGGCAGGAACTACAGACTGATGAGGCAGACTGCAGGATGGGTAAGTTGTTGGAGATCATTCTGATAGATGGGATTTACATGCATTTGGAAACACAAGGACTTATTACTGAGAGTCAGCAAGGCTTTGTGTGTGGGAAAAATTATCTTACAAACTTGAGTGTGTTTGTTAAAGATCTGACCTAGAAGATAGATGAAGGCAGAGCAATAGACATACTTTTTGGATTCAGCAAGGTCTTGGACAGGTTTTGACATGGTACACTCGTTAATAAGTTTCGACCACATGGGATCAGGGAGAGGTAGCCAACTGGATACAAAATGGGCTTGATGGTCGGAGACAGAGGGTGATTGTAGAGTATTGTTGTTCGGACTGGAGGCCCCTGACCAATGGAGTGTCTTTCAGGTTGGTACTGGGGCACTGTTGTTCACCATTTACATAAACGATTTGGGTGGTTATATCGGAGTCATAGTTAGTACGTTTGTGGATAACAAAATCTGTGTAATAGTGTCCAGTGAATATAGTTATCGAAGGGGATCTTGATAAACTGGGCCAGTGGGCCAAGAAATGAAAGATGGAGTTTCATTCAGGTGCTGGATTTTGTTAGGGTAATCCAGGGAGGACTAATACAGAAAATGTTAGGGCTCCAGGCAGTGTTGTCGAACAGAAAGAGACCAAGGGATGCAGTTATACTGTTCCTTGGAAGAACCATCACAGGTATTCAGGGTGGGGAAAGTAGAATTTGGCACACGTGCCATCATTGTCAAGAACACTGAGTACATGAGTTGGACATACCTCTAACATTATCCTCAATATTTCCTTCGGGCCTAGAAGGCCACAGGGAAACTTATGAATATTTATAAAACTATGCGGGATTTAAGTAAGGTGAATACCAAATGGTAGATGAGTCCAAATCAAAGAGTATTAACACGAGGTGAGATAGCAAAGAGTTAAAGAGAGACCGATGTGTCTAACATTTTCCGCAGAGGATGGTGAATATACAGAACGGACTGGCAGATAAAATGGAAGAAACAATTGCAATTGTTTTTGTACAACATGCAAAATACATTTGAGCAGGAACATGGAAACGAATAGGTTTGAAAGGATATGAGTCAAACGCAGGCGAATACAACTCGTTCAGATTTGGAAAACGGGTCAGCATTGACGAAGTCGGCTGAAGAATCTGTTTCCGTGCAGCAGGACTCTACGACTCCAGTTATTGGAAGACAAGACAATGGAGACATGGTTTGTTGTACAGTCAGAAACAAGTTACAGCCATCAGCGTAGTAGTTTGGACTGGAGTATATTTCAAATATATGGAAGCATTGTAGTGAGTGGAGGAGCTGACAGAGATATGAACTGTCCTAAGAGATAGAATGATTGAAGACAATAGTCCACGAGACGTGTTATAGATACGGTATTGGAGACGGAGCATAGAACAGAAATATCCCAGGCATCATTACCAGCCTGTCGTGCCAGGCCTTTTTGATCTCTGTTGTACTGATGCTCACTAAGACAGTTTAGGCCTGGATTTATAAGTGTGAACTCCTTCTGCTGTCCTAGTAAAATGTAGTGTTGGGATAGTGATTCAGCCTGGGGTGTATCTGTACTGTGCTCTCCCACCAGAACTGTTGTATCTATGTCATGTCTTGTCAGCTGATGTTTGGAGTCCCCTCATTGCTCTCTGCTCTGTGCAGTGTGAATCATCTTACCTCGCTGCAGGATTTATTGAAGGCCCCAGATCTCCCTACCCCACCTCTCGTGGAAAATCCAACTATCTTCAATGAGGTGTTCGACGAGACATCCAGCAATTGGCAAGTCTATTGAGACAGGAACTTCCTGAATACCTACAGGTGACAGAGAAATAAACAGAATCGGATGTTAGACTGATGCAGTCAGGGTTGCATGTGGGGAATGGCACTGAATTCCACACAGTTCTGAACAATCCCAGTCTCCATCCTTGGCTTGTACAGCCTCGTCTCGCTTGAGGGGAGACTTCTGTTGACTCAGGATCTGGAGGAGCTGTAAGTGTCAGAGACACTGACAGAGGCAGAAATTAGACCCTCACAAAAAGGGATACCACATGGCGACATACTGAGTGATATCACTAGACTGTAAGAAGATGTCAGATTTTAAAATGCGTAGGAATCAGGCATTTTGATTCATGGTGCGGTGGGATGAGCAACCTGTCAGTAGGCGATGTGATGGCCGAGTAGTATGTGTACCAGACGATTTATTCAGAAACTCAGCTAATGTTCTCTGGGCACAGATTCAAATCCTGCTATCGCAAATTAGATTAGATTAGATTACATTACAGTGTGGAAACAGGCCCTTCGGCCCAACAAGTCCACACCGACCCGCCGAAGCGTAACCCACTCATACCCCTACATTTACCCCTTACCTAACACTACGGGCAACTTAGCATGGCCAATTCACCTGACCTGCACATCTTGAGACTGTGGGAGGAAACCGGAGCACCCGGAGAGAACTCACGCAGACATGGGGAGAACGTGCAAACTCCACACAGTCAGTCGCCTGAGGCGGGAAATGAACCCGGGTCTCTGGCTGTGAGGCAGCAGTGCTAACCACTGTGCCACCGTGCCGCCCACACGGACCACACGGAGTTCTGGGGCCTTCAATAATTCCTGCAGCGAGATAAGATGATTCACACTGCACAGAGCAGAGAGCAATGAGGGGATTCCAAACATCAGCTGACTGCAGAAGAAATGCTCAGAAAGGAATATTGAATTAAAAACCTGCAAATGAGTATTAAGCAATTGCTGACGATAGGAAAAATGTATCCGCTACATTCATGCCTTCGGGGATGGACGTCTGCAATTCTCACCTGGTGTGCACATCAGAGTGTGTCTCCACACCCACAGCAATGTAGTTGCCTCTAAATTGTCCTCTGGAGTTACCCAACAAGCCACTCAGTTGAAGGGCAGCTTGGACTGGGCAAGATATGCTGACCAGCCAGAGATCTCCATATCCCACGAGTGAATTTAAAAAAAAAATCCCATTGCAGTAAACCCCAATGATTCCGAGCTGTGATCAGTGTCCTGGCCAATAATGTTGGTAGGTCTATCAACAGGGTTTTCAACGGACAGAGAGGATGAAGGGACAGCGCTCAGTTGAAAGCAGCTTTCCAAATCCAAAGAGAAAACCTGAAGCATCGGAACAGTCATGGGGATGTGGCTGAAGACAGGCAGAACGGAACAGGAGTGGACAGTGTTTAACTAAAGCAGTACACCAGTGAGTAGGATTGCAAAAGGAAATTGTGGGAGAAAATACATCAAACTGTTCTTTTTTTAAAATACACAAAGGATTTTCAATGGAATAGATGGAAATAAATGAGATTTAGTAACCAGAGAGACGTGGTTACAGGGTGAATAAAAGGTGGGATAAATATTTAACTCTACACAAATTGTCGGGTATCAGGCAGAAGCGGAAAGTAGGATGAATAAGCCCGGCATTAATGGATAACAATCCCATTACGGAGAAAGCATGTAGCCTCAGATAATACAGCTGAATCAGTGTAAATGCAAATTCTGGGCAACAGGTGTCAAAAACTCAAAGGAGAACTGTTTTACGCTGCCTTACAGTATTTCGTTGTTCATCACTGCATGAAACAGGAATTTATTGGAATTTATAACAAAAGTGATGTGAGAATTTTGGGGAGACTTCAATCTTCATATCATCTTGGACAGTTACACTGGTAACAGTGATATTCCAAGAGAAACTTAAGGAATTTTTCTGTCAGTGTTCCATTTAGCAGAACATTGTGCAAACGATTTGTGTCCTAACTATTTCAGATCAACGAGTAGGTGATGAAACTGAGTGAATGAGTAATGTCAGAGAAGGAGATCCTCGGGGAAATTGTGATGAAGTGATATTCAAAGGAATTTTGAAATTTTAAAGTGACGAAAGAAAAGACAAGCTCCATTTGCTATTGGAATCAAAGACAACTCCATTTTGACAGAACGGCCAGGAGAGAAGGTGGAGTGAAGCCAGGGCTTCCGGGAAGGATACGTTTTCCCACTTAAAAAGGGACTTACCTCGGGAGTCGGGCCTCCATTTGACAGCGCGGCGAGGAGAGAAGGTGGAGTGAAGCGATGGTTGTCTGGAGGTTGAAGGGAGTTTCTCAAAAGGGAGAAAGGTGAACATTGGTGTTCCACAGGGGTCAGTGTTGGGGTCACTGTTGTTTGTAATATACATAAATGATCTGGACGAGGGTATTGTTGTTATGATCAGTAAGTTTGCAGATGGCACGAAGATTGGTGGTACAGCAGAAAGCATAAGCGACTGTCAGAGAATACAGGAGGACTGGAAAGTTGGGCGGAAAAGTGGCAGACGGATTCAAGCCAGACAAATGTGAGGTGATATATTTAGGCAAGACTAATTCCAGAGCGAATTATACAATGAAAGGAAGATCCTTGGGAAAAGTTGATAGGCAGGGAGATCTGGGATTGTAAGTCCATTGTAACCTGAAGGATGCTGCACAGGTGGATAGAGTGGTCAAGAAGTCAAATCGTGTGTTTGCCTTCATTGTTCGGGGTATTGAGGAGAAGAACTGGCAAGTCATGTTAACATTGTACGAGACATTGGTTCGGCCGCATTTAGAATACTGTGTCCAGTTCTGGTCGCCACAATTACCCAAAGCATGTCGACGTTTTGAATAGGGTGCGGAGAAGGTTTACGAGGATGGTGCTTGATATGGAAGGTGCTAGCTATGAAGAAAGGATGGGTACCTTATTTATGTTTATATTAGAAAAAAGGAGATTGAGGGTGGACCTGATTGAGGTTTATAAAATCATGAAGTGTATAGGTAGGGGGATAGAAATAAGGTTTTTCCCATGGTGAATGATTCAATAACGAGAGGTCACGCTTTCAAGGTGAGAGGTGGAAAGTTTAAGGGGGATACAGGCGGCAAGTACTACACACAGAGGGTGGTCGGCGTTTGGAACGCATTGCCAGCAGAGGTGTTAGAGGCAGTCATGGTCGATTTAATTAAGATGCGTCTGGATAAATGCATGAGTCGGGGGGAGTAGAGGGATTCGCATGCTCAGGAATTGACCGACAGGTTTAGACAGTACATTTTGATTGGCTCAGGCTTGGAGGGCCAACGGACCTGTTCCTGGGCTGTAGATTTTCTTTCTTCTTCAGTGTTCAATGTTCTACATGTGTTTGATAGGAGAACTGACCGAGGCAAACAGGGTAAACAGACTGAAATATGTGTGTGCAAATGAACGGTGGAAAACATTTGAAGGAACCATGTAAACATTCAGCAAAAGATCACTCCATCGAAACAGAGAAAACCTCCGGTCTCAGAATTGAACGATTCAGATTCAATTCAAAGAGGCGCAGATCAACTCTCGAAAAAAAAAATCCCTTGAAATAAGCAGGGTTTTTTTAGGAACTGACAATGAGTTACAGAAATATATAAGCAGATGTTAAAGGGATTGCAACGGATCTCCGAGCAAGAGGGATGCAGCCGGAAGAGGATGCAATATCAGAGTTTATTGAAATGATATGCACAGGGTGAGGTGAGGGTATTGGTGATTGCAAAGAGTGTGACAGAGAGGGGCAAGGGTCTGAGCAATGTTACAAAGACAGTACAAATTGTGTGGCTGGAGATGTTTGATGAGGTTGAGAGGGAAATATTCACTCTTACTTATTCATTCTTTGGTTGAGAGTATTATTGGATGGACGAGCAAATGTTGCTCACCACAAATTGACTGGAAGCGGCTCGAATTCATCCTTATTGTTGTGGGTCTGGAGTCACGTGTAGTGAAGAATGCCAGGTGTCGTTCCAGAAAGGGAATAAGAGAAGCAGTTCTACTTCTGACATGATCAATAATCTGTTAATAGTGGCTTCACCAATGTCCTGTACAGCCCCAAAATAACATCCCAACTCACCTTCGCAATGCTATGATGAATGAAGGCAAGCATGCCAAATTCCGTCATCACCGCCCTGTCGAGCCGCGAAGCCACCGTTAACGAACTATTTACCTGCAACTCTGAGCCTCTGTGTCTGATAACACTAAGCATTAAGGATTTCCGTCCAGCGATGGTTTTTTGAATCGAAATGCAATACCTCAAATTTATCTCAGTTAAACTCCAGCTAATATTGCTCAGCCCCACTGGCCCAGCTGATCAACAGCCTGTTGAAACCTTAGACTACATTCTCCCATGTCCACTGTTCCACCTATTTAAAGTCACCCACAAACGTACTAACCATGCCTCCTATATTCTCATCCAAATCATTTATAGAAATGACAAACGACAGTGGAACCACCACTTATCCTTGTGACACACCGCTGGTCGCAGGCCTCCAGTAAGAACAACAAACCTCTCCCACCACCCTCTGCCCCGCATAGACAAGCCAATTGTGTATCCAGTTGGCGAGCTCCCCGTGGATCCTATGTGATCTAACCTTATTACTCAGTCGACCATGCAGTCTTTCCAAAGGCCTTAGCGAAGTTGGCTAGGCCGTTTATCAGTAGATTATTTCTGCCCCGAGTCATTTTCATTACACTGGCAAGCATAGACTGGAAGGAACTGCACTCAGCTATGTCTGTATTTGCGAAGTGGGAGTATTTTAGAATTTAGGGCCAGTGTGTTTCACGAGGAGTAAATGGCAAATGCAGCACATCCAGTGAATGCTGATCAAGCGATGTCATGAGTTTAATAAAGTAAAAAAAAGTGTAGTAAAAACAGGTGTAGACCTTCAAAGGTACAGAAAGTGCAAAGAGATCCTTAACAAAGAAAGGTAAGCAATGTTTGCAAAATATCCTAGACAAGTACTATTAAGGAAAAGCCACAAGATACTGTTTTAACTAAAGTTATAATAATAAGATTCCCAGCTAAAATGTGGAGTGTTTTCGAAACCAAAGAACAACCTGTGCACGGAGCCAGAGGAAGTAGGTGTGATCTTAAATGATGGAAATGTGTTGCTGGAAAAGCGCAGCAGGTCAGGCAGCATCTAGGGAACAGGAGAATCGACGTTTCGGGCATTAGCCCTTCTTCAGGAAAACGTCGATTCTCCTGTTCCCGAGATGCTGCCTGACCTGCTGCGCTTTTCCAGCAACACATTTCCATCTCTGATTTCCAGCATCTGCAGACCTCACTTTCTCCTCAGTGATCTTAAATGAATACGTCTTATCTTCATTCACACATGAAAAAGACATTGTAGCTGGCAATGCTGCTGTGGGAGTTAAGGGAGAAGCTTGCTGAGCTCCTGGAGGACGTACCTAATACTTTTCTGGCCACAAGCGAAGTGTTGAATGGCTGGAAGATAACTAATGTGGTCCATTTGCTCGAGAAGGCCAGCAGGGATAGGCCAAGTAACTACACCTTCAACATATTGTCTCGCTATCACCATTGTTAACAGCTAACAGGAGAATGCAACTTAAAAAAAAAAGGGTTTTGTGATTTACACATGGAAGAAGTGAAACTATCACTGTATTCTAACAGATGCAAGGCTTAACAGACAATCAATTTTTCAATGTACAATTTCAGTTACATCACACTGCAAATTTATGTTATAAATTCTGTGTTATGATCGAGCCCTCCACAATCACCTGATGAAGGAGCGTCGCTCCGAAAGCTAGTGTGCTTCCAATTAAACCTGTTGGACTATAACCTGGTGTTGTGTGATTTTTAACTAACGTTAATAAAGATACCTACAGTCTGTAACTCGATGGCAAGACTAAATATAGACTCAACAAGAGCCAGGATGGGTTAAAAAATAAGGGATGATAAAAATCAAATTTCGCATCCAATATGCTCACCAAGGCACTGAAGAAAATGTGAAAAGAAACCAGGATAAATCCCTTTCCATTGTTGGTGAATTGCAGTCTCTTGTTTCCAGATACATATCCATTGATTGGACATTCCGATATCTTCTTCTCATATTCGGAACTCGCCTCTCCCTCTCTCTGAAGCTGACGATCCCCGTTCCTGCTCGAGATGAGGCTCCAGCTGAACGCTGAAACCAGTCCATATTATTGGGAGAGACAAAGACTCCAGTAACATAAATACGATCCACGGAGACTGACATTAATTAAAGTCAGTAATCACGAGGAGTTTGCATTCAGACCACTCCACAGATTAGGCCTGTGTGTACGCCACACAAGGATGGCAGTTCTTATTCATTCATTTAAAGACTTTCACAACTTACAAGCTGAGCAAATATGTCGTCTGCTTCTCAACAGTGAACAGAATTCCCTCATTCTATTTTCTAGATTTTGCCTCATCGCTGGGGTTTACTGCAAATAAATAACTAATTCCTCCACAATGTAACGAGGTTTGTTCCTAAGCAGTGTGTTGCAAACTTTATTTATCCTCTGGGTCAAAGCAGTATTCAAACATCACATCGTAGATTTTCTACCTTTAATGGTTAATCTATGCTACACATCACTGTTCCCTCAACAAAATCAAACAGTGCCTTCATACGCACTGTCTTTGCGACCTTCATAACTTTCTGAATCTCAGTCATGTCCCTGCTCAGTTTCCTCTGCTCAGAAGTTAAAGAAATGACCGAATTCACAAACACCGCCGCCACTGCGTCCACCACCACCAACAACCCGTGTTCGGCATGTTCTAGCATTTTCTGGTTGCAATAATTTGCTTTTAGCCAGTGATAACAAATGGACACAAATCAAGGGCAAAATCGATAATGAAGCAGACAAAAACATTGCGTAGCAGAGAAGGTAAGGTATTTAACAAAGATTTGTGCTGGAATAACAGTTGCAATGTTTCACCTGGAAGTGACCAACATGATACAAACCACAACCTTTCTCATGTGTGATACGGTTTGGGAGGCCACGTTGCCAGATATTCATGATGAATATTAACATCGAGATAACTGAAGCTGATTGAACATCACCAGGAAAATAATTATCAACTCCTAGTGCAAATCAGCTTCTCAGATATAAATGCAAAGCCATTGAATTGTAGGAGTTGATGTGAAAAGAATTGGGATCAGTTTATGGAGGATCATTTCATGACCATGTTTACGGATTAACATTGACAGAGAGCCAGTGAGTAGCTTAGCTAACTTGGTTCGTACTGTATCTCAAAATGCGTGGAATTCAACATTTTAACCTGTGTCATCACAAAACGGCCATGGATAGCTCACTGGAGCACTTCCTCTGCAATTGTTCTTCTCTGTCTCTGAGTTGGGTTTGCAGTAAATTAACGTCCATCCATTAAGAAAAGACAGCACTGTGATTACTTGTTCTCTAATTATATCCGCTCATTGACTAATAAAGGGAAAGGCAGCATCACAGTCCCAATGGCATAGAAAACTTGCTTCAATGTCCCGTCATGGCCCTACAGTGATAAACAAGCTCAAACAATGCATTGAAGAAATTAACACCAATCTGGCTCCTTCAATTTCTTCGACACTCTGTCAACGTAGCCTCCGCTACAATCAGACTCCGCCGCCTCTCCCCACCCTCTGTCTGCCCAGTCTCTCCCCACAATCAATCGGTGTCTCAGAATCTTTAGCCCATATTCTGTCTCTCCCAGACTCCAGCCGAAATATTTCTCCCCGTGAACATCACCTCAATCTGTCGCGCAGTGTGTCCCACCAAATGTGCTACCTCCAATCCAGCTCGCTCATTCTTTTCCAGCAATCTGTCTCCCCGTGTCTCCCCGTACATTCTGTGTCCTCCCAATCCTTTTCACCCAGTCCCTCCTGATCGTTTGCATCACCGGTCTCTATTTCTGCAACTACCTTTCTCTGTCTTTCTCTTTTTCTTCACTGGGTGTTTGCCCATCTCGCGGTCGATTGCTCAGTGCATTTTCTCCTTTACAATCCTTTACTCAACAATCATACTCTGGCGGATAACCGCACAATCTTTCTCAAGATCATTTTGTTTAATTTACGCTGTGTCAATTTATTCGTGCTCTGCGTTCTGCAGCAAGAGAAT
Organism: Chiloscyllium plagiosum; assembly: GCF_037043375.1. Lineage (NCBI taxonomy): Eukaryota > Metazoa > Chordata > Chondrichthyes > Orectolobiformes > Hemiscylliidae > Chiloscyllium > Chiloscyllium plagiosum. The sequence goes on from NW_028270177.1 coordinate 54,795,758, forward strand.
ATCAACTCTCATTCACTGTTCACTTCACCTTTGACAGATTTATGACAACGTATTGTCAATGCCTAAGGCAAAATATTGCACTGACGCAACTGCAGCGTTAGTTTAAAAAATAACCGCCGTTTCTTCTAATTATAAGACATACCTCAGTACTTTTTATAGGAAGGTGAATCTATAAAAGTCAATGTTCTGCTCTGTTAAGCCAAACAATTAAATTGATCCTGGATGGGTGTTGTTTGATTATTTTGATACCTTTTAAACCAATTGCTCCTATTTGCTTTAATATTCTGACTAATAGAAACATGATAGTGAGGAATCAGAGCCTGAGAGGTCAGCCTATCAAAGTTAATGCTAATGACGCAGTTTGTCTGAGTTTTAGTCGGCATTCTGGAAAAGAATACTGATTACAATGAAACCGCTACATTGAAAATAGATTACCATTCTTCAACAGATGTTTCTGGCTTGACTCTATTCTGTGAAATCTCTCCTGCCTGCAAGATCATGTGTTTGCATTTACCATTTGCCAAGGGCTGTGTTGATGGGATGTTGCGGTCATTAGAACACATTTGTAAAGCTTTGATACCGGATCATTTGGCTTTCCCAATACTTCAATTATTCTAAATTCTGTTTTCTATCGTTTGGGATTCATTGTCGTGATTAAATAAATTATGTTTTTTCTTCAAGCCGAGTGGTTTGACAAGCTGCTTCATTCCTGAAATATACACGCTACACTGAAAAAAAAAGTAACGGTCTGGCCTGTCTTATTCAAAAGTTTTGGCTTGGCCCATCCCAAAATATGTTTGTCAGGCAGCTGAACTTCATTAGAATGGAATCCTCCAAGTCGGTGTTTCCCTTCAGCTTTAGTGCATTATGAAGATTAAGAGTTTATTGATACTGGAAATCTGGATACGTCGGACATCAAATTCCATCTACCTGAGCGAGATTGACCAAATACTGCACAGCAGTCTCACCAATTTTCTCTCAGTCAATGTTTTCTGTGATAGTGTTTTCCAAATATGGTGTATTCCGCACGTATTGACACTGAGCCCGAACTACGAAGCAAATGCATGAACTTTCGGATTTACGTGATCATGGTTCATCTGCACAGTACATTCGTTCAGCGACTGTGGGAAAACTGCGTGCAGGTCTGCCCTGCCTTGGAAGGATGTTATGAAATATGACAGCGTTCTGAAAAGATAAATAAGAATATTGCAGGTTTGGAGAGCTTGAGCTATACAGAGAGACTGAAGACAATTAGTTTGCATTCCTTGGAGTGGTAGAGGCTGAGTGCGACCTTGTAGAGATTTTGGGAAATCAGGAGGGACATGGATACAATTAATAGGCAAGGCAATTCCCCTGAGGTGAGACAGCCCGAAACTCAAGGTTGTAGCTTTAAGATGAAAGGGCAACGAATCAAAAGGGATCTACGTAGCAACAATTTCATGCAAAGGGTTGTGTGTGAATGGAATGTGCTGCCAGATTAAGTCGTGGATACTCGTGTAAATACAGCATTTAATACACATCTGGATGGGGACAGTAACTGGATGGAGGGATACGGGCCAAATGCTGGCAAATGTGACGAAACTTATTTCGGATAGCTGGTCAGCTGGGACGAGTTGGTCTGGAAGTTGTGTTCCCATCCAGTCTGTCACTATGACTATATGTCTGTATCATATGGCCGTGAGATTAACGATGGTGCATCATAATTTGCATTAAGTTTTTGGAAGTTAGAGGAGTGACACTTGCCAACATTTGTAAATTTCCAGTCTCGTGCCCATATCTTACAAGTGATTGTGCTTCCAAACGGTTATGTTCATATTCTCAAGCTTTTTTATTCAAATTTTACTAACCTTTCCATATCACACTTCTTTCCGTCTTTCTCTCTCTCACGCTCACTCTCCCACTTCCTCAATCAATCTCTCACTTGGTATTCCTCTGTCAAACTGTCAAAAATCTGTTAGTTCCTAATATATCCTGAATTAAAGACAAATATCAGTAATGACGCGGAAATGCATATCTGTTGGGAGATATCGAGTCGTTCAATGTGTGGCAGTCAAAACCAAGTACTGAACTATACAAAAACGATTTTCAATACAAGAGTCACAGCCATGTTATGCCTGACTTCACAAGTGTACATCAAAATTAACTTCAATACTTTTGGGGCTTCTGCTCCACCGTCCCCTGGTGAACAGTTCCACCATTCTCTGATTGAATATATTTTCCCTCATAACTCTTTCTAAATCTCGTACACTGTACTTTATGTCTATTGCTCTCTGTTATTCATCCCTCATGCATGGGCAAATATCCCTCCTGTCGATTGTATGCATGTCCCTCATAACTTTATATGCCTCAATCATGCGCCTGCACAATATCCTCTCCGTCAAGGATAACAAATTCAATCTGTATGATTTATTTATAAATAAAACGCTTCAGCGCCATCAACATCCCCTCTGCACCCTCTCCAGTGCCATCATATCCCTCCAATAATTCAAATACAAGAATAGAAAAAAAATCTAAAGATCATACTGTTGCATCATTACATCCCAGCTCTTTAATTCTGCGCCTCGACGAATCGTTTTGATGATGAACTGCGACAAAGGAATGCCCACGGTTGTCGGTAACAAACAGGCATTTGACTGTTTGACAACAAGACAGAGTTGATGAGTCAGTGTCTGCTTATTTGGCGGGCAAGAATTCCGTAATTCTGTGTGGTCTGATGTTGGCTCGTAATGTAAAACTAAAACAACCCAATACCCCAATAATTACTTCAATAGTTAGCAACCAAATTTCATGTAACATATCCCAAACCTTGTAAATGATTATTTACAAAACTTGATTTTCTCCTGCAAACAGAAGACTTAACAGTTTATTGATAATTCATTCAATGAGAAATATCATTAACAGACGAATAAATGAAGAACAACATCAACTGAATGATTGCTGTAATGTAAGTCCAAAATATTTGTTTCCAGCACCCTCAAGTGACAGTCAATTGAATGTAGTTTTTTCTCACAATTCACAATTAATTTCTACTTAAAACAAAAAAAAACTTAAGAATTTATTAATAATTCATGCAATGAGAAACATTTTTAACAGACGAATAATTAAACAACAACGTCAACTGAATGATTGCGATAACGTAAGTCCAAAACATTTGTTATCAGCACCCACAAATGACAGACAGTCGAGTGCATGTAGTTTTTCTCACAATTATGAATGGAAGAATATCATAACGCTGGTAAGATTACTGAAACGTTTTTCATGTCTGTTTTAAATCATCGAAATAGATAAAGCTCTTAGGCTGGTTTTCAGTAGCCAGCAGATCGGGTCACCTTCTTAATACACATATGACCATAAAAAAATGCACAGAAATATGTTGCTTTGGCCCTTGCCTCTGTGTTGTCAATCTCATTGTATCACGACTGATGCAAATTTATGCACGTCCACTTTCCAGACCTTTTTCTTTTCACAAATCTTCAGGATGCATAAACCTTGGTTTTCATTCGCTGAGGACCATTTTTTAACTGAAGTTCATACGATTAAGGCAAATACAGGAAGGGTTTTCTTTATATTGTGAGAGTACAGAAGCAGGGATGAAAGTTTAAGAAAAGAGGAAGGTGATTCCTCCCCGAGATCATGGTCATTGTCTTCATCTCGAGAGTGGATGACATGTCGTCATGAAATCTCTACTATGAAACAAGGCCATTTGATATATCGTGTCATCAGCGATACTCTGAAGTTGATCTTACCCACACCAAGTCCCGCCCCATCCCTTTAATACCGCATTTACCTCAGTTAATTCACCTATTCTGCAAAGCACGAGAGACACTGTACAATTTAGCAGGACCAATCCATAGAACTTGCACATGTTTGGACTGTAAAAGGATACTGGATCACTCACGCAGACACGTAAAAAAATGCAAACTCCATAGAGACAGCACGCCATAAACCGTGGCCGTCGCCTTATGAGGGGCTTCTGTGCAATTCACGACAGGTAACAGTTTAGATTTGAACAATAAATATTGTGAAGAAGGAGATAAATATACTTCTGATGAATGAATAGGTGAATGGGAAAAGTGGGAACATGTTTTGATTTGAGTCACCACCCATGAACATATTCGACAGGGCGTTGTTGGAAAAGCACAGCAGGTCAGGCGGCATCCGAGGAGCAAAGGAATCGACGTTTCGGGCTTAAGCTCTTCATCAGATAAATAAGAGGGTGTCAGCTTGAAGTGAAGGTAGGTTAGAAAGCGATCAGTGAGGGGGAATTTGACAGGTCAGGGGGGTACAGCCCCTTGATGCTACCTGACCGACTGTGCTTTTCCTGCAACACGCGCTCGATTCTGATCTCCAGCATCTGCAGCCCCCTCACTTTCTTCATCTAAGGAAATATTGAATGATGGAATCAGTGTGAAGTGCAGAATGACTTTCTCCTGTTCCAGGTTTCTATATTTACATCAAGAAATGTAGCTTTGATGCAATTTGTTGCCTCTGTCAAACATGTAAGTTGTGAAACATTGAGGCCACAGTTAAATCTTGCCAATTCTATAGTTGTTAATTAATACCAACCTCTTTTCTTTGTTAGGTCTAAATTGAAGACAACATGATGTATCATGTCTAAAATCACAATGCCTTGTTTTCTGCTGTATAAGTGTAAGCAGGACTATGCTGGGAAAATTAATAGACTGCTGATCGCAGATGCGAATGTCGCTGTGGTAGGTGCTGATACTTAACTTAAAAATGGAATTAAGAGTCGAATGATGATCATGCATTTATTGTCAATTGTGAAACAAAATCAGTCTTGTCCACTAATGTCCCTTATGGAAAAAAATCCGCCATGGTTTGGACTATTTGGGACCTCAGATCCAGAGCAAGGAGTTTAACTTTTGACTGCCCTCTTGGATGTTCAGGATGGGCAATAAATCATGACCGAGCTACTTACTCCGTCATCCTTTGAATGAATGTTTTTGAAAATCAAAGCTGTTTTATTCTACCATATCAATTATATCCTGAAATCATATCAAACAAAGGAAATTTACTCATCTCTCCACTCTGTTCTCCTGGGAACTGCATGGGTCCACTTGCAAGCTCTGCTGTCCTATCATTGGCACTGGAAACCATCTGCACACAGTTCCGAGAGCAATGGACTCTGAACACATCAAAACTGTACTCTCCTCACAGTGGCCCATGTCACCATGCACAATCTGTTGCCCGCGAACGGCCTGGAAAACTTTCATAGAACATAGAATAATACGCGCAGAATAGGCCATTCGGCCCTCGATGTTGCGCCAACCTGTGAACTATTCTCAGCCCGACCCCTGCACAATCCTAAAATCATTCATGTGTTTATCTAACGATTGGAACAGGAGAATCGACGTTTAGGGCATAAGCCCTTCTTCAGGAATGAGAAGGGTGTGCCAAGCAGGCTAAGATAAAAGGTAGGGAGGAGGGACTTGGGGGAGGGGCGTTGGAAATACGATAGGTGGAAGGAGGTTAAGGTGAGGGTGATTGGCCGCAGAGGGGGTGGTGGCGGAGTGGTCGGAAAGAAGATTGCAGGTCAAGAAGGCGGTGCTGAGTCTGAGGGTTGGGACTGAGAAAAGGTGGGGTGAGGGGAAATGAGAAAGCTGGAGAAATCTTCATTCATCCCTTGTGGTTGGAGGGTTCCTAGGCAGAAGATAAATGTGTTGCTAGAAAAGCGCAGCAGCTCAGGCAGCATCAAAGTAACAGGAGAATGAAATCAATTTGTTGGTTGCTCGATGATTATAAATCTTATCTCTCATAAGAGTTCCAAAACCTTTCCTACAACAGAATTAAGGCTCACTGGTCTATAATTACCTGGGTCATCTCTGCTGTCCTCCTTAAACAAGGGAACAACATTTGCAATCCTCCTGTTCTCAGGTACTAAACCCGTAGACAATGATGACTTAAATGTCTACTTTCACTCCTTCTAGAATTGATAACACCTGTGCGTAAATAACCGTGATCATTTCTCGTCTCATATCTCGTCACTCATTCTTTTCTTCCACAATGTTCTACTTTTCGTGAGTGAACAACGATAAGAAATGTTCATGTCGCAGCTCTCCAATCTCTACATGGTCCAGACTCAATTTCCAATTTCTGTCTTTGACTGGCCCTATTCCTACCCTAATCATCCTTTTATACCTCACAGACCTTTTGAAAGCTTTAGGGTTCTCCTTTATTCTATTTGCTAAAGACTGATCGTGTCCTCTATTTGTTCTTCCTACCTCTCTCTTTAAATCCTTCATAGCTGATCTGTAGTTCCCCATCGCCTCATCTGTGCCATCTTGCCTCATCCACACATAAGCCTCTTTCTTCTCCTTAACAAGAGATGCAATTTCTGTATCGAGCCACGCTTCATTTACCTTATCACTTACTCCCTGCCTGACAGGGACGTACCTATCAAGGACACGCAATATCCGTTCCTTGTCTGCATCCCCTGCAATTTGCTACCCCATTCTATGCATCCTAATTCTCGCCTAATCGCATTATAATTGACCTTGCCCCATCGATAACGCTTGACCTGCGGCACGTACCTATCCCTTTTCCTTGCTAAACTATACGTAACTGAATGATGGTCAATCTCTTCAAAGTGCTCACCTTCAACTAAATCAAACGCATGAGAGAAAGTGAGGGCTGCAGATGCTGGAGATCAGAGCTGAAAATGTGTTGCTGGAAAAGCGCAGCAGGTCAGGCAGCATCCAAGGAACTGGAGAATCGACGTTTCGGGCATAAGCCGTTCTTCAGGAATCTTTAAATCAAACGCATGGCCTGGTTCATTACCAAGTACCAGATCCAATGTGGCCTCCCCTCTTGTCGCCCCCTCGACGTATTGTGTCAGAAAACCCTCCTGTATACATTGGACAAAAACTGATCCATCCGACCTATTCGAGCAGTAATATTTCCAATCAATTTTGGGGAAGTTAAAGTCCCTCATAATGACTACCCTGTTCCTTTCACTCCTCTCTTCCATCTCCCTGGAAGTCTGCGGAGGCCTACAAAAAACTCCAAGACGTGTGACCTCTTCTCTCCTATTTCTAAGTTCAGCCCACACTACCTCAGTACACGAGTCCTCATCAAAAGTTCTCCCAGCCACCGTTGCATTATCTTTGACTTACAAGGCCACACCTCCCCCTCTTTTACCGCCTTGCCTGTTTTTAATGAAAGATCTAAACCCTGGAACCTGCAACATCCATTCCTCACCCTGCTCTATCCATGTCTCCGATATGGCAACAATATCGAAGTCCAAGGTACCTATCCATGCTGCAAGCTCACCTAACTTATATGGATATTTCTTCCGTTGAAGTGGACACACTTCAAATCACTTCGCTGACTGCCAGCATATTCCTGTGAACCTGAAATCCTGTCTCTGTCCTTCCTACGCTCATCCTCCTGCGCACTGCTGCTTCACCTCAGGTTCCTACCCCCTAAGAGCTAGTTTAAACCCACCCGAATAGTACCAGCAAATATCGCACCCAGGATATTAGTACCCCTCTGGCTCAAGTGAAGACGGTCCTGTTTGTAGAGTTCCCACCTTCCCCAGAATGAGCCCCAATGACTCAAAAACCTGAAGCCCTCCCTCCTGCACCATTCTTGCAGCCAAGTGTTTCGCTGATATTTCTCCCTATTCCTTGCCTCGCTATCCAGAGATAACAACTTTGTTTGTTCTAGCTCTCAGCTTCCACCCCAGCTCCCCGAAATACTGCCTTACATTCCTACCCCTCTTTCTTCCTATGTCATTGGTACCTCCATGGACTTGAGGCTGGTCACCCTGTCCCTTCGGGACCCCAAAGTTACGATCCGAGACATCACGGTAACTGGCACCTGCGAGGTTACACAACATCCGTGAGTCTGGTTCGTTCCCAACAAGCCTTCTATCTGAGCCTCTAAGAATTGAGTCCCCAATGACTAATACTCTCCTCCTTTCCCTCCTTCTCTTCTGTGCAACAGGGACAGGCTCTGTGCCAGAGACCTGGGCCCCACTGCTTGCCCTTGGTAAGTCGTCACCCTCAACAGTATCCAAAACGGCATACATGCTTTTCAGGGGAACAACCACAGGGGATCTCTCCACTGACTGTTTTTTTTTCTCCTTTTGAGCAGTCACCTAGCTTTCTTCTTGCCTATGAGTAACTACTTCCCTGTAACTCCTATATATCACAGCCTCTGCCTCTTGAATGATCGGAAGTTCATACAGCTCCCGCCCCAGTCCCCTAACACGGTCTTGGAGGAGCGAGAGTTGGGTGTACTTCCTGCAGATGTACTTGGATGGGACCCTATTGTCGTCCCTGACCTCAAACATCATGCAGGAGGAACATTCCTCTCCCTATACCGTCCCCTCCCTGCTAGTACCCTCTTCACGAGGTAAAAAAAAGACGCTTTCCTGATATGAACCTTGTTAGAGGAGGTGGTTGGTTGGGAGGCCCTACAAATGTAGCGTCTCGGATTGAGAATACAATGACTTATATAGCAGGATGGAAATGAAAATAAGAAGTCCCTCCTTTCCCAGAAACCTCTGCTATCTGACTTCAAAGTTAAAATCACAAATCAGTGACTCACCGCTCCCGGCTGTCCCCTGGTGCAAGCTCCCACCCTTCGAGTTGCTGCTGCCACTGCCACTGAAAATCAGAAATGGAGGACTCCCGCGCTGGTGATAAGTTCAACCTCTGTTCTCGTAGCATCTGCCTGTGAACCTATCCCCACGCTCTTCTTCTACCAATAGCCATGACCCCATCCCCACTATGTTTCCCTTGCAACGATTTCTTAAACAATTCTCAATCGGTTCCTCAAGCAATGAATTGTGAACCCATCACCACGCTTAGTGACTCACAACAGTCTGTGAACACATGGCCAGCCTGTTTCCCAGCAATCGGCTTTGGACCCATTCCCATTGTCTTCTGCCAGGAGCTGCTTGTGAATACATGCCCACTCAGTTCCCATTGCCTTGGCCTCTGAGCCCAGGTTCACTCTTTCTCGTCACGACCGTTCATAGGCCATTGGTAGGGGAACAGATTTCAGATATATAACAGGAGTTTGCTCCTGGAAGATGAGGCATAGAATAATGGTGTTTACATAAGGAATCAGACTGTTTGTGGGAGAACAAGATGGGGATGTATTCTCAGTTGTTGCGAAAGCAAACACGTGGGGATGGGTTCACAGGCTGCGACATGTGGAAGACTCAGCATTGTGGCTGATTAATTACCTCTTGGCGCAAGTACAAATAGATAAACTCATTCATATATCCAGTCTGTTCTCCAATCGGCGGTCTGTGTCCCGTTCCACCCTCTGCTCCCCTCGCAACAGCCTGTGACCCCATCCCCAGTCTGTATCCTGAACAATAGCTGTGAATCCATCTCTAACCTGTTTTCCCTACAAAGGCATGTTGCCCCATCCCAGCTTCATTTTCATAGCATCGGACTGTTGACCCATACCTACACTTTTCCTCTCGTCATGGCCTGTGAACCCATAACTACTCTGTTCCTCTAGTAACGCCCGAAGACCCCATCGCCACTCTGTTCCTCTGGCAACAATATGTGCATAGGTCTCCAATCTATTTGCCTAGAAAAGGCTGTGAACCAATCATCAATCTGTTCGACATACAATGGCCTAATGCTCCATCTTAACTTCATTTTGCCAGCCATGACCAATGAAACAATCACTATTCTGTGCTCTGAATTTTGGCCATTGAATCCAACGCCACTCTGTTTTTCAAACATCGACCCCTGACTCCAGTGACACTTTGTCCCACTCTCAGCACTTCCGAAACCATTCTGAACCTTTTCTCCCGAATACCGCCTGTTGCCCAAACTCAATTCCGCTTTCGTAACAACGGACTGTGAACCCATTCCCCTATCTTCCGTTAGCAAACTCCTGTTACACTTCCAAACATTGTTCCCCCAGCAACGGCCTGAACCCATCCACACAATGCTTCCTTCGTAACGAACTATCAAGCCATGTCTTTTCTGTTCAATCAGCGACGGCCTATGATCCCATCGCCACACAATCTCCTCAGCAACAGCCTGTGTAACAATCTCAACTCGCTTCCCCACGCAACGGCCTGTAAGCCCATCGACACGATGTCCTCTGTGCAATGGCCTGCTAAACCATCCCCTCGATGTTCAACTTGTAGTGGCCTGTATTGTCATTCCCACTCGTTTCTCCCAGCATCTGCCTTTGATCTCATTCACCTTCTGTTTTCCCAGCAACGGTCTCTGAAACGATCCTCACTCTGTTCCCCTAGCAGCAGCCTGTGTCCCCTTTTACACTGTTCTCTGAGCAATGGCATATGAACCCATCTCCGATCAGTTCCGCTCGAAGCGGTCTGTGAACCCATTCCCATTCCTTTCTGCTGCCAGCGGCCTGTGTCACAATTCCCTATCTGTTGCACTGGTCACTGTCTGAAAACCCATCCGAACTCTGTTCTTATAGCCATTCCCACACTCTTCTCTGGCAATGGCCGGTAATCCTATCTCCACTTCACTTTTCTCGCAACGGTCTCTAAAACAAATGTCACCAGCTTCTGCTAGCAATGACAGAGAACCCATCTGCGCACTGAGTTCCTCCCAACAACCCGTGAAACGATTGCCAGTTTCTTTCCCCTGCAATGACCTTTGGTAGCATTCCCATTCTGTGCTCCTTGCAACAAAATCTGAACCCATCCCTATTCTATTTCCATGGTATTGAATGTGAAACCATCCACATTCTTTTCTCCTCACAGCAATCTATGACAAGGTCCACACTCAGTTCTCGGAACAACAATCTCCGAACCTATTCCCAATGTCTTCCCCGAGGAACGGCTGTGAACCAATCTCCATCCTGTTGGCCGAGCAAGGAATGTTGCGCCATCAGAACTCAATTTTTCAGAGCAACGGCCTGTGAGCCTCCCCCCACTCTTTTCCCCGAGTAACGGTCTGTGAACGCATCCCTTTTCTGCTCCTCCAGCAATGGGCTGTGAATATATCTCCAATCTGTTCAGCTTCTCCGGTAATGGCTGTGAACCAATGATCATTCTGACCTGCCAACAATGGCCTGTTGCCTAATCAGAACTCCTTATTGCCAGCAATGGTCTATGAACCCATCACTGCTCTCTTCCTCTAACAATAGCCTGTGAAATTAACACTACTTAATTCCCCCAGAAGCATGTGAAACCGTCCACACTTCGTTCCCCTACCAATGGCCTGTACGTCCATTCGCACTCTAGTCCTCCAGCAACAACCTGTGACCTCATCGCCACTGTGTCTCCTTATGAACGGCCTGTGTACATATTCAAAATCGTTTCCAATGACAAAGTCCTATGAACTCATCGCCACACTGTCCTCTGAGTAACTGTCTGTGAGCGCATCCCTACCTCTGTTCAACTGACAACAGCCTCTAAACCCATTCCCTCTCCATTTGCCAGGCACGGGCGTTTTGTCCTCATTCCCACCCTGTTGTCCTAGCAAAGCTGTGTGAATCAATCACCCATTCTGCTCCCTGGCAGCGGCCTGTGTCATCAACGCCAATCTGCTCGCCTTGGAACGGTGTGTAACCATATCCCAAAATTGTTCTCGTAACAACTGCCTCTGGAACAATCCCACGCTCTTTTTAAACAATGGTCGCTGATTCCATCCCCACTGTGTTCTCCTGGCAACGATGTCGAAAACCTATCTTAGTCGATTGCTCTAGCAACTACGTGTGAACCCATCCCCATGCTGATTGCCTCTCAGCAGCCTGTGAACCCACTGCCAGTCTGTTTCCCTGGTAATCGCCATTGAAACTATTCCTGTTCTGTTTCTATAGCAATGTCCTGTGAACACATCCCCACTCTGTTCCCATTGCATTGACCTGTGCCAGCACCATCACTCTTTTTATGCTCACAAGAAACTGTGGTACCATCTGCAATATGTTCCAAGAGCAACAGACCGTGAATCCATCCCTCTTCTCTTCCCTGAGGCACGGCTAATCTCATGTCGACACTTTTCACCCAACCTCGGTCTGCTGCACCATCTCAGCTCAATTTTCCCCGCAGCAACCTTTGACCCCATTCCGACTCAGTACCCCTAGCGACCGTCTGTAAACCCTTCCCGCTATGTATTTCTCCAATTGGCCTCGAAACCCATCACCACAGTGTCCACCAATTAAATGTTTGTGAGCACTTCCTCACCGCTTTTTCCCGAGCAACGGCCTATAAATCGATTCCCACTCCGTTCACTTGGCACGAGCCTGGATCGAAATCCCCACTCTGCTTGCCAAGCAACGGCCTTTGATCCCAACACCCCTCGGTCCTCCCAGCAGCTTCTTTTGAACTCAGCATTACTCTGTTCCCTCCGCAATGGTCTCTGAAACCATCCCCACTCTGTTCCCATGGCAATAGCCTGCCCATCCATTCCACCGTGGTGTCCGAGCGGCGCCCTGTGAATGATTCCCCACAGCATTTCCCCAACAATTGCCTTTGGCCCTCACTCAACTCCGTTTTCCTACCAACTGGCTGTGAGCCCAACTCTCATCTCCTTCCTTAGTTTTGGCCTATGAACCCATCCCTACCTGTTCCCCTAATTTTGGTCTTTGAATCTGTCCCCACACTGTTCCATTAACAACGACCTGTGACAACATTTCTACTCGGTTTGCCCAGCAGACGCCTATTAATCTATCCGCAGTCTATTTGCCGAGTAACGGACTGTGACACCGTCCTCACTCTTTTCACCGAGAAACTACCTGTGAGCTAATCAACTCACAAAGGAACATAAACGTGAATTAAATAGGTGAGACGAAGATTGGGAGGTAGAGGTAGTGCAAAACGGAGAGCGAGTGAAGGAAACTAGACAAGAGTGCTCAACGCCTGAGGTGAAAGCAACGACAGAGTGAATTAAAACCAGTTTATTTGCTCGGGCCCCTGTCACTTCCACTTGTCGAAGGACCCTGACTTGGGGCTGAATCTGTCGCTCTCCAGGTCAACTTCTTCAACACACAGACAAACAGAAATAAAGTTTACTTTGCTGCTTGGAACTTTTTTAATGAACATATTTATTGTTTTTAGATTGAAGTAATAGATACAGTCAGTGGGATGGCGCCTTTTATCACTGGCTCCTGATTCAAGAGAAACGTTGTAATGTATCCCCGACATGCCCTTTAGGATACAATTGTTAAAAAAACAGCAGTGCCTTTGGCCTGTTACCACTGTGACAGGCTGCATCATTGGTGAAACATTTAACTGAAATAAGAGCAACCAGGATGGATAGATTAATGACTGAATTTAGTTGACCGCTGAATGTGGGTAAAGGGATATTTTAGCACATTCTTCAGCTGATGCCTGAACTTAGTCTGGGTCACGGCATAAATTCCGGTGTTCGTGCAACAACTGAGGAGCTGGAGCATGAAACCCAATTCCTGCACAAAGTCGTCGATAATCTCTGGAGTACCTACAATAAACCGCATCCGTCTCCAGATGTAATACACCATTACCGTTGACCATAACACGATGAAATTTGTCGAGATCACAAACATTAAAATGATGGATTTTTTTCGATTTCTCAATTCTGTGCCACATTGAGAGTCAACATTGGAATGAGCCCGAAGTCTCCTGCGGGCACTGCTGGCCACTAAAATGTATCTGACGGTGAAAACATTGAGCAGCAGAATCAGGAGAAATGCGAGAGCCGGGGTTAGAATGTAGTGGAGGAACTCGATTGTGACCCAGACACGGGACTTCTGAACATCGAGTGTAACATCACAAAACCAGGGTGCGTTCGCCAGCGTATAGCAAGGTCTGAGCATAAAATACCAGAAAATGTTCTTTAAACAGCTCAGCACAGTCACAGTTACGAGAACAACAGCTGCCGTTTTCTCATTGCAATATTTACTTTTCAGCTTCAGGCAACAAATTGCCAAAAATCGATCAAAGGTGAAAGTGACAGTGAACCAGACGGAACAGTAAGTGGCTGCATAGAGCAGGACGGCGTGGAGATTACAAATGGGGATGGAGGTCAGGAAATCAAACTGATCCCAATAAACAATAGGAATGTGTCTCAATATAAGGTCGAGGAAAATGACCAGTAAATCTGCTATTGACATAGCCGAGAGGTAACGACTGACACATGGAGACAATCCACAATCTTTACAAACCAAGACATAGACCGTCACCACATTAGCTGTGAGGAAGGAAAACAAACAAATTATACTTCAGCCTGCAGGCATGCTGATCTGTTTGAATAAGTATTCAGAGAGATTTTCAAGTGTGGCACTTAATTTAGTTTTATTAGAACAATTAGAGCTGAAATAGGATTCTGTAAGGTATGCATTAATGTCAACAATGTGTCCTATAACGCAAGAAGCCTTCCCTCCTGAAATACACAGATGCACCCATAATAATAGATGATGTCCAGAACATTCCCACACACTCAATCAGTCGAGAGCAGAAACAGGTCACTTCTTCCCGGTTCCAATACGAAGGGTAAAACCTCTGCTATTCTGAAGGATTCTCTCCCACTTCCTTGAAGATGAATGGAATTTGGAAATTTTAGTCTTTTAGTCTGAATTGTGGTCGCCCATACACCATGAACAAACGTCAAGACAAGGAAAACTAATTCACCACTTTACTTGCTTGAGTTGACTTCGAAACAGTGTCTCCTTCTCCCTGAAATTCAATCTCGTCCTCGAGATCTTATCTTTCTTCAATTGGCTGACACATGAGAGTCAGTTATGGAATGATCCAGAGAATGTCGAGCACGGATGTTCCGGGGAATACCGGGTATAGAATGTCTAGAGAAAGGTATGTAATGAATGTTCCAGTGAATTTCAAGTAGGGAATGTTCCGTGGACGGTCAGGCATGCAATAACCTGGGAAATGTCATGTATATAATGTTCCGGGGAATGTCAGGTATGGAATATTGAGGTGAATGTTAGTTATAGAATGCTCCAGGAAATGTCGGGTGTAGCATGTTTTGAGGTATCACGCGTACAGACTATCCGGTAATGGAATGTATTGAATGATCCGAGGTATGTTGGGTATGGAACCTTCCAGGAATCTCGGTTATAGAATGCTCTGTGGAATACCGTGGACAGAACGTTGTCGGGATTATCGGGTACAGAATTTTTTGGGGAATGTCTCTGAAAGAATGTTCTGTGGAATGTCAGGTACAGGATGTTCTGGAGAATGTTGTGTATAGAATTTTCAGACGAATGCTGCTTACACGTTGTCTATGGCACGGTCAGGTTAACAATGTTCTCGGGAATGCGGGCTGTAGAAACTTCCAGAGAATGTGGGGTATTGCACGTTCGGGCAATGTAACCTACAGGTAATTCAGGGAATGTCGGGTATCGAGTTTTCTGTGAATGGTCGGGTGAACAATGTTCTGGGGAATGTCGGGTAGAGAATGTTCCAGGGAATGTCGGGTATGGTATTTCCTGGAGCATATCAATTGTTGAATGTTCTGGGAATGTCAGGTTGAGATTGTTCCTTGGAATGTAGGTATGGAATGTCCCAGGGAATGTTGTTTACAGAGTAATTCAGGTTATATTGAGAATGGAATGCTCTGGGGATGCCAGCTGAAGAATGTTCCAGAGAATATCGGGTACAGAATGTTTAAGGCTGTGTCGGGTACAAAACGTTCTGGGGAATATCGGGAAAATAATGTTTTGGGGAATGTAGCACAGAGAATGAACCGTGGAATGACGGATGTAGAGTGCTCCGGGGAAGAGTTAGGAAATCAATATTCTGGAAAATATCGAATACACAATTGTCGGGTCAAGATGTGCCCCCGGGTGTGTCGGATATAAAATAGTCTGGCGAATGTCGGATACAGAATATTAGATTAGATTACAGTGTAGAAACAGGCCCTTCGGCCCAACAAGTCCACACCGACCCGCCACCCACCCATACCCCTAATCTAACACTACGGGCAATTTAGCATGGCCAATTCACCTTACCTGCACATCTTTGGACTGTGGGAGGAAACCGGAGCACCCGGAGGAAACCCACGCAGACACGGGGAGAACGTGCAAATTCCACACAGTCAGTTACCTGAGGCGGGAATTGAACCCGGGTCTTTGGCGCTGTGAAGCAGCAGTACTAACCACTGTGCCACCGTTACGGGAAGGTTCGAGCAAGAATGTCCCAGGAAATCTTGGATAGAGAGGTTTCCAAGGAGTATCTGGTACAGAACATTCCAGAAATGTCGGTCCCAGAATATTCTGAGAAATATCGGGAACGCAATGTTCTGGGTAAGGAGACGTACTGAATGTTCAATGCACTGACAAGTTCGCAATGTGCTGGCGAAGTTCAGAAGTAGAAAGTTCGGTGGAAGACCGATTATGGAACGTCGGTGTAATGTCAGGTATGGAATGTAATGTGGAATGTCATGTATTGAACTTTCCGGGCAATGTCAGTCACAGAATGTCCAGGGAATATCAGTTACAGAATGTTCAGTAAATGTCAGGTCTGACATTTCCTGGCCAATGTCAGGTATAGAATGTACCTGGGTGGTCGGGTATAAAATGTTCTGGGAATGTTGAGCACAAAATATTCCGGGCAGTGTCGGGTAAAGAAGGCCCCGAAGAGAGTCACGTGTACAATTTTCTGGGCAATATTGTCAACAGAATGCTCTGGCGAGTATTGGCAATTTTGAGTATGGAATGTTCGGGGGAATGCTGGAAGGAGAATGCTCTGAAGAATAGTGAGTATAGAATGTTCTGTAAATGTCAGGTAAAAAGAAAATGTTGTTCGTGTCACGTACGCAATGTTCTGGGGGCATTTGGAACAGAATGCTCTGAGGAAAGTGGCCTCCTCAACTTTTTTGGGGACTGCTGGGCCCAGAATGATCTAAGCACTGCCGTTTACAAAAAGAAAATCCGGCAATGCTGGGAAAATATTGTTCCTGGGAGTATAGGGATACAATGTTCTGGGGAATGTCGGTCACACAACGTCGGGGACTTTCAGGTAGAGAATGAATCGGCGAATGTCGGGTATAAGAATGCCCTGGGCAATGTCTGTCAAATAATGTTCCGGGCTACAACTTTTAGAAGAACATTCCGATAATGCTCGGGGTTTTGGGACTGGCAGCTACAGACTACTCCAGGAAATGTCTGGTATGGAATATCCCAGCGAATGTCAGTAACAGAATGCCTCGAGAATGTTGGTGCAGCATGCCCGAAGGAATGTTGGATGTATAATTCTCCGGGAACTGTCAAACAGAATGCTCGGGCAATGTTGGGTACAGAGTGTTCCGGGAAATATCAGGTAGAGAATGTTCCAGGAGTGATGGGGCCAGAAGGCTCCAGCGAATTGTGAGTAAAAATGGTCTGAAGAATGTCCACTGGAGAATTTTGGGTTGATGTCGAGTGTAGATGGTTCTGGGAAATGGTGGATATAGAATTTTTGAGATACTGGATGGTATGGAAGGTTCTTGGCAATATTGGGTATAGAATGTTCCGTGGATGTTCTCTTACAGAATGTGCAGGAATGTTGGGCAGATAACGTTCTAGGCATTGTCGGTGTAGAATGTTCCATGGAATGTCGGGTACAGAATATTCCCGGGAATGTCACGTACTGAAATTTCTGGTGAATGATCGTTGCAGACTGTGTGGGGAATGTCTGGTGTAGAATGATTTAATGACTATGTGTTACACAATGTTCTGACAAGTGTTGGGAATAGAATGTTCCGGGGCATGTCTGATACCAAACTTTCTGAGGGATGGTGATTGTGGAATGTTCTGGGGAATGTTGGAAGTAGAATGTTTTAGCAACTCTCAGTTACACATTATTCCAAAGATTGCTGGGAATAGATTGTTCTGGAAAATGTTGGGTACTGAATCTTCTGGGACATGTTGATTGCAGAATGTTCTGGAGATTATCACAGACTATCAGTTGCAGAAAGTTGCAGCGGGTGTTGGGAATAGAATTTTCTGGTGGAACGTCGAATACAGAACTTTCTGGGGATGTCATGTAAAAAATGTTCCGGGGAAAGTTGGGTATAGAATCTTCCGGGAATGTTGAATATAGAGTGCTCCAGGAAAAGTCGGCTGCAGAATGCTTCAGGGAAATAATTGTACAGAATATTCCGTAGAGTTTCGAATAAAGAATTTTCCGGGAAATTTCGAGTGAAGAATATTCTTGAGTATGTCAGGTAGAGAAAGTTCTGGGGATGTCAGGCGCAGGATCCTTCAGAGAGTGTTACCCAAAAGATGGTCTGGAGAATGTCCTGTACAGAATGTTCCGACGAATCCCAGTGAGAGTGTGTTCCTGGGAGTATATGGTACAGATTTTTCCGGGGAATATGGTGCCTGCAATGTCCTGGGGAATGTCGTATTAAGAATGCTCAAGGTAATGACAGGTGTGGAATATTCAGGGTGGTATCAGGTTTACAATTTTCTCGTGCATGCTGCGAAAAAAAACATTCGTGTAAAGTTCGATTGAGAATGTACCGGGAATGTCATTCAGAGAATGTTCTGGGCTATGTTCGTTATAGAATGCGCTGGGAATGTCAGATATAGAATAAGCCTGTGGATATCTTCACGGAATGTCCCACTGAATGTTCGTTACAGAATATTCATGCAAAATCAGGCATAGAATGTAATGGATTATGTTGAGTATCTGTTTTTCTGGGAATGTTGGCAACAGAATATTCCGGCAATGCCATTACAGACTTTTCCAGAAAACAATGGATCTGGAATATTCCAGGCAGCGTTGGAGACAAAATGTTCTGGGGATTGTCGGGGAACGAATATTCTGGCGAGTGTTGGGTCGACACTATCCCGGAGAATGAATGGCAGAACATGTTAATCGGAAATTACGGAGTGTACTGGGAATGTGGGGTATAGAATATCCAGGGGAATGTGGTGTATTGAATTTGCGGGGCAATGTCAATCCAGAATGTTCTGTTGAATGCCATATGCAGAATGCACCGGAAATGTCGGTAACAGAATGTTTCAAGAATGTCGGGCACAGAATGTTCTGTATGATGCCGGGTATAGCATATGCTTGGAAATGACGCTTGTAGGATTTTCTAGGGAATATCGACTATGCAATATTCTATGGAATGTCGGGTGCACAAAGTACTGGGGAGGCGAGGTTACAGAATGTCCCGCGAATATCTGAAAACAAATGTTCTGCAGAATGATGGTATAGAATGTTGTGGGATTTTCGGGAACAGAATGATCCAGGGAAAATTCGGTCCAGAATGATCCGAGGAAGCTTGGTTATAGAATATGCAAAAAATATCTAGAATAGATCATTCTAGGCAATGTCGATGTTCAATGTCCTGCGGATTGCAAGGTATAGACTGATCCAGGGAAGGTCAGGTACAGATTGCATTGGGGAGCCTCAGGAAAAGAATATTCTAAGGAATGTTTGTAAGTAATCTTTATTGCGGAATGTCATGAACAGAATGTTCTGGCAACTGTCAAATATAGCATGGGGAATGTCGGTACGAGAATGTTCTCAGAATGTCGGGTCCAGCATGTTCTAGACGAAGTCGGCTGGAGAATGGTCAGGGGGCTATCAACTATAGAATATACAGTGGAATAACGAATCGAGGTTCTTCTAGGAAGTATCGGTCTGCAATGTTCTGCAGAATGTTGGGTACATAAAGTTCTGGAGAAGATCAGTTATGTAATGTCGCTGAAAAATCTGGCATTGAAAGCTCGGGGGAATATCGATACAGAATGTTGTGGGGATTTTAGGGTATAGAATGATTCGGTGAATGTCGGGTACAGAATTATCTGGAGAGCTTCGGATGCAGAATTTTCCTTGAATGTCGGTCAATGAATTTTCTTCGGAATGGCGCGTAGAGTGTCACCCGTGGAAAATTGTGTGTGGAATGTTCTTGGGAATGACGGGTATAGAATTGTGTGGGCAGTGTCCGGTTTACAATGTTCTAGGTACATACTGTTTTGGGAAATGTCGTGTTCATTATGCTCTCGGGAATGTCTGGTATAGAATATTCTGGATAATGTCAGGGAGAAAGTATAGAGGGGAATGACGCATAACGAATGCTCCACAGAATACCAGGTATGCCATATTCTGCAGAATGTCAGGTCCATAAAGTGTTGGGGACGATTGGTTATGGAATGTCCCAGGAATATATGATTTGGAGACGCCGGTGTTGGACTGGTGTTTACAAGGATAAAATCACAGAAAATCAGGTAATTGTCCAATAGGTTCATTTGGAAGCACGAGCTTTTGGAGCAATGCACCTTCAACAAGTGATCGTGGAGGATAAGATTGTGAAGGCACAGAATTTATAGCAAAAGTTTCCAGTGTGATGTAAATGAAATGATATGCTGAAAAAGATCGGAATTGTTTGCCCAGTCTCTTATCTTTTAGAATGACGATGTTGGTGTCAGTTCGTTCATAACTAAATCGCAAAACTTTTTATCTCAAGTTACATTCTGCAGTACTATTTGATAATTCGTGTCATGTTGGCTCAAATAAGGTATTGCAGGTGTTTACTGCCTGTGGGGCTGTCTGTGCCGGAATGGTCAGACTGATTCTGATCCAAAAGAAACGGATTTTAGTATCTTACATGGATTCATGCAGTTTTTGAGGAAAATCAAATGTAATTCTGTAAGTACAGATTCACACCACAAACGTATGTCTTTGTGATGTGGGACGGGTGGGGGGGGGGGGGGGCGGTGGTGGTGTTATGACTGTCTGTGAGAGGTTGTGTGCATGTGTGAGATTGCAAAGGGGTTTAAGTCTGTGAGAGGGTGTGTGTCGGAATGTATGCGTGAGTGTATGAGTGACTGTCTGAGTGTCCGTCCGTCTCTGTGTGTGTACAGTACATAGAATGTTTCATGGACTGTTGTAAATAAAATGTTCTGGTTAACGTCGGTTGCAGAAAGCTTTGGGCTGGTCGGCAATACAATGTGCTACGCACTGTCGAGAATAGAATGTTAATGACAATGTCTGTCACTGAAAGATCAGGGAATGCCCATCACAGAAAAGGCAAGCAATGTAGTGTATAGAATATTCCCTGGCATTGCGGTTGTTGGATATTCCGAAAATGTCAGGGATAAAATGCTTTGGGACGTGTCAGGAATAAAATGATCCAGCGAATGTCGTTATAAAATGTTCAGGGATATGTCCGTTACAGAATATCGAGAATGTCGCATACACAATGATCTGGGACGTGCCAGTTACAGAATGTTCCGATAAATGTTGGGTAGAGAATGTACAGGGGGATGTCAGATATATAATGTTCTGTGGCGCGTTGTGTGTACAATATTCTGAGTAATGTCGGTTGCAGAAAGTTCCAACATGGGCGATAATACAATGTTCTCGGGAATTAAGGGAATGGAATGTCACAGGCAATATCTGAAACTGAACGTTGCGAGAAATGTCCTTCATAGAATACTTCAGCGATGTCGGATATATAATGTTCTGGGAGCTGTCACCTCCAGACTGTTCTGGCAAATAAGAGTAAGAGAATGTTCTGGAAATATCAGGAAGAGAGTGTTCCAGACATAGCCAGGGGAATGTCCGTGTTAGAATGTTCCAGGAATTTCCAGTGGAGAATGTTCCGGGGAATTATGATGTCGAATGTTCCCGGGAATGTCGCGTTTACACTGTTCTGAGGCATGTTGTGTATCTAAAATTCGGGGCAATCTCTGTTACCGAATATTTCGGGAAAATCTGGTGTAACTCGTGACAGGAAATGTCAGGTACCGAGTGCACAAGGCAGTGTCGTGGCCAGAATATTTCTGGGAAATACAAGTACAGAACTTCCTGGGCAATGTATTGTACAGAATGTGCTGGGGAATTTCGATTACGAATTGCGCAGGCATGGTCAGGTGCAGAATATATGAGGGTGTGTCGGGTAGGGAATGTTCTGGAAATTGCACGTGCAACATGATTCAGAGAGCGTTGGCTGCAGAACGCTCCGGAACGTCTTGGAGAATGTCGGGCACGCTGTGGAGCGTCAGTGAGAGTATTCTCCCAGAGTTTTGATACCTAATGTTCCCAGGTGTGTAGGGTTTTGGCTGTTCCGAGAATTGTCAGTAAATAATCTGCCAGGAATGTTAGATGCAGAAATTTTGGGGTAATGTTGGATGTAGATTATCCCAGAGAATTTCTGGTGTAGAATTCTCCAGGGAAAATCAGTTACAGAATCTTCTGTAAATTTTATAAAATGTCGCCGAAAGTGACTCGTTTAGAATGTTCCAGGGAATGTACGTACAGAATGTTATGAGGAATAGCAGTTACAGACTATTCCGGAAATGTCGCTGACAGAAAGTCCCGGGGAGTGGCAGATACAGAATAATCCGAGGTTTTCAGACATAAAACGTTCAGGTGAAGGTCGGTTTTGGAATGTTCCAGAAATATCACCTAAATTATGGCCCGGGGAATACAGGGTACATGATTTCCTGGGGACTGTCAGGTAAAGAATGCTTCGTGGAATGTAAGGTACAGAATGTTCTGGGGAATGTTGCTGAGAGAATGTTCTGAGAATGTCGGGCATCCAATATTTCGGTCATTGTTAGCTGCAGTATGTTCAGAGGCGTGTCGAGTATAATATATAATGCGGAATGTCGGCTAGCGAATGTTCTGGGAATGTCAGGTCGAAGAAGTTCTGAGGAATGTCTAGTATAAATGTTCCAGATATTTTCACGTATAAAATGTGCTGTGGAATATTGTGTATAGAAAATTGTGGGAAACGATTTGCCAACCTGCCAACCCATAATAGGTCCACACAGAACATAGCAAAGCAAACTTGGCCAAACTTTACAGCGGAACACTCAGAATGCCTCAGCAGGCACCAAGCAATCTGATAAGCGAAACTAGACAACACTCGCAGATAAGGGAATAACGTCCCAGCACCCACTAACAATAACACAACAACACATCTATCCCAAAGCCCTGAGGGCCGTTTCAACACCCAGCAATACCAAAGCCACACAAGGAATAGTTCATCGAGAGAGGCACCACCAAAAACATTGCTCCCAGGGCAGGAAAATTGAAGAATCTTACTGCTTCATAAGAGACATTAGCACCTACCTGCCAAGGGGATTGGAGTCTCTTGACCCATTGATACTGTCAGGATCTTACATTGTATCGAGAATCAAGATATGCATCCAATAAATGTATTCCAATTAGCATCATTGCAGCTAGATTACTCTATTTCCAGTTACATTGTACTTTCCCCATTCTTGATTAGCCCTATTGTCTAAGATTATTATAAAAACTGGCTTCTTCCTCAGCTCGAGGAAGAAACATTCTTGGTTACCTGTCTGTGGTGCTTCAGCTTAGTCAATTTCTCTTCCACGATATTGCTGTAATAATAAACTTTTATTATTGGTGTGCAAATAACTTAAATTTAACGAATTGGCAGCCGGCAATTCGGAACTGAGCAGCCTTAGACTTGCCCTGGGGAGGTAGTCAGGTTTACTTTTAAATTCATTACCTAAATTGTATAAGAAACAGAATATTTTGTACGTGCTTAATTGCCATGAGCCTGGCCTTCTGTGACGAAACTGACCTCACCAGTGGAAAGATGGTCGGGCAGAGAACGTGTGGCGATATAGGTGGAGAGACTGTTGATCAAATTTTCCCTTTATTAGTGGTAAATCTTCCGCTTAAAAGAAAATTACTAGGGTTGCAGCTATGCTACCCTGTCCTGTTATTTCTAAGTGTTTGTTTTGGGTCTGTTAGCTCCCCGGTTACTGAGTGCTTGACTTTTTAATTTCGGCTGTCACCTCTGCCTGTGTTTCTTCAGCGCTTAAATGTTTGATGACTTTGTGGTCAGCGACAACACACTCGATTTCCCTTCATACCTTCACCTGTTAATCACTCACTGCCTCTGTGAGCGCTCTCCCTCTTTGTTTTTACCTTGAAAACCTAACTACAGCACTTGCAAGTCAATCCAAGACGTCCAGGACGCCATGGGAGCATGGGAATCCACCCTCTGCAGGGAGATTTCAATTGTGGGAACGGGGCAACTCCAACCATGTGGTGAGAACTACCCGGGGCGAAAATGAACAAGACTCCTCAGGAAAGACATGGTTATTACGTGAACTTCAAGAACAAGGTGGGAGATGCTCTGGCTACACCTGCATCACCGGCAGACAGTATGCTAAAAGAAACAGTGGACAGCCATTACGTTGACCCCTTCACAGGGTTCCGTACTGATGGTCCCAAGGGAACTGATCATGTGGGGAGTCCTGAAAAATTGAAAAATTCACGACTGAACCAGGGACAACTCCCGGGGTCACAGGGTTCCCTCACAGGACACTGACAACATGCTGCAGTGTCTCGCGATATTTTACGACGTTGCCAAACTCCATCAGCCCCCTGGTTAATAGGAGACAGAGAGTGCAGTGGAAGGGAGTTTCTCAAAATGGAGACCTGTCACCAGTGGTGTTTCACAGGGATCCATACTTGGACAACTGTTGTTTGAGATATATATGACATGGATGAAGGAATCGGTTGCCTGATTAGCAAATTCGCAGATGATACAAAGATTGATGGAGCAGAAGGTAATGAAGGGGACTGTCAGAAAATACAGCAGAATATAGACAGATTGTAGTGATGGACAGAGAAATGGCAGATAAATTTCATTCCAGGCAAAAACTAGTTAATGCATTTTGGAAGATCTTTTGAAGTGCGATGCATACAGTAAATTTGAAAAGTCCTGGCGAAAATTGACGGAGAGAGGGATCTGGGTGTACAGGTCCATTGTTTCCTGAATGTGGAAATGCAGGACAGTAAAGAGGTCAGGAAGGCATGTGGCATGCTTTCCTTATTAGTCAGGGCAATGAGTACTATAGTTGGCAGGTCATGTTCCAGTTGTATAGGACGTTGGTTCAGACGCATTTGGAATACTGGGAAATGTCCTGGTTGTCACATTGCTACAAGGATGTAGATGCTTTGGAGAGGCTGAAGAGCAGGTTCACTCGGATAGTGCCTTATATGGTGCACAATAGCTTTGAAGAGACGTTAAAAGGATTAAGATTATTTTCATGTGGAAGACGGAGGTGGAGGGGAGACCTGATTGATGTCAATAAAATGATGACAGCTAATGAAAGTGTGAATCGCAATAAGCCTATTTCCCAGACTATGGAACTCAAATTGTAGGGGTCACGAGTTCAAATTGAGAGTGGAAAGGTTTAGGGGAGATATGTGTGGAAAGCTCTTTATGCAGTGAGTAGTGGGTTGCTGGAACACTTTGCCAGTGTAAGTTTTAGAGGCGGAAACAATAGTGTCATTTACGATTTATCTGGACAGATACACGAATTGCAGGGAGTGAAGGGGTAGAGATCTTTCGGAAAGAGCTGGCAGGTTTAGACAGACGAGCTGGATTTGCACAGTCTTGGACGCCCGAAGGGCCTGTTCCTCTGCTGTGACTTTCTTCGTTCTTTGTTCTTTATTTATCTCTGAAATAAGTATAGTGCTTCCCCCTGCGATGAAGCGTGGAAAACACGTGTTTAAATTATTTGCTTGTTCCCTTTGCAATTCTCCGGTCTCATCTTCTGAGTGTCCCATATCTACTATCCTCACTTTGTTTCTTCCAAGTGTCATACACTCATCTTGAATTACTTTTTCAAGGTACAGAAAAGCTCCTGCGGGCTTTTCATTATTTCCTCTCAGTTTACTTTCTTGATATGTTTTCTTCCTTTTTTTCAAATCTATCTTATGCTTCTCATTCCTAAAATAAAAATCCCATGTCTGGCCTACGCTAGTGCACACCAATCTGTGATTGAGTAGAATACATGACAGCCTTCGCCAACCATGGATGGTTCATCTTCTTTTCCAATCCTTCTTTTTGAAATCCACCAATCATTCCTGAGCAGAATGAAATATGATTTTGGGGCGGCACGGTGGCACAGTGGTTAGCACTGCTGCCTCACAGCGCCAGAGACCCGGGTTCAATTCCCGCCTCAGGCGACTGACTGTGTGGAGTTTGCACGTTCTCCCCGTGTCTGCGTGGGTTTCCTCCGGATTTTCCGGTTTCCTCCCACAGTCCAAAAGATGTGCAGGTCAGGTGAATTGGCCATGCTAAATTGCCCGTAGTGTTAGGTAAGGGGTAAATGTAGGGGTATGGGTGGGTTGCGCTTCAGCGGGTCGGTGTGGACTTGTTGGGCCGAAGGGCCTGTTTCCACACTGTAATGTAATCTAAAAAAAATCTGCTTAAGTGTTTGCACCTGCGCAGCCACTGAGCTTCCCCTTCTGATCACATTCTGATTTAGACGAGATGTAAGACAGAAAGTTGCAGTTATAATTTCGGTTTGTTTTCAATCATTTGCATGAAGGAACACGTGATCAGCTGAGAGTGACAGAATTTTAGCGAGTTTTGAGTAGATTTGGAGCTCAGGTTAATCTTCTGGATGTACGTTTTGTCGGTGAGCTGGGAGTTTATTTCCAACTGTTTCGTCACCCCACTAGGTATCATATTGAGTGGGCCTCAGGCTAAGCAGTGTAAATGATTTCTGCTTTCTATTTATATGTTTGGATTTCTTTGGGTTGATGATGGCATTTCCTGTGGTGATATCATTTCCTGTTCTTTTTCTCAGGGTTTAGAAGATGGGGTGTGACTCGATCTGTTTGTTGATAGGGTTCTGGTTGGAATGCCATGCTTATAGAGATTCTCGTGTGTGTCTCTGTTCAGCTTGTCCAAAGATGGATGTGTTGCCTCAGTGAAGTGGTATCCTTCCTTATTTCTACTGAAGGATGCTAGCGAGATAGGGTCATGTCGTTTTGTGGCTTGTTGTTGTTAATGTATCCTGGCGGCTAGTTTCTGCCTGTTTGTCCAACGTCGTTTTTTTACAGTTCTTGCACGGTATTTTTGTAAATGACGGTAGTTTTGCTTGTTTTCTGTATATGGTCATTCAAGTTCATTAGCTGCTGTTTTTGCGTGTTGGTGGGTTTGTGGGATTGGAATCATGTGCACTGCTTCTCCTGAGTCCAACTGGAGATGTTACCTTGTAGGGTGACGAACTGTCTGGAAATGAACCTCCCTGTTCAGCGAGCAAACCTACATGCAGTGACTGAATTTTTCCACTTTCTCCCTCTTTCTTATTTCCGGTAGATGATGCCACATTCTACTGGGAAGCTTCCGACAACATCTTCTTTCTGTCAACGAGAAATCCCGCCAACACGAATGGACTGAGCCTTCAGCTGTGACTGACACATCACCCTCTCTTCTGTCCTGAACATTCACCTCGTTTCCCGAAAAATGATAGAGATCCCCTTGTAATCATTTACCAGGACACTGCAGTGCACATTCACAGAGTCATCCTCCGCCACTTCCATCAATTCCAGCAGGACAACACCATGAAACCCTACTTCCCGTCCCGATCACTGTCAGCATTTCACTGGAACCATTGCCTCTGTGATACCTTCCATCATCCTGACCCCGTCCCAACTCACCCATGGTAAGTTCCCATGCAATTCTGGAAGCTGAAACTCGTGCCCCTTCATCTCTTCCTTCCTCACTGTCCAAGGCCCCAAACAAATCTTCCAGGTGAAGCAACATTTCAGTTGTACACTTTCAATCCAGTCACTTGTCATTGCTGCACACAATGGAATCTTCTTTACATTGGGGAAGCCAAACAAAACTTGCTTTGAGTAACACCTGCACTCTTTCTTTCTGAGCAACCCTGTCCTTCTCATTGATTCCCATTTCTATAAGGTGCCTTGTTCTCAAAATACCATTTCTGTCCGCGGCTGTGCAATGTTCCAATGAAGAACAACCAAAGCTCGAGTAAAACGTGACTTTACACGTTGGAACATTACAGCCTGAAGGAAGGAATGTTCAAATCCATAGCTTCACAGCCTGACCCTATTATGACTGTGATCCGTTTTCAGACGATTGTTCTGCCTGCTCTCCCGATCACCATTTCTTGTTTTGTATTGCATTCAATAGAGAAGATCATGGAACACAACTGGGAAACTTTGCACTAAAACTCTTTGCTGACTCATGCAACAGACATGAATTGACAGACAGAATTCAAAAAGCCACAGATATTAGAAAGCAACAAACACATAAATTAATCAAAAAAAGACTTGACCTGCAGAGAAAAAAACAGACAAACTTACATAAAGTAACAACGTTACTTCACTGCCAACACAGAAGGATGGAAAAAAATCTTATCAGACCGACCTTTAACAGACACTGAAAAAGCCGTAACAGTTAGGGGATTAAACCGCAACTGCCAGGATGCGAACGAGAAAGATTTCTTAGCAGCATTAGAAACAAAACTAAAAGACAAAGAACTCACTGAAGAAACCCAGAAATCCATCAGACCGGTAGTCGCATCAACATTAAGCAGAAAAAATTGGAAGGAAACACACTCAATACAGAAGAATGGAAAGCACTGGAAAGACTTAAAAAAGGTAAAATACATTGTAATCCTGCCTGCAGACAAAAGACACTAGACAGTCATTCTATATCGAAGAGTCTACATTGAAAACGCGATCACACTACTTACAGATACCAATACTTGAGAACAAGTGTCGATAGACCCGAACCGACAACTCGTGAACCGAAGCGCTACCCGACTCAAACAAACGTCTGAAGTCTGGAGAAATAAATAAGATCGACTTCTAAAAAATGAAACCAGTTAGTTCCAACACAGCACGCTTCGACGGATTACGATAATTCACAAACCAAGAGCCCCGTTAAGAGCCATAGTCTCACGACCTGGAACACCAACATACAGATTGCCAAAGGAGCTCCGCCAAAGACTAAAATACTTAGTCAAAGACACACGCCACTCCATCCACTCCACCGAAGATGTCAAAAAGACCATCAAAGGCACTAAGATAGAAGAGGATGAAATAATTGGCTCGTTTGATGTAACAACCTTGTTTACAACAATCAACATTAACCTGGCACTGACGACACTATTAGAAGACCCAAAGACGCAGTCAGCAAATACCACGAACTTCATCAAAAACGACAGTATCATCAAGCTCGTGGACCTATGCATTACCACACACTTCATCTTCAACGTCGCAATCTACAGACAAACCAATGGAATACCCATTGGACCACCGATATCAGGGTTCTTAGCAGAGGCAATAATTAGGAGACTAGAACAAATAGCTCTGCCAAACATTCAACCTAAACTTTGGGTCAGCTACGTGGATGACACCTTCGTGATCACTAAACGAAACAAATGATAGGAAACCTTCAAGACCATCAACAATACGCTCACTGGCACAAAGATCACGAAAGAGGATATACTTAACAAAAACTTCCATTCCGAGATGTCACAGTAGAACGAATAGCCAATGGGGAATTTCGAACAGCGTCTACAGAAAGACAACACAGATGGAACAAATATTGTACTACAGAAGGAATCATCCCAACATCCGCATACAGTGTAAAAACAATGACTGCAGATTTTTGAAACCAGATTCTGGATTAGTGGTGCTGGAAGAGCACAGCAGTTCACGCAGCATCCAAGGAGCTTTGAAATCGACGTTTCGGGCAAAAGCCCTTCATCAGGAATAAAGGCAGTGAGCCTGAAGCGTGGAGAAACAAGCTAGAGCAGGGTGGGGGTGGGGAGAAAGTAGCATAGAGTACAATGGGTGAGTGGGGGAGGGGATGAAGGTGATAGGTCAGGGAGGAGAAGGTGGAGTGGATAGGTGGAAAAGCAGATAGGCAGGTAGGACAAGTCCGGACAAGTCATGGGGACAGTGCTGAGCTGGAAGTTTGGAAATGGGTGAGTTGGGGGAAGGGGAAATGAGGAAACTGTTGAAGTCCACATTGATGGCCTGGGGTTGAAGCGTTCCAAGGCGGAAGATGAGGCGTTCTTCCTCCAGGCGTCTGGTGGTGAGGGAGCGGCGGTGAATGAGGCCCAGGACCTCCATGTCCTCGGCAGAGTGGGAGGGGGAGTTGAAATGTTGGGCCACGGGGCGGTGTGGTTGATTGGTGCGGGTGTCTCGGAGATGTTCCCTAAAGCGCTCTGCTAGGAGGCGCCCAGTCTCCCCAATGTAGAGGTGACCGCATCGGGAGCATTAGATACAATAAATGATATTAGTGGATGTGCAAGTAAAACTTTGATGGATGTGGAAGGCTCCTTTACGGCCTTGGATCGAGGTGAGGGAGGAGGTGTGGGCGCAGGTTTTACAGTTCTTGCGGTGGCAGGGGTAAGTGCCAGGATGGGAGGGTGGTTTGAAGGGGGACGTGGACCTGACGAGGTAGTCACGGAGGGAACGGTCTTTGCGGAAGGCGGAAAGGGGTGGAGAGGGAAATATATCCCTGGTGGTGGTGTCTGTTTGGAGGTGGCGGAAATGTCGGCGGATGATTTGGTTTATGCGGAGGTTTGTAGGGTGAAAGGTGAGCACCAGGGGCGTTCTGTCCTTGTTACGGTTGGAGGGGTGGGGTCTGAGAGCGGAGGTGCGGAGGTGGAGGAGATGCGTTGGAAGGCATCGTTAACCACTAGGGAAGGGAAATTGCGGTCTCCAAAGAAGGAGGCCATCTGGTGTGTTCTGTGGTGGAACTGGTCCTCCTGGGAGCAGATACGGCGGAGGCTGAGGAATTGGGAATACGGGATGGAAGTTTTGCAAGAGGTACGGTGGGAAGAGGTGTAATCCAGGTAGCTGTGGGAGTCGGTGGGTTTGTAAAAAATGTCAGTGTCAAGTCGGTCTTCATTAATGGAGATGCAGAAGTCCAAAAAGGAGAGGGAGGTGTCAGAGATGGTCCAGGTAAATTTAAGTTCAGTGTGGAATGTGTTGGTGAAATTGATGAATTGTTCAACCTCCTCACGGGAGCACGACGTGGTGCCAATGCAGTCATCAATGTAGCGGAGGAAGAGGTGGGAGTGGTGCTGGTGTAATTACGGAAGATCAACTGCTCGACGGAGCCAACAAAGAGACAGGCATAGCTGGGGTCCATACATGTGCCCATGGCTACCCCTTTGGTCTGGAGGAAGTGGGAGGATTCAAAGGAGAAATTGTTAAGGGTGAGGACCAGTTCGGCCAAACGAATGAGAGTGTCGGTGGAAGGGTACTGTTAGGGACGTCTGGAGAGGAAAAAACGGAGGGCTTGGAGGCCCTGGTCATGGCGGATGGCTTGTCTCTCCACGCTTCAGGCTCACTGCCTTTATTCCTGATTAAGGGCTTTTGCCCGAAACGTTAATTTCGAAGCTCCTTGGATGCTGCCTGAACTGCTGTGCTATTCTAATACAGTAACATACAATAAACAGACCATTGGAGAAAGGTAATTTCGAGCGCAGATTCTTGGGTGTGTTTCTCCAGTGCATGAGGAAACAACATCAAGAGAGATCTCGGAGAGATTAGGCGCTGGGATCATGTATTGAATCTGCCAAACCTGCTGGGACCCCAAGCAGCTCCTGGACGCTGCAGCTAAAAACAAAACGAGAACATCAGGTCTGTGAGCGCTGGCCACTGCCTTTCCATTGTCACCACCATTTTAATGAATGAAAAACCTCCTACGTTATTTACCTAAGCCGCTTTAAGGTGGCAAACCTGTACCACTGCTTTTACGGAGTCTCTACAGAAAAAAAATACCCTGAGGAAAATGACCATTAAAAGGTAAAGCATCGTCACGCCTCCTCCTTTAATAAAATGAGCTATCAATATACAAAGATGTCATCTCTTTTTAAATCATTTATTCTTGATCTCCTGGTAAACAACAATACAAACGTAAATTACAATGAATCTAAGCGTGCAAGCATGAATAACTCCAGTTTAATTCAGTCAGTTTAATCCTGCCAGAGAACTCCTCCATCTTTCTGCATCCAAGTTTCGACAACATGTCAGCAATTACGTTTGCTCGTCCTATCACCTGTATAATTTTCAAACTGAATGCTGGCAATACTATGCTATATCTAAACAGACTGGATATTTCCTCCTTTAATACCAACACCAAGCTCAAGGTTTTCTTCTCAAATGTGGGATATTTCTGTTGAAAATGTCTCCAAAGACTCCAACCTCACTTTGCGTAATTGAGAGTTGA
Organism: Chiloscyllium plagiosum; assembly: GCF_037043375.1. NCBI lineage: Eukaryota > Metazoa > Chordata > Chondrichthyes > Orectolobiformes > Hemiscylliidae > Chiloscyllium > Chiloscyllium plagiosum. Next base: position 54,827,662 of record NW_028270177.1, read on the forward strand.
TTCCGCCAATAGTCCTTCTGAAAGACGTATCTCTTAATGTCTCAGCCTCCAAGATTTACAAGCCTTTGCACATCCTAATATTGTAACCTCTTTACCTGCTGCTCCTGGCCTATTTCAGTAAACCTTACTCTCACAAGTAAGTTATATTAAGATCTTACACATTCTTCGCAATCCCTCACAGAAGCCAAACCTTGATTTATGGTCCAACTCATTATCATCAGCCACGCCAGCTTCTAATCTTGTCATTTTAAGTCTCTGGTCTTCTATATGAGTTCTCGTCAACATAGGAACTGAATTTCTGAACACCTCCAAACTTACAGTGTTATATACTTGATCAACCTTCAATTCCCAAATCCACCTATCAACCTTAGTTTGTATGATTCTTTTAAAGTCAATGCACGTTTATCCTGAGTCCCTCCTTAGATTCCTAACCCTTTGTCTGCAGGCTTCTGGCAGAACTTAAGATGCACTAAAGATAGTTTTATTCACCTCCTCATACTCCCCAGATACCTTCTCTGATAGTGATGAAATGACATCTCTAGCTCTATCGACCAGCTTTGTTTTGAACAACCACATCCACATAGACAGTGGATACAACATTTGTTTAGCCACTTTTTAAAACGAAATGAAGAAAGACTTCTACATCCTTCTCATCAAATTTAGGCAAAACTTCGATATATTTAAACAGGTCCCATCAAGCCTTTGACTACGATCGTTTTGCTATCCTCAACATTGTCCTCATTTAGCCAAACATCGACCTTCATTTCCCCCTTTTAAGTCGACTTTCCACGCTAATTGCCAAATTATGAAGAATAAACTCCATCTTCCTGTTTTTTCTCTGTTTTCCACTCTTTCTTCTTCTTCTATTTGTCCTTTAAATCAGCGTTTTATCAGAATTCTAACTGTTTCAACTCAGTTTCATGAACAATTGTTTCATCTGTAATTGAATTTGAACATTTTCGAAGATTCCAATGGCATATCCATCAAATCTAAATGCTGAGACATTACTGTAATTAGCTTTCCTTTTCCCACACACGAAGGTGGCCCCAACGCCATCTTGTCTCCAATTCTAACAGCCTTGACTTGGTCAGCTTTCGTGAAATCCCCAAGGTCACTCTTTCCACCCCGAACCAACTACATGTGATTGAGCAAGTCATGACTACACAGTGTCGAGAATGTGGTGCTGGAAAGCCCAACAGGCAGGCAGCATCTGAGGACCAAAAGACTCGATGTTTCGGCCACAAGCCCACCTTCGACTCTGATCTCCAGCATCTCCAGTGCTCACTTTCTCCTAGTTCGTTACTACACTATGCACTGTTGAAACAAACCAAATTCCACAGCCAGAACAAAACACACTCTGCCTTTAAGCTGTACAATTCTAAACACAACTTGGAATTATCGATTTAGAATCGGACAAGTGTCCCCAGTTTGCTGTGGACCAAACTGACTGCCTTTAAGCAGGTAGCCTAAACATCAACCTTTTCTTATTCTTAAGGTGCGTGTTCCAGATCTGATGCGACTGGCCAAACCTCTCAGCTTTATGCAAAAAATAACTTTTGTTACACTCGTATAAAAATATAAACAAAATGATAAGAATTTAGAATCATATAACTGTTGGAAAACTTAAGCGAATAATAGCTACAGTACCTTCTAATAATTAAGTGTTCTAATATAGTTAAATACCACAAACACACCACTTGCCAAAAAAGCAAATTCAGACATTCATTCTTACGTGTAGGTCTCCAATCCAGGGGACAACAACTATAAGATAGATTTCTGAGAGAATAGCAGCTGGCGGTCAATCACTGAAGCTTCCAATCCTTCCAGAACCCAAGCACCTGCTGACGGAAAAACAAATTGGAACGCCTGGTCTGTAAGATTTGGCCGCTCCCTTCTAATTGTTGCCACCTTTAAAAAATAAACCTTCTGCCAATTTCTGCAGTCGGTTCGGCACCCCTGTCCTAAGGACTCGCCTTCAAAAAAGGTTGAAACAAAGTAACGCTTTTTTTAAAGAAGTCACAGCATTGTTACATAAGTAAGATGTCTGTTCATGGAGCGCTGTGCAGACGACACTCGTGTTTTGCCCAATGAAGAGGAAAATCTGTCCAGTGTGGGAGAATTGCAATCCTTTCCAAACATATAGGGAGTATCCGTACTTCAGATGACTGTCCTGCACGGTAGATATGCTGGTCTTGCTCTGAGACACAGTAAATGGGCTTCCCACAAATGTATGTCTCAAAATTTCAATTTGAACAGCACAAGGGAATATATGTGTGATGCCGAGCGTGCGGTCTTGAGCATTGGGATCATCCAATGTGATATTAATTTGATAGAGATTACACTCTGTGGAAATAACGTTGAATGTGAACAATTGGCAGGGGTACGGAATATCGATGGAAAAAGACTGAGTGGCGTTTAATGGATAGACGAGATAAAGTGATTGAGAATGTCAAAATAAAGGCATTGCCAGACCCAATTAATCTATAAATCAGTGTGCATGAGAATGATGATGGATAGGATTTGGTGGGAATAAGGATACAAATGTGAAGTGTTGACTCAAATTCGCTTCTGCAGATTTGAAGCTAGGAGTGTCAGCAGCAGATAGTTGACATTATTAAGAGGGCATTACATAGTTCCAGGATCAAACAACAAATGGAATGAGACAGTGAAGTACATTCTGTATGTTCTCATAGTTAGAATTTAAAATGGTGAGGGTATGGTGTCAGGGATAAGCTCATGACCGAAGAGATCATCACATTTGTGACTCATCTGTCTCAGCCTCAGAAATTCGCCAGGGACGGGATGGGGATCAGAGAAAAAAATATGATTTTTTGAACAGAACTTCATTTTCCCAATCATGAAACTGAGTAGGTCAACATAGAGTCCGATTAGGGACACTGCTAGAAGCAAAGTGGGAGACAGTGAACGAACCATTTCACTGATGCAGTTCGTAGTGGCTTATAACTTGCATATTTGAAGTCAGAGTCTCAGAAGGAACAATAATTGTGGCAACGAGTAGGGAGTAAATGAAAGAACTGTATTGCAGTCATAACTGGTTTTAAGCAGTAATATCTGGACAGGCAGACTTACCAGGGACACCAACGATAGCCAAGATAGGAAAATAAAAATGCTTAATAATGCAAAGAGCATAGTAGATGTGCCATGATAAAGGCAACCAATAATATGTTGAAAGAACCCAAATATAATTGGATAAACTCCTTTCTATTGTTGGAACATTCCAGTCCATTGTTCTCAGATTCTGATCCATTGTTGGAACATGCCAAACTGTTGTTCTTAGATTCTGATCCATAGTTGGAAAATTCGAATCTAATGTTCTCAGGTTCTGATATCTCTTCCCCGACTCTCTGGAGCTGCTGATCCCTATTAGTGTGATGCTTACACTCATATTATGGTATAACATACTGAATGGAGCCTGCTTATCATTAAACGATGGGAACATTCCAATGTGATTCGCGAAATCCATGGAGATGACATTAATCACAGTCGCCGAACAAACAAGTCCAGTTAACCCCTTCCTTACATTGCTTTTCATACCACAATAAAATGGATAATTTACTTGATCTGGATAAAATGTATAAGGTTGACTGCAGGATGGACCAAAATCTTTCTATCATTTTGACCCTTTTTCTTTGAATGTGTGAGTAATGGCAACATACTGCAGGTTTGTATGTGTGCCATTCAGATAATAAAAGGAGACAAAGAAAAGAGAAGTTGCATAAAATGACTGGATGGAATTTTTCGAGAGACAGTCATCCAGGGTACGATGTGTATTGTCCATAGAGTTGTTGTGAGGCTTTACTTGGTATAAAGTGCAGTGTTATCAAATCCTTTCATACGCTTGACACAGAGCATTGAGAAAGCTGCTCAGGATAAGGGGGACCTGCAGGAGCATAGGTGAGTATAGCAAGAGAAGTAGGTTAAGGAGGTGGAGAACTCGACATTTCGTGTGTAAGAATTATTCAGTACTGGGAGTGAGTACAAGGGGAGATGCAGAAAAAAGGGGTCATGGGGGAAAGGTAGTGAAGTGGGGAAAACTGGTGCATCATACAATTGGCGAATTGGTGCAATTCATATCTAGATTTACGAGATCGAGCAAAGGACGAATCGTTGCAGGACACTAACAAATGGAAGAATTGGGCTTAGGCTTATATAATTGGGAAGTTTGGAGCCGGGCGTCAGATAACGGGAAATATTGTGCAGTTACCAGTAAATGGGACAATTGAGGCAGGACAATATTGAATGGGAGAATCAGAGGAAGATACCCCAAAATAGTCTATGGCTCCCAGTCATTAAAATAATTGATGTAGGGCAACTCTTTGAAGGTAAATTCACATTTGATATTTGGGAGGCTTTTGAAGACAGTTTGACAGACTTCAGGAGAGATATGTTCCTATGAAAATGGGTCGAGCAATGGAAAGATTAGGGAACGATAGTTGACAGGTGAATTTATGAGACTACATAAGAGGAAAAAGGAAGCACAATTGAGGTCCAGGCGATTCAAGACAGATGAAGGTTTGGAAGAATGTTGGGAATGTGGAACCAATCCGAAACGGTGAATTAAGAGGTTTAAAATGTGTCATGAGATATTTTTAGCAAACAGGGTTAAAGAAAATTTCAAAAACTTTTATTCATGTATCAGGAGCAAGGTGGCAACTAGAGGAAGGGTTTGACACTCAAGGACAAAACCGGAAATTTATGCGTACGGTCAGAGAAAATACGTGCGATTCTGAATGAATACTTTGTATCAGTTTTCAGCGAGTTGAGGGGCATGACGGATTTTGAGGAGATGGATAGATATTTAAATACTCAAGGTCAAGGCGGCAGAAGCAGGGAAGTAGTATTGGGTTTTCTGAAAGACATGAAGGTGGACAAGTCCCGAGATCCGGATTGGATCTACCCCAGGGAACAGAGGGAAACAAGCGATGAAATAGCTGCTAATTTAACAGACATGCTTTCAGCAATCTTGAATACGGGTGATGTCCTGGCGGACTGGAGAATTGCTCATCTTTTTCCCTTTTTAAGAAGGGAAGCGGGGAAATCCAGACAATTATACACCTGTGACCGCGACGTCAGTTGTCGGGAAGCTGCTGGAAACGTTACTGAGGGACAGGATCTGTTCGTATTTGGAAAATAATGGGCTTATCAGTGATAGACAACACCGTTTTGAGCAGGGAATGTCATATCTTGGAAATTTAATCGAATTTGGAGGAAGTGACAAAGTTGATTGATGAGGGAAGGGCTGTAGATGTCATATACATGCATTTTAATAATGAATTTGGTAAGTTTGCCCATGGTAGGCCGATGAAGATTGTGAGTCGCATGGTGTCCAGGGTTTACAAGCTAGATGGATAGAGAACTGGTTGGGCAAAAGGAGGCAATGAGTAATAGTGCAACGCAGGTCCCAAAATGAAGACCTGTGAGCAGTGGTGTTCCATAGGGATCCGTACTTGGAACACTATTGTTTTTGATACACATAAATAATTTGGTGGAAGATGGAGGTGGCCTGATTAACAAGTTTGCAGGTAATCTTATGATTGATAGAATAGCAGATAGGGAAGGGGACTGTCAGAGAATTCAGCAGAATATAGATACTTTGGAGAGTCGGGCAGAGAAATGGCATATGGAGTTCAATCTGGGCAAATGCGATGTGATGCATTTTGCAAGACACAGTTCAAGAACGACCTCTACAGTAAATGGTAAATTCCTGAAGTATATTGGTGAAAAGAGAGTTCTGGGTGTTCATGTCCATTTTTTCCTGAAAGTGGCAACGCAGGTCAGTAGCGTGATGAAGCAGGCATACGGTGTACTTTGCTTCATTGGACGGGTTACTGAGTATAAGAGTAGGCAGCTAATTTTACTGTTGTATTAACACATTTTCCGGTAACATTTGGAATACTGTGTACAGTTCTTGTCACCACATTACTGAAACGATGTGAATGTTCTGGAGAGGGCGCATAGGATTTTCACTGGGATGTTGCCTGCTATGGAGGTCTCTGCATAAGAAGAGAGGTCGCTCAGAATAGCATTATATTCATTCGATATACGCAGGTTGAGAGGGGCCCTGATTATGGCTCACAAAATCACGAGATAATTTCCTTCCCTGAAGTGGGGGACTCACTTACTGGAGTTCACTCGAAGAGATATGGTTCCAAAGTCTTTTCTGCAAAGGGTGGTGGGTGCTAGGAACGCGTTGCCAGCTGAGGTGTTGGGGCGGGAACGGTATCATCTTGTAAGACCTATTGCGACAGATACATGAATAGACAGGCATCAAAGGGATACAGATGCTTGGAAATTGGCGAAAGGTTTCGATGGAGGATTTGGATCAGCGGAGGCTTGGAGAGTATCTGATTAACCAGCATTTCCACACACATCGTCTGCTGGATTCCTTCCTTCTGATGTGCTCTGCTCCACATTAGGGAGACGGGACGCCACCGTATAGTACGCTTCCCGAGAACATTCCCGTGACATGTGCATGGAACAACCCCAACGCACCTTGGCTGATCACTTTAAGTCCCCCTCCCACTCCACCAAGCACATGCCATTACTGGGCCACCTCTACTGCCAGACCTTTCTACCCTTCTAAAGGAGAGAGAAAGCCTCATCTTCCGCATTGTGACCTACCAACCTGACCAGATCAATGTGGATTTCACTAGTTACCACATTTCCACTTCCCGCTCCCCACCTTATCCCAATTCCCAACTTTTTACCCTGCACAACGTTCTTGGACAGTCCTATCTGTACATTTTCCTTCCCACCAATCTGTTGGACGCTCCTCACCGACGCTCATCTTCACCCCCAACTTCACCTCCATGTCGCCTTCTCAGCAACCTTCACCCAGTCCTTCCCCCGTCCGCCTCCCCCCACCCCTTTAACTCTCATGCCCCTCAGCCACCCGGTCATTCCTGATGAAGGTCTTATGCTCGAAATCTCGGTTCTCCTCCCTGTCAGATGCTGCCTGACTGGCTGTACTTTTCCAGGCACACACTCTTCGACTCTGATCTCCAGCGTCTTCAGTGCTCACTATCTATATATGCTATAACTCGAGTACGCCGGATGGATCAATTGTTTTGGTTAATGTGTACAGGAGAGTTTCTTGAAACATTATATCGAAAGGCAGACAACAGGGGAGGCCACACTTGATCTGGCGCTTGATAATGAACCAGGCCAGGTATTTGATGGAGTTTTAGGTGAGCACGTTGGAGAGTGTGACCATCATTCAGTTTCGTTTAGTTTAGCGATGGAAAGGAATAGGTTCATGCCACAAGTCAGGAGTTATCGATGGGGCTAGTGCAATTATAATCCGATTCGGCAAGAATTTCAGTGGTGGACTCTCCCTCTTTATGGGCATTTAAGAGGGCATTGGATAGGTATATGGAGGATAGTGGGTTAGTGTAGTTTAGGTGGGCTTGGATCGGCGCAACATCGAGGGCCCAAGGGCCTGTACTGCGCTGTATTCTTCTATGTTCTATGTTCTAGAATGGGGAAGTAAAATGCAGGGGATGCGGAAAATGGAAATGTGGAACTGGTTTAAGGAACAGATATTGCGTGTCCGTGATGGGTAGGTCATGTCTCACAAACCTCATTGAGTTTTTAGAGAAGGTGACCAAGCATGTAGATGAGGGTAGGGCGGTTGATGTGATATACATGAACTTCAGTAAAACCTTTGATAAGGTTCCACATGGTAGGCTGTTGGAGAAACTGCAGAGGCATGGAATTGATGGTAATTTAGCAGTTTGGATTAGAAACTAAATTTCTGAAAGAAGACAGAGAGTGATGTTTGATGGAAAATATTCAGCCTGGAGTCCGGTTAATAGCGCTGTGCAACAAAGGTCTGTTTTGGGAACACTGATGTTTGTCATTACTAAAAATGACTTAGACGCAGGCATAGGTGGATGGATTCGTAAATTTGCAGACGACACTAAAGTCGGTGGAGTAGTGAACAGTGTGGAAGAATGTTACAGGTTGCAGGGGGACTTGGATAAACTGCAGAATTGGGCTGAGAGGTGGCAAATGGTGTTCAACGCAGCTAAATGTTAGGTGATGCACTTTGGGAAGGATAACAGGAAGGCAGCGTACTGAGTCACTGGAAAGATTCTTGGTCGTGTGGATGTGCAGAGGGATCTTGGAGTCCATAGATCCTTGAATGTTGGCACCCAGGTGGATAGTGCTGTCAAGAAGGCGTACAGTGTGTTCGGTTTCATTCATAGAGAGATTGCGTTCGGGAGCCGCAATATCATGCTGCAACTATACAAAACGCTGGTGCGGCCACACTTGGATATATTGTGTACAGGTCTGGACTCCATATTTCGGGAAGGATGTGGAATCATTGCAATATGTGCAGAGGAGATTAACTCGGATGTTGGCTGGTCTGGAGTGAAGGTCTTATGAGGAAAGGCTGAGAGACTTGAACCTGTTCGTAGGCTAAGACGGGATTTGAGAGACATACAAGATGATCAGAGGATAAGATAGGCTCATGAGTGAAAGTCTTTTTCCTAGGATGGTGACTTCAGCGTGTACGAGGCAGCATGACTACAAATTGAGGGGTGATGGATTTACGACAGATGTGACGGGCAGGTGCTTAACGCAGAGAGTGTTTAGGGCGTGGAATGGCCTCCCAGCTAATGTAGTCAACTCAGCCACATGAAGGAGATTTTAGCAATCATTAGATAATCACATGGATGATTTTGGGACATCGTAGAGGGACGAGCTGAGAATAGTTCACAGGTCGGTGCAACATCGAGGGCCGAAGTGCCTGCTCTGCGCTGTACTGTTCTATGTTCTATCTCCCCAGCGATATTGATACTTCATCAAGGAAAAGATGGAGCCATATGGAACGTAAACCCGGATGGGATCGAAAGTATCCCGAGAAGATTATAAGGTCAGTGGAAGTACAGTCACGGTGGAAATCAAATCTGAAAAAAATGGGGACATGAGAAGCCTTTGGAAATAGTGTGAACAATGCATTGAAGAAATTTTGCAAATACATTTGCAGCAGAAGATTAGCTACAGATCGAATTTCACCCCTTAATGTTCAGCAAGTCTGAAGTGAGAGACATGTGTGGAGTTCAGGAGATGGGTGAGATACTGAACGAGAATTTCACCTCGGTGTTTCATGTGGACAAGGCTATAAGATGAGCGAATTTGGAGACATATATTGTGATATCTTGCAAAGGGGATAATCAAGGAGAAGTGCTGTACATATTAAAACACATAAAGTTTCATAAATCCCTGGACTCGATCAGTTTTATCCCAGAACATTGCGGGAAGCGAATGAAGTGATTGCTAAACCTTTTGCCGATATATTTGTCGGGTGGATTGCCATGGGTGAGTTGCCAAACGAACAGTTGCTAATGTAGAGACATTATTTAATAATGTAATGAAAAATGGGAACAATAGAACTGTGAGCCTGAAATAAACGTTTGCTAATTCGTTACAGAGGATTCTGAGAAAAAGAATTGTATTTATTTGGAAAGACAAGGAGAGAACAGGGCTTTGCAGATGGGAAATTGCGTCTCACTAACTTTGTGGAATTTTTGGAAGTGAAAAGAAGATCGGTGAGGGCAGGGCAGTGGACATTATCTTTATGGAATTCTGTAAGATATTCAGCAATATTCCACATGATAAATTGTTTCGCAAGGTTAGATTGTGTGGAATGAAGGGAGAGCCAGCAATTTGGATGCAGAATTATTTTGAAGGTTGGAGATAGAGTGTGAGGGTGGATTTATCTTTATTGGACTGGAGACTTGCGACCAGTGGCATGCTGCAACAATCGGTAGTGGGTCCTCTCTATTTTGTCACTTATGCAAATCATTTGCATTTGATAATATGCTGTATGCTTGGTAGGTTTGCCGGTGATCCCAAAATTCTTGGTGTGGCCAATAGCGTAGAAGATTACCTCAGATTACGATGGGACCTTAATTAGGTGAGCCGAGGAATGACTGATTCAGTTTCAGCGCCAGAGACCCTGGCTACTCTCTGTGTGGAATTTGCACATTCTCCCCGTGTCTGCGTCGGTTTCCTCCGGGTGCTCCGGTTTCCTCCCACAATCCAAAAATGTGCAGGTTAGATGAATTGGCCATGCTAAATTGCCCATGGTGTTAGGTGAAGAGGTAAATGTAGGGGAATGGGTCTGGAGTAGGTTGCGCTTTGGCGGGTCGTTGTGGACTTGTTGGGCCGAAGGGCCTGTTTCCACACTGTAAGTAATCTAATCTAATCTAAGACGTAAAGGTAGGCTCCTGTCGAGTGCTATAATAGAAATAATAGAATCCCTACAGTGCAGAAAAAGGCCATGTGGCCCATCGAGTCCACATCGACCCTTGGGCGAGTATCTCACCTGACAGACCCCTACTCTATCTCTGTGACTCTGTATTTCCTAAGCGAATCCACAGAACCTGCAAATTCCTGGACAATATGGGCAATTTTGCCTGGCCAACCCACCCTGACCTGCACATCTTTAGACTGTGGAGTGAAAGTGAAGCATGCAGAGGGAACCCACACAGAGTCGGTGTGATTGTGCGAAATCCATCAGACAATCATCTAAGCATGAAGTGACAACACATACCTGCGCTGTGAGGCAGCAATGCCAAACACTGAGCCATTATACCTCCTTGTGGTGCATGTTGACATTTCCTTGAATGCGCCGTCACTGGTAGACAGGGTAATGAAGAAAGCCTTTGGTACATTTGTCATATTGTTCAGTGTTTTGATGAAAAAATTTGGATGTCATGTTGCAGCTGTACAGGACATCATTTCTGGCAATTTTGTAATACCGCCTTTATTTCTGCTCCCTCTGCTACAGGAATGATGTTGTTAAAGTTGAAAGGGCGCTGAAAGGATTCGCAATATATTGCTGGTTTTGAGAGGGGGCGGGGTGTGGTTGGGTTTAGCTACAGGGAGACTTTGAATAAGCTGGGGCTGTTTCCCTGGAGTGTTGAGGCTGAAAAGTGACCTGATAGACGTTTACAAAAGCATGAAGGGAATAGGTAATGGGATTGGTCAAGGTCTGTTACCCCGAATAGGGGAGTCAATAATTGGTTTGCTCACTGAGCTGGAAGTTGCACTTTCAGACATTTCATCACCATAATAGACAACATTTACAGTGCACTTCCGGTCGAAGCACTGCTGATGTTTCCTGCATTCTATTTGTACGTTTGCGATAATTTGAGTTGGTGATGTCATTTCCTGTTGCAATATCATTTCCTAAGGTGATGTAATTTCCTGTTCTTTTCCTCAGGGGATGGTAAGTCGGATCCAACTCAATGTGTTGGTTGATTCTGGTTCGAATACCATGCTTCTAGGAATTCTCGTGCGTGTCTCTGTTTGGCATGTCCGAGGATGGATGTATTTTCCCAATTGAAGTGGTGTCGTTCCTCTTCTGTATATAAGGATACCAGTGGGAGAAGGTCAGAACTCGCTAATGTGCGAGACTAATAATTTAAATGGACGTAAGGGGAACATATTTCACACAGAGGGTCGTCTACATTTCGCTTGAGCTACCAGAAGAGGTTGTGCCCACTGTTCAAATTCCTATATTTAAAAGACAATGAGATGGGTATATGAATACAAAGTGCTTAGAGGGATATGGACCAAGTGCTGGCAAATGGGAATAGATTAGTATGCGATTTCTTGTTGTCATGACGACTTGGACAGAAGGGTCTGTTTTCATGCTGTGCGTCTCTTAGTCTCGATTGTTGCTCTAGTCTATGCGATCGGAACGGGTGGAGCCATTCTGCTTCTGAATTCAGTCGTGCAAAAGCACACCCAGACAGCGTGCTTGCTCAATTAATGCCAGTAAAATACACAAATACATCATGCAGATTTTGTGACTGTTTTACGGACACAGGAGACAGATATTCGGCTAATTGAAGTTATAAGGCATGAGAAAAGACCATTCAATCCCTCACTTCCATTCCATAGGAGAAGCAGGAGAGCATACAGCTGTTTGAGCCTGTTACTCAGAAGCAAGGTGAGGATATCTAATTTACAAACCTGGGACTGCTCGAGATTGAACACAGGAAAATCTGGATGCTAGTGTGTCCCTAGGATCCTGTTACCCAGGGACAGGAGGTGACTCAATCCCCACAAACAATAATGTGTGAATAGGTTGCCTGAGCGGTCCATTCAATTCTGATACATCACTCAAAAAGATAATGGCTGATCTGATAGTGACTCCTCATTCCACTTTCAGCAGCAGCGGGAGCGGTGAGAGTGAGCCCCACAGGGCTGCCACAAAGGGAAGTTTCCATTTACAAGGACTTACCTTGATAGTCAGTGGCGTCCATTTTCAGCAGCAGCGGGAGATTTATGAGCAACCATCTGGCACACTCCCAATCGCTATAGCTGCTTTGTAACGAAAAGAATTGCTGCAATTTACTTTGTAGCATGCATTTTATATCAACTATTGCAACAGCAGTTAACTTTCCAAAAATCAGTGTCAAATATCCATTGCCCAAAAGGGTTCAGATAAAGCATAGACACGGACAATAAACGATCTGAGAAACAGGGTGTTTCATGGTTCAGGCCTGGATGTGAATAGGTTGTATGAGAATAGGCTATAGAAATAGATTGAAGAGCAGGAGCTGCCCCACAACGATAACAAGAATGACCCGTCAAACTGATTCAACAGTTTGTCCTCTATATCGGTGAACAATTGGCAGCAGTGGTTAGCACTGCTGCCTCACAGCGCCAGAGACCCGGGTTCAATTCCCGCCTCAGGCGACTGACTGTGTGGAGTTTGCACGTTCTCCCCGTGTCTGCCTAGGTTTCCTCCGGGTGCTCCGGTTTCCTCCCACAGTCCAAAGATCTGCAGGTTAGGTGAATTGGCCATGCTAAATTGCCCGTAGTGTTAGGTAAGGGGTAAATGTAGTGGTATGGGTGGGTTGCGCTTCGGTGGGTCGGTGTGGACTTGTTGGGCCGAAGGGCCTGTTTCCACACTGTAAGTAATCTAATCTAATCTAAACATTCTCTAACTGAATAAAACTGAAATAGTTGGACTCGGCTTTTAACACTGGGATGGAACAAAATCAGCGTGGGTTTCCTCCGGGTGCTCCGGTTTCCTCCCACAGTCACAAAGATGTGCGGGTTAGGTGAATTGGTCATGCTAAATTGCCCATAGTGTTAGGTTAAAAGGGGTAAATGTCGGGGTATGGGTGGGTTGCACTTCGGCGGGTCGGAGTGGACTTGTTGGACCGAAGGCCCTGTTTCCACACTGTAAGTAATCTAATCTAATCTCAGCTCATTTCCGATTGTCACAGTGGTATACATTCTTTAGATATTATTTATTTTTAATTAGATAAATGGTTCATTCTTAAACTCAATAAATTATTTTTAAAATTGTTACACATTACCGACTGCACATATTGAGTAACTTTAATCAAAAACACGACAAAACTAACAAAACACATGTCCAGAAAAAACAGTCTGAGGCTCTGGAGCACTGATAGCAATGGTACTTTTCATTATTGCACAGGAGCAGGCCCAACATCACACTAAACCTGCGCCATTTCCCACTCGTTTCTGATTCTACTCCTGAACGTATCCCAGACTGAATCATGTCCATCACATCTGTTCTGCTGAGGTTATTAAAATCCAACCGTGTCATTAGCTTTCACATTCTTAATAAAGTATAAATAAATCAGCATTGTTGTAAAGAATGATCTACCTTTTTAATATTTTTCCGGGTCATGTAGTCTGGCCCCCAATGTTGAATACAGCAACAAATAGAAACATTCTCCCACATCAGCTGCCCACATAATATTCAGAGCATGAAGGACACATATCATTTCACTTTGATTAATCTTTCCTGTGCATATATCATCCTGTCTGACTTGCTGTAAAATGAAGAAAGAAACGTCATCCATATCAATCCAAGAAATAAACTATTAATATTCTGTCCTACTGTTTGCTGGGTCCAGGATACTAACATTCACACCTTCTGGCAGATTTTGTAAACGTAAAACAAGAAAATTATTGGCACTTATTTGTATTCCTGATGACCAAACTAATTCCTTGTGGTGTCCCACATACCACAGTCTTTCAATTAAAAAAAAAAAAAAAATTACTACGAAAGACTATGGTGCTGAAAAAGCACAGCCGCGCACTCTCGAATCTCAGCTCCAGCATCAGCACTCCACACTTTTTCCTCCTTTATATCTTCTGTCTGTTAAATATTTTCAAATACGTATCATAATAAACTGCAGTCGCATTGGCTTTGATTTTGCATACTAAGAGTACAACATTCGTACAGACTGGGTGCAGGAAAGACTTGGCAATTTGTCAGATGCTGATATGATGTGCACTTTGAGATTTCTGACTGCGAATCTTCCCTTTTTATATCCTGTAAAAATGTTGTCAAAAGTCATCGCTGTCAGTACTCAGTAGAAATTTTGAACAGGCAATTTTATTTTCTATGAAACTTTATTTTCTCTCTCATTCCCGAAAAATTTAAATTGACATTAAAAATGAAAAGTAATCTAACTGAAACATCGATAACGCTTTCAGTGCTTGACAGCAGAAATGTTGGGAATAGTTCCCCTCATGGGACAGTCGAGGACAAGAGTTGTTGTTTCAGAAGAAAAGGACTGATTCAGAAATGAGATGAGGAGGCATTTCATTTCTCAGACGTTTGAGCGTGTTTCGAAACACTTCTCACAGAGAGATTTCGTGACAGAATCTTTGTGTATATTTAAGCAGTGACAGATAGATCCTAGATTTGGAGATGCCGGTGTTGGACTGGGGTGTACAAATTTAAAAATAACACAACACCAGGTTATAGTCCAACAGGTTACATTGGAAGTACACTAGCTTTCGGAGCGACGCTCCTTCACCAGGTGATAGTGGAAGGCTCAATCCTAACACACAAAATTTATAGCAAAATTTTAAAGTGTGATGTAACTGAAATTATACAATGAAAAATTGATTGTCTGTTAAGTCGTTCATCTGTTAGAATACAATCATAGTTTCATTGTTTCATGTTAAAATCACAAAGCCTTTTTTTTAAAGTTGCATTCTCAAGTTAGCAGTTGACAATTGTGATAGCTAGACTATATGTTGAAGGTGTTGGCCCCCTGCGTTCAATGTCTATGCCATCACACAGACTGATTGATTCTAATCTAAAAATTGTGACATCTGAGTTTTACATAAATTCATGCAGTTTTTGAACTCAGAGTTCTTCATGAATGTATGCAGTTTTTGAGCAAAGTACAATGTAACCCTGAAAGTGCAAATTCACCCCAAAAAATGTTTGTGTGCGTGTGGGTCTTTGTCTGCCTGTGTGTGTGTGTGTGTGTCTGGGGTGGGGGTTGTGAGCGTGAGAAAGTGTATGTGTGTGTGTGTGTGCGTGTGTGTAGTGAGTGCAGAGTGTCTTAAGACTGTGAGGGGGTACATGTGTGAGTGTGGGAGTGTGTGTGTCTGTAAGGGTGTGTGTGGGTGTCTGTGTGCGCGTCTGTGTGAATGTGTGTCCGTGTGTATGTGTGTATAGGAGTGCCTGTGTGTGTGAGTGTGTGTGTGTGGGAGTATCTGTGTGTATATATAGTGCAATGGTGGTTACCTGTAATGTGACATGAACCCAATGTCCCAGTTGAAGTTCTCCCTATGGTACCGAACTTAGCTATCAGCCTCTGCTCGGCCACTTTTCTCTGCTGCCTGTCCCGAAGTCCACCTTGGAGGATGGTCATCCGAAGGCTGAATGTCCTGGACCACTGAAGTTTTCCCCAACTGGGACGGAACCCTCTTGTCTGTTGATTGTTGTGCGGTGCCCAGTTCATCCGTTTTCGTAGCCTTTGCTCGGTTTCCCCAATGTACCATGCCTCCGGGCATCCTTGCCTGCAACGTATAAGATAGACAACGTTGGCTGAGTCACATGAGTACCTGCCATGTACAAGGTGGGAGGTGTTCCCACGCGTAATGGTGGTATCTATGTCCACACTCTGACACGTCTTGCAGCGTCTATCGTGACAGGGTTGTATGGAGTTATCCTGTCAGCCGGGCAGCTTGCTACGAACAACAATCTGTTTAAGGTTTCGTGGTTGTTTAAAGGCAAGTAGTGGAGATGTGGGGAAGGATTTGGTGAGGTGCTCATCCTCATTGATAATGTGTTACAGGTCAAGAAGAACATGGCGTAATTTTTCAGCTCCTGGGGAAAACTGAACAGCACGTGTCTGTCTCCAGAGGAGGTCATTGCGGTTCGTTGCTGTGGCACGTTCAAACTTGCGGTCGATGAGTTGAGCATCGTTCCCCTTTCTTGTGAGGGCGTCTTTGAGGACTTGCAGGTGTCCGTCACGTTCCTGCTCATCTTAGCATATCCGTGGAATGCCCTATCTTCTAATGTAGTCAACTCAGCCACATTAGGGAGATTTAAACAATCCTTAGATAAGCACAAGAATGATTTTGGGATTGTGTAGGAGGACAAGCTGAGAATAGTTCAAAGGTAGGCACAACATTGAGGGCCGAAGGGCCTGTTCTACGCTGTATTGTTCTATGTTCTATAGAGGATGGTGCAAAATTGAAAAGCTATCAAGACCATTGTTCAGCCACTTCTTGACTTGGTTCCAGACCCAGCTTATAATGTATCAACAATACCCGCCGGATGCTAAGTTTTTCGGTGTTGTTGATCTTCAACATGCCTTTCTCTCAATGTCTCGTCATATGAACAGCCAGTACCTATTTGCCTTCACCGTTAATCGACAGAATAAAAACTTGGATTCGACTACCCCAAGGCTTCATTCATTTTCCAAGACTTTTTCTCTCAGATCTTACAGAAACAATTTAAGTACATAACCTTAACAAGTTGACCTACATTAGTTAAATATTTGGACGAATTCCTTGTATTCCCTGTTAATGAAGAATCAAAACGCTCAGATGCTGTTCTTGTCTACAATTACTTGAAACATTTGGGATACATAGTCTCTCCACCAAAAGTCTCCATTGCACTATGTCAAGTCAAATTCCTGAAAATTATTATATATGAAGACTCACGCTGTCTGGAACAGAGCCGCATCACTCCTATTGTCAACTTCACAGCCCCAATAACCGTGACGCAAATGCGCCAATGGCTGGGTATTTTCAACTTCTGCAGAAAATGGATTCCCAACGCAACACCCCTCATTAAGAAGTTGACCCCATATTCCTCCTACGAGGGTGCATTTACCCTTTCCTCAGAAGCAATGCAAGCCTTTAATGAACTGAAGCAAGCTTCATCAGAAGTTTCAGCTCTGTGAAGACCTCTTGATGACAGACCTTTTCAATTATACTGTGCCATTTTGGATGACTCTGCCTCCTCAGTACTTACTCAACGTCATGGAAATAAACATCGCCCAGATGCCTATTTTTCAACTAAGTTTGACCCAGTGTTGCTTTGGGGCATCCCCGCTGTACTCAGATTTTAAGCGACATTTATCTCAGTTTAGAATCTGCAGCGAATCTTACACGACTGCTAGACATTGTCACCGATAGTACACATTCAATAATTGCCATTTTCGGGAATTTTTAAACTCAGCGTTTGACTGCAGCCCGACAAAACCGTAATGAAATTTATCTTTTGAAAAATCCTCGATTGACTTTTAAGAATTGCATACCATCATCCCAACCAATATCTTAGCCCATCCTCCTGCGTCATTGTCCACTCCAGAACATGAGTGTATTCTCCTCATTATTGAGGACGTCCAAATTCAACTAGATCTCTCTGACATGCCTATTTCCAATCCAGATTGCAATATGTTAACTGAAGTAAATTTCTTTATTAACCATACAGGAAATCATCTTTCAGGCTATGATATAGTTGATGACTATGGCTCTATCCTGTAATCTGCTGCCTTTGAAAGCCGTTTTTCAGTCCAGCAAGCTGAATGTTTTGCACTCATTCGGGTTTGTATTCTCCAAGGGCTCCGTGCAAACATTTACACATACTCCCGATATGCTTTTGAGGTTGAACATGATTCTGGGCATCTGTGGAGTAACAGAGGATTCTTGACGTCATCTGGCACTCCCATTTCTCATCAACAGTTAGCATCAGAACGTTTGACTGCGTTCTTGCTCCCAAAACATGTTTCTGTCATCAAATGTACTGTTTATGAAACAGGCCAAACTCGTATTGATATTGGTAACCGTGCTGCTGATATGGCCGCATAACAAGCACCTTGCCACCGTCTTATGTAGAACCTAAATTGATGAGTCAGATTCAAAGCTCTGACAAGAGTAAGTCTACCACTGATTAGCCAACGCCAACCATTCAAGATGAGGTTATCTTACAGAGGGACGACTCTGAATGTGCAAGGCAGTTGTGGTCTAAAACCACCTGCTATTCTAATCCTGTTACTAAACTATGGACCACCTCAGCTGTTTGATGAACTTGAATTATGGGCATTTGATTGCATCGATAATGCTACTGACTGTTGCGCTCGCTCAACGCCTGATTTGCTTTTGAATACCTGTTGGCATCTGCGCCTCCAACAGCTGACCAGCAAGTAATTGACGGATGCCTCACTTGCTTGAACACAATCCGGGAAAAGCTATTCCTGCCCTATGGGACAGACGCCCCTCCCTGACGAACCCGATCAAACCCTTCAACTAGATGTCATTGAATTGAAAAAAATCATAGTTATAAGTATGCTTTAATTATAGTTGATATTTTCTCTAACTGGGTTGAAGCCTCCCGAATTCCAAAGCTACTGCAGAAACTGTTGTAAGTATCCAACTTAAGGACATTATTCCCCGCTTTGATATTCCTTTTTGTCTGCCTTTCGATAATTGTCGTTATTTTATTCGAGTTATCAATGAGGAATTATGCTGACAGTTTGGCATCAGACGTCAACTTCATTCTACCTATCACCCACGGACTGCAGGTCTTGTGGAACGTTGAAACCAGACTCTGTAAACTAAACTTGCAAAATTAACTTCTGAGACAAGACTTTCCTGGGTAAAACTATTGCCTCTGATTCTGTTTATCTACGCTACACTCCTTATTCTCTGCCGAAAATGTTTATGGCCGAGACTTTCACACATCTTTGAATGGCTCCACTGCCGCTCTCCACTTTCACAACATGGTGGATGACATTTCCTGCTATGTACTCTCCTTAACTGAGTGTTCCATTCTCGAGTACGTGATGCTCATGAAATGCTCCCCTTCCTTGAAGGCGTTCACATTACTGAATCAATTTACTTTGTCCTTATCATGAATTGGACATGCCATGGTCTCCAACCTCGATGAGAAAATCCCTTTCACTTTCTCCTCACTATCCCAACTGCTGTCAAAGTGGCGGAGCGATCTGTATGGGTTCATATGCATCATTGTGAGATCATTGCAGATGTGTCTTAGAAGGGGGAGATGACCAATATGATGGAGCCAATTATAATGTAAGAGATCTGAGAAAGGATTCGGAACCAGACTATTAGGTCATAGCTTATTTTATCAAATAGGAATTTTCCTTCTGTTTTACATATCCTAACCCTTGCTACAGATGACTACTCGGTTCAGAGCCATTTCATCCTGATATGTGTACTTGCCTTGGTCAACTTCAGTACACAAGAGAGGACCATTTATCTGTGTGATCTTGAGCAAACAGAGATTATGTATCAACTATGCCAGGAAAATGACCTTGCGTGCCAAGCGACTGAATTTTGCCAAGAATGTCTATTGCAGTGGTCAACAGCATCAAAAAGCTTGAAGAGTTCAGTTACAAAACACTTCCAAAAGGTATTTTTATTGGTATTGCTATTGCTAAATATATCATAGCTCAGATATTAGCTTCTATTGATAATATTGATTCCGCCCAGAAAATATTCCTTCTCCACTTAGATGAAGATGAGGAAGGACTATTCCTGCTCCTGGTCCATCTTTAGAGGAAGAGGAGGTATGGCAGTCATCCGCTGCCATTGGATTTGATTAATTCAATCCATGCTTTTACGTTTATGATGTGGGAATGGAATGACAAAAGGGTGGAGATGAGGATACAAATTTTTGATCCTAACTGTTGTCAGAAGCAACAAATATATGTAGATTTCTATTAACAACAAAATTTCTTTTTCCTCAATTCTGATTGCGAAATTTCGCCAAGGAGCACAGAAGTATTAACCTCTGTGTCCCTGGGCAGAATTGCATCGGAGAGAAACATCCAGTACATTCTATATCACTAAAACCTGAAATCCGTCTCCTTTTATGACGTATATAGCCGTTTATTCTTCCTGAAAAAAATCAGACTCAAGTTGTTGTCAATTGCTTATCCAATTACAAATTCTGCACATCTTCTTGATTACAAAATTTCCTGTCCACCTGAGTACCATTTCAAATTTAGTTAGAATACATTTGTTCCATACTTGGAAACCGTTGATGCAGGACGCAAATACTTGAGATCCCAGCACTGGTCACTGTGTCACTCCAGTCGTTAATTTCTGATAAACTGATAAAATCTAGTTTATCCCGAATTTATCCCTGCTTCCGATTCAGTAACCAGTCCTCCCCTTACACTGTGTAGCATTATTGAAAGGCTGAATGATCCCTTGCTTTTCCAGTGTGACATGTATGAGAGATTAAAATATATGCAACAATTGCTGAATAACAGGTTCGAATGGCTGAGTGGCCTCATTATGTTCCTGTTTAAAACACTTGATGCGATGAATAGCCTGCCTCAGTACAGCTCTAGTTGTTTAAGTTGTTTAACAGTTTGAGAACATTCGTGAAAAGCCCGCTTCTGACTTAAAGATGAAGTAAAGGCGATTGACGTTGTAGCTGCTGATATTTTCGTCCATATGCCTATCCAAAGACCACTTAAATACCCTAACATTTGGCGAGACTACCGCTCTTGTAGGCAGTGCATTCCACGCCCTCACTAGTCTCTGAGTAAATATACCACCTCTGACATCTGTCCCATATGTATCACCCCTCAATTCCAAGCCATGTCGCCTCCTGTTCGCCATCGTCATTCGAGGAAAAAGGCTCTCATTATCGAACCCTCTGATTAGCTTATATGCCATAATTAAGTCTCCTCTGCACCTTATACTCACTCATGAAACCAGCCTCAAGTTCCTTAACCTTTCCTCATAAGATCTGCCCTCCATACCAGGCAACATCTGAGTAAGTGTCATCAGAACCATTTCCAAGCTTCCAATTCCTTCCAATAATGTGGTGAGCAGAACTGTACGCAATACTCTAAATGTGTCCGCAGAAGACTTTTCTACAGTTGCAGCATGATGTCAAGGTTCTGAAATTCCATGATTCTAAAAACAAAAGGTAACACAACGTATGCCTTCTTAACAACCATACCAAAACTGGGTGACATCATTCAAGGATCTATGAACCTGGACACCGAGATCTCTTTGCTCATCTACACTACCAAGAATCTTACCAGTACTCTGCATTCCTGTTACTCCAACCTAAAGAATTATCTCACACGTTTCTGCATCAAACTTCATCTGCCACCTCTCAGCTCAGCTCGGCAGCTTATCTATGTGTCTCTGCAACCTACAACATCCTTCGTCACCATTTACAACTCTACCAACCTTAGTGTCATCCATCCATGCCCTTATCCGGTTATCTATAAGTATGACAAATAACAGTGGATCCTCCGAAATCAGTCTGGCGCCATTACACACGCGGCCGCGACATCGCCCGCGGCAATAGCTGCCGCCGATGACGACGATGACGTCACTTCCGCCCCCACCGACCTCGCAGCCTCCGCGATCGCCGCCCAAACAACCGCCTCCGCGATCGCCGCCCAGACAACAGCCTCCGCGATCGCCATGAAGACAATCGCCGGCAGATTCGCGACCTCCGCGGCTATGGGGAATACCTCTGTCTCTGTGGTCGCCGCAGCTACTTCCGCCCCCAGTGACGTCACTAACCTACACGCCCACAACGCCGCATGTGTCTCCGCCCCCACGCCTAAGCCCGCCCCCCGGCGAGTTCCGTCACCACGCCTAACCCCGCCCCTTCGCTGATCTCCGACTGCATGCCTAACCCCGCACCCACGCCTATTTCCGACACCACGCCCAACCCCGCCCCCACGCCGATCCACGTCCCCGCCCCAGACCTAACCCCGCCCCCACACCCAGCTCCAGACCCACACCAGGTCCCAGGTCCTAGCTCCCAGCCCTGCCGTGTTTTCACTATCCCTCCAGACCTACCCCTCTCTGAGGATGAAAGATCAGTCCTCAGCAGAGGCCTCACCTTCATTCCCCTACGCTCTCGGATTAATGAGTTCAACACACGGCGTGACATCGAACAATTCTTCCGCCACCTTCGCCTCCGTGCCTACTTCTTTAACCAAGACTCGCGCCCACCCTCTGACGACCCCTTCTCACGCCTCCAACACACCCCATCCACCTGGACACCCCGTGTTGGACTCCTACCTGCCCTCGACCTCTTCATAGCCAACTGCCGCCGCGATATTAACCGCCACCTGAACTCCCCCACCCCTCTCATCCACTCCAACCTCTCACCCTCGGAACGTGCAGCCCTCCACTCCCTCCGTTCCAACCCCAACCTCACTATCAAACCAGCAGAAAAGGGAGGCACGGTAGTAGTTTGTTGCACCGACCTCGACACCGCTGAGGCCAAACTCCAGCTTGCAGATACCTCCTCCTACTGCCCCCTTGACCATGACCCCACCCCCCACCACCAAACCATCATCTCCCAGACCGTCCATAACCTCATCACCTCGGGGGTTCTCCCATCCACCGCCTCCAACCTCATAGTCCCACAACCCCGCACCGCCCGGTTCTACCTCCTGCCCAAAATCCACAAACCTGACTGCTCCGGCCGACCCATTGTCTCCGTCTGCTCCTGCCCCACCAAACTCATCTCCGCATACCTTGCAACGTCCTGCCCCCCTTAGTCCAAGAACTCCCCACCGACGTTCGGGACACCACCCATGCCCTCCACCTGCTCCATGATTTTCGCTTCCCTGGTCCCCAGCGCCTTATTTTCACCATGGACATCCAGTCCCTGTACACCTCCATCCCCCATCACGAAGGACTCAAAGCCCTCCGCTTCTTTCTTTCCCGCCGTACCGACCAGTACCCTTCCACTGACACTCTCCTTCGACTGACTGAACTGATCCTCTCCCTGATCAACTTCTCTTTCCAATCCTCCCACTTCCTCCAAACGAAAGGAGTAGCCATGGGCATCCGCATGGGCCCCAACTATGCCTGCCTCTTTGTAGGATATGTGGAACAATCTATCTTCCGCAACTACACTGGCCCCACCCCCCACCTTTTCCTCCGCTACATCGATGACTGTATCGGCGCTGCCTCGTGCTCCCACGAGGAGGTTGAACAGTTTATCCACTTCACCAATACCTTCCACCCCGACCTCAAATTCACCTGGACAGTCTCAGATTCCTCTCTCCCCTTCCTCGACCTTTCTATTTCTATCTCAGGCGACCGAATCAACACGGACATCTACTACAAACCGACCGACTCCCACAGCTACCTGGACTACACCTCCTCCCATCCTGCCCCCTGTAAAAACGCCATTACATTCTCCCAATTCCTCCGACTCTGCCGCATCTGCTCCCAGGAGGACCACTTCCAAAAACGCACAACACAGATGGCCTCCTTCTTCAAGGACCGCAATTTCCCCCCAACGTGGTCGACGATGCCCTCCACCGCATCTCTTCCACTTCCCGCTCCTCCGCCCTTGAGCTCCGCCCCTCCAATCGCCACCAGGACAGCACCCCACTGGTCCTCACCTACCACCCCACCAATCTCCATGTTCAGCGCATCATCCGCCGTCATTTCCGCCACCTCCAAAAGGACCCCACCACCAAGGATATATTTCCCTCTCCTCTCCTATCAGCATTCCGTAAAGACTACTCCCTCCGTTACTCCCTCGTCAGGTCCACAACCCCCACCAACCCAACCTCCACTCCTGGCACCTTCCCCTGCAACCGCAGGAGGTGCAACACTTGCGCCCACACCTCCCCCCTCACCTCCCTCCATGGCCCCAAAGGAAACTTTCATATCCGCCACAAATTCACCTGCACCTCCACACACATCATCTATTGCATCCTCTGCACCCGATGTGGCCTCCTCTATATTGGGGAGACAGGCCGGCTACTTGCGGAGCGTTTCAGAGAACACCTCGGGACAACCCGGACCAACCAACCCAACCACCCTGTGGCTCAACATTTCAATTCCCCCTCCCATTCCACCAAGGATATGCAGGTCTTTGGACTCCTCCATCGCCAGACCACAACAAAACGACGGTTGGAGGAAGAGCGCCTCATCTTCTGCCTAGGAACCCTCCAACCACAAGGGATGAACACGGATTTCACCAGTTTCCTCATTTCCCCTCCCCCCACCTTGTCTCAGTCTAATCCATCGAATTCAGCACCGCCTTCCCGACCTGCAATCTTCTTCCCGACCTCTCCGCCCCCACCTCCAGTCTGACCTATCACACTCACCTTGACCTCTTTCCACCTATCACATTTCCGACGGCCCTCCCCCAAGTCCCTCCTCCCTACCTTTTATCTTAGCCTGGTGGACAAACTTTCCTCATTCCTGAAGAAGGGCTTATGCCCGAAACGTCGATTCTCCTGTTCCCTGGATGCTGCCTGACCTGCTGCGCTTTTCCAGCAACACATTTTCAGCTCTGATCTCCAGCATCTGCAGTCCTCACTTTCTCCTCAAAGATCCAAATCAGATCCTTGCAGTGCCCTATATGTAACTGAACTCCTGCATGAAGACTTCACATTAACCCTCTGTCTTCTTTAAGACAGTCAATTTCTGATTCAAATCTCAAATCACCCTCAATCCCATTTCTCCGTATTTTGTGGAATAGCCTGCCGAAGGGAACCTTATCCAACGGCTTATTGAAATCCATATACACTACATCAATAGCTTTATCCTCATCCATCTGTTTGGTCACCATCTCAAAGATCTCATTAAGGTTTGTGAGGCACGACCTACCCTTCACAAATACTTGTTGACTATCCCTAATCAAACTATTTCTATCTGGATTGATTATAAATCCTATCTCTTATTATCGTTTCCAACACTTTGCCCACAAGATTTAGATTTTAGATTAGATTAGATTACAGTGTGGAAACAGGCCCTTCGGCCCAACAAGTCCACACCGCCCCCCCCCCCCCCCCCGAAGCGCAACCTACCCATACACCTACATTTACCCCTTACCTAACACAACGGCCAATTTAGCATGGCCAATTCACCTGACGTGCACATCTTTTTTTGGACTGTGGGAGGAAACCGGAGCACCCGGAGGAAACCCACGCAGACACGGGGAGAATGTGCAAACTCCTGAGGTGGGAATTGAACCCGGGTCTCTGGCGCTGTGAGGCAGCAGTGCTAACCACTGTGCCACCGTGCCGCCCACAAATGAATTAAGGCTTATTGGTTTATAGTTTCCAGTTTTGTCTTCTTGAACAAAAGCACATCATTTGTTATACTCCAAATTTCGGGCCGATTAATGTGGACAATGACGCCATAATATCAAAGCCAAAGGCTCAGCAATCTTCTCCCTGGCTTCCCAGAGAACCCTGAGATAAATCCCATCCGGCCCTGGGGTCTAATCTGTTTTTACACTTCCTAGAATTGCTAACAACGTCATCCTTATGCACCTCAATCCCATCTGGTCGAGGAGCCTGCATCTCATTGTTGTCCTCGATCACATTGTCTTTTTCCAGTGTGAATACTCATGAAAAGTATTCATTTAGCACTTCCCCATCACCTCTGACTCCATGCACAACTTCCCACTATTTTGCTAGATTGACCCTAATCTTATTCTCGTCATTCTTTTATTCCTGATGCCTGTAGAATGCCATAGGGTTCTCCTTGATCCTATCCGCCAACGACGTCTAATGTCCCCTCCTGGCTCTTGTTAACTCTCTCTTTATGTCATTCCATCCTAAAATGTAACTCTCAAGCGTCCTAACGAAGGCTTCACATCTCATCCGAACATAAGCCTTCTTCATCCTCTTGACAAGCGATTTAAGTTTCTTGGCAGACACAGCTCCCGCGCTCGTCAACTTCCTCCCTGCCTGACTGGTACATACTTATCAAGGACCCGCAGTAGCTGCTCCTTCAATATGCTTCACATTTCAAATGTGGCCATTCACTGCAGTTTCCCTCCCAAGCCTATGCATCCTAATTCTTGCCTAGTCCCATCGTAATTGACTTTACCGAGCTAGAAGCTTTGCCCGGCGGTGTAGACGTATCCATTCCCACCACTAATGTAAACATAACAGAATTGTGGTCACGATTACTGACGTGCCCATCTACCTCCAAATCTTACACCTTTCCGGTTCCATTACTCAATACCAAATCTACTGTGGCCTTGCCCCTCGTTGGCTTGTCTACAAACTGTGTCAGGAAACCCTCCTGCACACATTGGACAAAAACTGACACATCTAAAGTACTTGGACTATTGTATACCCAGTCAATATTTGGAAAGGTAAAATCCCCTTTCACAACTACCCTGTCACTCTCGGGCCTATCGAGGATCATCTTTGCTGTCCTATACTCTACAAATCTGGAACTATTTGGAGGCCGATACAATACACAGGGTAACCTTCCCTTTCCTGTTTGCAATCTCAGCCCATATTACAAGTCCTAATTCGTCCTTTCTGCCACCCTAATTCTGTCCTTTGACGAACAGTGGAACATCACCCTCTCTTTTAACATTTTCTCAATTCTTACTGAAACACCTAAATCCAGGAACGTGCAATAAATCTTCCTGTCCCTGCGCTACCCATGTCTCTGGAATGGCCCCAGTTTCGAAATACCAGGTTACAACCAATGCTGCATGTTCACTCACCTTATTCTGGATTCTCCTGGCATTGAAACAGACAGACTTAAAAACAAATTCTTGCTGCTGATGACTTCCTGCGATCTTGAAATCTTAGTTCTGATTTCACTACTCTCAATAGTCCATATACTCGAACTACAATTTCGATTCACATCCACTTGCTGAATAAGTTCAACCCCACCCCGACAGCATTAGAAAATTACCGTCCCCCAGGATATAGTTGCCTTTCTGGTTCATGTCAAGGCTATCGTGATTGTCGAGGTCTCATCTGCCCCAGAAAGAGACCCAATTATCCAGAAATCCAAAATCCTCCGATTGCAACATCCCTGCAGCAACGAGTTCAACGTCTCTCTCTTCCTATTCCTTGACCCGCTAGCATGTGGCATGGGCAACAAACCAGAAATAACAATTCTGTTATATATCGCTCTATATTTCCACCCTAGCTCACAGAATTTCGGATTTAAATCCCCATCTCTCTTCCCACCTAGGTCATTGTGACGATGTGGGCCACAACTTGGGGCTGCTCCCCCTCCACCTCAAGGATCTCGGAAACACGTTCAGAGACAACACGAACCCTGGCCATTGTGAGACAATACACCAACCGAGAGTGTTTCTCGCTCCCACAGAACCGCCTACCTGTCCTACTAAGTATGGAGTCGCCAATGACTTATGCTCTGCACCTCTTCCCCCATCCCTTCTGACCAACCGGAAAATACCCTCTGCGAGAGACCTATGCCCAATTGCTTACCCCAGGGAAGTCGCCCCCCCCCCCCGCAACAATACCCGTAATAGTGCATTTCTTGTCGAGGGGATCGGCCGTAAGTGTCCCCTGCCCTGTCTATTGGTTCCCTTTCCGACGCCTGACCGTAGCCTATCTACCTTCTTCTTTTACCTGAGGTGTGACTACCTCCCTGTAACTTCTCTCAATAACCTCCTTCTCCTCCATAATGATACAAAGTTCAGCCAGCTCCAGCTCCAATTCCTTAAGGTGGTTTTTGAGGAGCTGATGTTGGGTGCACCACCCACAGCTGCAGTTATAGGGAGACTACTGGTGACACTTATCGTCCACGTTCTGCAGGAGGAACAGTCAACTGTCCTACAATCCATTCCCACTATTCTATATTCCCAAGGAGACTTCTGAAAAACTGAAAAAAAAATCTTACGTTAGGACACTTGAGGTTTACAAGGAAGTCAGGAAAGATCTAAAAAGTGAGCTCAGAAGAGCCAGTAGGAGACCTGAGAAGTTGTTGCGGACAGGATCAGGGTTAACTCTTAGGCTTTCCATAGGCATGTCAGGAATAAAAGAATGACGAGAGTTAAATAAGGTCCAATCAAGGATAGTAGTGGGAAGTTGTGTGTGGAGTGAGAGGAGATAGGGGAAGCACTAAATAGATACTTTTCGACAGTGTTCACTATAGAAAATGAAAATGTTGGTGAGGAAAATATAGAGATACTTGCATTTAGACGAGAAGAGACGGAGGTTCACAAGGAAGATGCATTAGAAATCCTGCAGAGTGTGAAAATAGACAAGTCCACTGGGTTGGATGGGATCTATCCTAGGATCTTTTGGGAAGCAAGGGGAGAGATTGCTGATCCTTTGGCATTGATGTTCAAATCATCATTGTCATCAGAAACGGTGCCTGAGAACTGGAGGATGGCAAATGTGGTTGCCTTGTTCAAAAAGGGTAGTAGAGATAACCCTGGTAATTACAGACCAGAGAGTCTAATTTAAGTTGTTGGTAAAGTGTTGAAAAAGGTTATAAGAGATAGGATTTATAACCATCTAGAAAAGTATAATCTGATCAAGGACGGTCCGCACGGTTTTGTGAAGTGTAGGTCGTGCCTAACGAATCTTATTGATTTGTTTGACAAAATGACCAAACCGGTAGATGAGAGTAAACCAGTTGATGTGATGTATATGGATTTCAGCAAGGCGTACGATAAGGTTTCCCACAGTAAGCTATTATACAAAATGCGGAGGAATGGGTTTGTGGGAGACATAGCAGTTTGGATTAGTAATTGGCTTGCTGAAAGAAAACAGAGGGTTGTAGTTGATGGAACATGTTCATCTTGGTGTACAGTTAGCAGCGGCGTACGGCAAGGGTCGGTTTTGTGTCTACTGCTGTTCGACCTTTTTATAAATGACCTGAATGAGGGCTTAGAAGGGTGAGTTAATAAATTTGCGGTCGGCACGAAGTTCGGTGGAGTTGTTGATAGTGACGAAGGATGTAGTAGGTTACAGAGAGACATAGATAGGAAGTAGAGCTGGTCCTTAGAGGTGGCAAACGGAGTTTAATGTGGATAAGTGTGGGGTGATACACTTTGGCCGGAGTAATCGGAATGCAAAGTACTGGGCTAATAGTAGGATTCTTGGGAGTGCAGATGAGCAGAGAGACCTCAGTGTCCATGTACATAGATCCCTAAAAATTGCCACCCAGATTGACAGGGTTGTTAAGAAGGCATACAGTGTTTTGGCCTTTATTAATACAGGGATTGAGTTCTGGAACCAGGAGGTTATGCTGCAGCTGTACAAAGCTCTGATACGGCCACACATGGAGTATTGTGTACAGTTCTGGTCACCAGGTTATAAGAAGGATGTGGAAGCTTTGGAAAGGGTGCAGAGAATATTTACCTAGGATGTTGCCTGGTATGGAAGGAATGTCTTACGAGGAAAGGCTGAGGGCCTTGAGGCTGTTCTCGTTAGAGAGAAGAAGGTTGAGAGGTGACTTAATAGAGACATACCAGATAATCAGAGAGTTAGCTAGGATGGGGTCTCTTTACTCAGAGAGTAGTAAGGATATGGAATGCTTTGCCTACAACGGTAGTAGATTCGCCAAGTTGAAGTGCATTTAAGTCGTCATTGGACAGGCATATGGACGTACATGGAATAGTGTAGGTGGGATGGGCTTCTGATTAGTATGACAGGGCAGCACAACATCGAGGGCTGAAGGGCCTGTACTGCGCTATAATGTTCTATGTTCTATGTTCTGTGTCATTAGTCAACCTATCTTAATAAGACAAGCCCTCCAGCCCAGGCAGCATCCGCATAAACCTTCCTTGCACCCTCTCCAAGTCCTCTATATCTTTGCTTTAATAGGGTGACCAGAACTGGGCACAATATTCCAAGTGTGGTCTCACCAGGGACTTGTAGAGCTGTCGCAAAACCTCGCAGCTACTAAACTCTATTCCCACTGTTAATGAATGCCAAAACTCCATATGCTTTCTTAATAATCCACTTCAATTGCGTGGAAACTTTGAGGGGTCTATGCACGTGAACAATAAGGTCCCTTTGTTCCTCCACACTGCCAAGAATCCTTCCTTTACTTATATATTCAGCATTCAATTTCGACATTCCAAATTGCATCACTTCACATTTAGAGCTGAAAATGTTTAGCTGGAAAAGCGCAGCAGGTCAGGCGGCATCCAAGGAACAGGAGAATCGACGTTTCGGGCATAAGCCCTTCTTCTGACTTATGCCCGAAACGTCGATTCTCCTGTTCCTTGGATGCTGCCTGACCTGCTGCGCTTTTCCAGCAACACATTTTCAGCTCTGATCTCCAGCATCTGCAACCCTCACTTTCTCTCACTTCACATTTGTCCAGGTTGAACTCCATCTGCCATTTCTCGGTCCTGCTCTACATCCTGTCTATGTCGCGCTGCAACTTGCAATAGCCTTCGATGCAATCAATGGCACCTCCAACTTTGTATCACTAAATTACTAACCCACCCCTCAACCTTCTCATCCAAGTCATTTATAAAAACTGCATATAGCTGAGGCACAAGAGCAGACCCCTGCGGGACCCCACTCTACACTGACGTCCAGGCAGAATACCTTTCATTCACAACCGCTCTCGGTCTTTTGTCAGCCAACCAATTCTGAATCCAGATAGCCAAATCTCTCTGTATCCCATTCCTCCTCATTTTATGAATGACCCTATCATGTGGAACCATTTCAATACCTTGCTGAAGTCCATATTCACCATATCCACTGGTCGACCTTTCTCGACCTGTCTTGTCACCCCCTCAAAGAAATCAGTAAAGTTTGTGAGTCACGACCTGCCCCTCACAAAGTCATGCTGACTGACTTTAATTACGCTATGCTTTTCCAAATATTCATAAATCCTATCCCTTAGAATTCTTTCCAGAGACTTGCTGACTACAGCTGTAAGACAGAATTGTCTGTAATTCTCAGGGCTTTCTCTACTACCTTTCTTGAAACGAGGAACAACACACGCTTCCTTCCAATCCTCTGGTACGATTACCGTGGAGAGTGAGGAGGCAAGGATCTTGTCAGTGGCTTAGCAACCTTCTTTCTCGCTTGCAGGAGCGGCCTGTGATAAACCTGGGGATTTATCAATCTCAATATTTGCCACAATTTCCAGTGCATCATCTTCATCAATCTTGACCTGTTCAAACCTGTATTCCAGCTCCTCAAAATTCTCATTCACAACAAGGTCCCTTTCCTTCGTGAAAACCGAAACAAAAAAAATCATTTAGGGCTTCACCTATCTGCTCAGACTCCTTGAACAGGTTCCTTTCTCTATCCCTGACCAGCCGGACTTTCTCCCTGATCATTATCTTATTCCTCACGTTTGAATAAAATGCCTTTGGGTTCTCCCTAATCCTTCCTGCCAAGCGTTTCTCGTGCCCTCTCCTGGCTGTCCTCAGTCCACTTGTCAGCTCCTTTCTAGCAAGCCGATAATCCTCTAAAGCTGTGCTCGATCCTTATTTCCTCCACCTTACGTCAGCTGTCTTCATCCTTTTAATGAGAAGCACTTCTGTTCTCGTCATCCAACGCTCCATAATCTTCCCCTTCATGCCTGTCTTATGGGGACAAATTCGTGCATCACTGGCAACAACTGCTCTTTAAACAGGCTCCATACGTCTGCATTGCCCTTCCTGTGATAGAATTGCTCCCGGTCTGTATTTACCAAATCCTGTTTGATAGCATCATAGTTTCCTTTTCCCCAATTAAATACACATCCCTTGGTAACTGCTCCTTTTCCTCTTTAAGGCTATAGTAAATGTGAGGCAGTTGTGGTCACTATCTCCGAAGTTTCCCCCCACTGCGAGATCAGACACCTGCCCTGGCTCATTGCCGAGTACCAAATCCAAAATGACCTCTCCCGTCTCCGGCCAGTCTACATACTGATAAAGGATGCCATTCTGAACACACCTGACAAAAACGGCTCCATTCAAACCATCTGCACTAAGGAGGTTCCAGTAAATATTGAGAAAGTTGAAGTCACAACAAATCTGCTACATCTACATTTTTTTCCAACATCTGCCCGCTTATGGGTTCTTAAATGTCCCTACAGCTGTTAGGGGCACTGTAGAAATCCCCCAGTGAGGTGCCTACTCCCTTGCTTTGCCTAACTTCCACCCATACTTACTCAGTGGACAACATTTCCTCAACAACCTTCGTTTCTGTAGCTGTGATTCACTCTCTGATTCGCAATGCTAGCCTCCTCCTTTTTTTCGCCCTCCCTTATCTTTTTAAACTTTCTAAACCTTGGAATATCCAGCAAATGTTCCTGCCACGATGAAATCCACGTCTCCGTAATTGCCACAACGCCATAGTCCCAAGTAGTGATCCATGCTCTAAGTTCATCACTCTTATTTCTGACACTCTTTGCGTAAAAGCAAACACATTTTAACCAGCATTTTTGTTTCATCACGTGAAAAACCTTCCCGATAGATTCACGACATCCTGTAACCTCACACTTTTCCACATTAAACTCCATTCGGCTTCACGCAACCCAGCTCTGCAGCTTTTCCATGTCCCTCAGTAACCTGCAACATCCTTCAGCACCATCCACAGCTCCACTGACATTAGTGTCATCCCGACATTTACGAACCCATCCTTCCACGCCCTCATAAAGGTCATTTATGAAGATGACAAACAACCGTGGCCTCAAAACAGATCCTTACGGTAGACTATGAGTAACTGAACTCCAGAACGAAGATCTCCCATCAATCACCACCCTGCTTTCAGCAAGCCAATTTCGGATCCAAAACGACTTGGCTGGGTATTTAGCGCAATAGGCAACCGTGGGGAACATTATCAAATGCCTGACTGAAATCCATGCACACGACATTGACTGCTTTACCATCATCCACCAGTTTGGTCAGCTTCTTAAAAACCTCAGTAACGTTGTTGCGAGTGATGAATAAATATGTCCCTCTGAGACTGGCAAGAAGGGGTAAGAAAAAGGAACCTTGGATGACGAGAGCGGTGGAGCTTCTCGTCAAAAGGAAGAAAGTAGCTTACATAAGGTGGAGGTAGCTAGGGTCAAGCTCAGCTCTAGAGGATTTACAGGCAGGCGAGGAAGGAGCTCAAATATGGTCTGAGGAGAGCCAGGAGGGGGCACGAGAAAGGCTTGGCAGAACGGATTAGGGAGAACACAAAGGCATTTTGCACTTATGTGAGGAATAAGGGAATGTTCAAAGAAAGAGTAGGGCCGATCAGGGATAGCAGAGGGATCTTGTGTGTGGAGTCTGAGGAGGTAGGGGAAGGCCTAAATGAGTTTCGTGCTTCTGTCTTTACGAAAGAAACGATCTTTGTAGGGAATGAAATCTCGGAAGAGTAGGTGTGCATGCTCGAATGGATAGAGACAGAGGAAGCTGACGTGCTGAAAATTTTGTCAAACATTAAGATTGACAAGTCGCCAGGCCCGGACCAGATTTGTCCTCGGCTGCTTTGGGAAACGAGAAATGCAATTGCTTCGCCACTTGCGAAGATCTTTGCATCCTCGCTCTCCACTGCAGTCGTACCTGAGGACTGGAGAGAGGCAAATGTAATTCCTCTCTTCAAGAAAGGAAATAAGAAAATCCCCAGCAATTACAGACCAGTAAGTCTCACGTCTGTCGTCTGCAAGGTGTTAGAAAGGATTCTGAGGGAGAGGAGTTATGCCCATATGGAAGAGCGTGGCTTGATGAAATGCAGTCAACACGGCTTTATGAGGGGCAGGTAATGCCTCATAAACCTTATCGAGTTCTTTGAGGTTGTGAGAAGAATAGTTAATGAGGGTCGTGCTGTGGCTGTGGTGTATATGGACTTCAGCAAGGCATTTGATAAGGTTCCCCATGGTAGGCTCATTCAGAAGGTCAGGAGGAATGGGATACAGGAGAACTTAACTGTCTGGATACAGAATTGGCTGGCCAACAGAAGACAGCGAGTGGTCGTAGAAGGAAAATATTCTGCCTGCAAGTCAGTGGTGAGTGGTGTTCCACAAGGCTCTGTCCTTGGGCCTCTACTGTTTGTAATTTTTATTAATGACTTGGATGAGGGGATTGAAGGATGAGTCAGCAAGTTGACAGACGACACAAAGGTTGGAGGTGCCAATGACAGTATAGAGGGCTGTTGTAGGCTACAGCGGGACATTGACAGGATGCAGAGATGGGTTGAGAGGTGACAGATGGAGTTCAACCTGGATAAATGTGAGGTTATGCATGTTGGAAGGTCAAATTTGAAAGCTGAGTACAGGATTAAGGATAGGATTCTTGGCAGTGTGGAGGAACAGAGGGATCTTGGTGTGCAGGTACAAAGATCCCTTAAAATTGCCACCCAAGTCGACAGAGTTGTTCAGAAAGCATATGCTGTTTTGGCTTTCATTAACAGGGAGATTGAGTTTAAGAGTCGTGAGATCTGGTTGCAGCTCTATAAAACTTTGGTTAGACCGCACTGGGAATACTACGTCCAGTTCTGGTCGCCCTATGATAGGAAAGATGCAGTTGCTTTGGAGGGGGTGCAGAGGAGGTTTACCAGGATGCTGCCGGGACTGGAGGGATTACCTTATGAAGAGAGGTTGACTGAGCTCGGACTTTTTTCATTGAAGAAAAGGAGGAGGAGAGGGGACCTAATTGAGGTATACAAGATCATGAGAGGCATAGGTATATTCGATATCCAGAGACTATTTCCCAGGGCAGAAATGACTAACACGAGGGGTCATAGTTTTTAGCTGGTTGGAGGAAAGTTTCGAGGGGATGTCAGAGGCGAGTTCTTTGCACAGAGATTTGTGAGAGCATGGAATGCATTGCCAGCAGCAGTTGTGGAAGCAAGGTCATTGGGGACATTTAAGGGACGACTGGACATGCATATGGTCATGGAAATTTGAGGGTGCATACATGAGGATCAGTGGCCGGCACAACATCGTGGGGCTGAAGGGCCTGTTCTGTGCTGTACTGTTCTATGTTCTATGCTATTAACCTACACCCCTAATTACTGAATCTGAACAAATTTTGCGGCTAAACAGTTACCACCATCTTCAAACGCAGAGTGCTGTCGAGATTTGCAGTGGATGGAACATAATCTTACAATATCTTTAAGCAGAAGTAAAATATTTCTGTTTGATTCAGGCACAATATACTTTATTAGTACTTTCTCTAAATGACCCACAGTTTAAAAAAAAATGCTACGCAACTTGCTCTAGAAATGTGAAATACCTCATTGTAAATTTGTCCAAATTCAATATTGTGTAGTCTCCATCAAATTTACTTCCATTTTGTAGTACATTGTAAACAATGAGACTGTGTGCATGCACTTTATCGTCTTCCAAGAAGCCTTTTAAATTATTAGGTTCCTATGGCACTTAATTGTTTTAGAATAATATCTCACGTGAATCTAAGCATACTTTTTATGACTGAGGCTCATTGGTTTCGAAATTTCTGACTTTCGGGCTCGTTAGTTTCGAAATTCCTGACACTCACGAAAATTAGTAATTTCACACTACTTTGCCAGCACTGAAATGCGTTATTAATAAATAGCTTGATGTGTTGATGGTTGCTCAACACAGTCGAAAGTCCGCAAATGGGTTCACTCTTCAGTGTCTTCATTTCCTGAAAGCACAACCAAGTTCCATCCACTCCACGTCAAGCAGAATGAGTTTATTTGTATGAAGCTTATACGGATGCAGAAAAACAAAGAGTTGGGATGAAAACGCCGGCATGTAATTACTTCATCCGTCTCTCTTCCTTCTTGAAGGAAGGGAAAGCTCATCCCTTTGTTAAATTTGGATTTCCTAACCTTTTTGCACACCGACAATTGCATTTATAGCATTCCAATGTTCCTATCATAGAACACAGAAAAATACAGCGCAGAAACGGCACTTCGGCCCTTCATGTTGCGCCGACCTGTGAACTAATCTAAATCCATCCCCCAACACTATCCCACCATCATCCATGTGCTTATTCAATGATTGTTCATATCTCCCTAATGTGGCTTTGTCAACTAATTGACAGGCATGCCATTCTACACCCTTACCACTCTCTGAGTAAGGAACCTGCCACTGACATCTGCCGTAAATCTATCATCCCTCAATTTGTAGTTATGCCCTTCGTACACGCTGATGTCATTATCCTGGGACATAGACTTTCATTGTCTATCCTATCTAATCCTCTGATCATCCTGAACATCGCTGTCAAGTCCGATGTTCGCCTTCTTATTTCTAAAGAGAACAGACACAAGTCTGTCAGCCTTTCCTCATAAGACCTTCTCTCCAGAACAGGAAACATCCTGTTAGATATCCTGTGCACAATATCCAATGCTTCCACATCCTTCCTGAAATGGGGCGACCAGAACTGTACACAATATTACAAGTGTGGCCGCACGAGCATTTTGCATAGTTGCAGCATTACATTACAGCTCCAGAACGTAATCCATCTACCAATAAAACGTATCACACCATATGCCTTCTCAAAAGCACGATCGACCTGGGTGGCAACTTTCAGGGATGTATGTACATTGAATCCAAGATCCCTCTGCACATTCACACAACCAAGAATCTTTCCATCGACCCAGTATTCTGCATTCCTGTTATTCTTCCCAAAGTGAATCACATCACATTTATGTGTGCATTGAACTTCATTTGCCACCTGTCAGCCCAATTATGCAGTTTATTCAAGACCCCCTGCATCCTGCAACATTCTTCCACAAAGTCCACTACTCAAACGATTTTACTATCATCTGCAATCTTACTAACCCATCCACCTATGCCCCCGTCTAAGTCATGAACATGTTTGGTCACCTTCTCATAAAACTCAACGAGGTTTGTGAGATATGACCCGCCCTCGATGAAACCATGTTGACTACATTAAATCAAATTGTTGCTTACGAGATGCTAATAAATCATATCTCTAATAACCCTTTCCAAACCTTTTCCTACAACAGACGTAAGGCTTACTGATCTGTAATTACCCGGGTCAGCTCTACTGCCGTTCTTGAACAAGCACACAACATTTGCAAACCTCCTGTCTTCTGGTGCTGAACCTGTAGACAATGACGACTCAAAGACCAAAGCCAAAGACTCTGCCATCTCCTCGCTAGCTTCGCTAGGGACTTGTCTACTTTCAGTCCTTCCAGATTTGATATTAGATTAGATTAGATTAGATTACAGTGTGGAAACAGGCCCTTCGGCCCAACAAGTCCACACCGACCCGCCGAAGCGAAACCCTCCCATACCCCTACATTTACCCCTTACCTAACACTATGGGCAATTTAGTATGGCCAATTCACCTGAACCTGCATATCTTTGTGACTGTGGGAGGAAACCGGAGCACCCGGAGGAAACCCACGCAGACACGGGGAGAACGTGCAAACTCCACACAGTCAGTCGCCTGAGGCGGGAATTGAACCCGGGTCTCTGGCGCTGTGAGGCAGCAGTGCTAACCACTGTGCCACCGTGGATATATCGCTTCCTTACTCAGCTCGATCCTT
Organism: Chiloscyllium plagiosum; assembly: GCF_037043375.1. NCBI lineage: Eukaryota > Metazoa > Chordata > Chondrichthyes > Orectolobiformes > Hemiscylliidae > Chiloscyllium > Chiloscyllium plagiosum. The sequence goes on from NW_028270177.1 coordinate 54,865,152, forward strand.
TCTCATCTAATATCTCATATCTCATTCTTCTGCTCTACAATAGTCTCTTTTTCCATAATGAAAACCAATGAGAAATATTTGTTTCGCATCTCTCCGACCTCCACAGGATCCACAAACCTTCACAATTCTACTTTGACTGGCCCTATTCCTACCCTGGTCATCCTTTTGTTTCTCACCTACCGAGAGAAAGATGTAGAGTTCTTCTTTATTCTAACTGCTAAAGACCGCTTATGTCCTCTCTCTTCTCTTCTCAATTCTCTCTTTAAGACCTTCATAGTTAATCTGTAATTCTCCATTGCTTCAAATGAACCATCTCGTTTATTCGCCACTTGAGCGTCCGTATTCCACTTAAGACGAGATGCAATTTATGCAGTAAAACACGGTTCCTTTACCTTATCTCTTCCTCCCTGCCTGACAGAGACATACCTATCATGGACACCCAATATCATTTCTGTAAAGCAGCTCCACATTTCGATTGTCCCCATACCCTATATTTTGCTTCCCCTTTTCTATGCATCTTAAATCTTGCCAAACCATCCAAACCATCTGATCTACGAAAGTTCCAGTCGATGTTTGGAAAGTTGAAATCACCCATAACAACAACCCTGCTACATCTGCATTTTTCCACAATCTGATAAGCAATGTTACATCCTCTTTTTCCACCCTCCCTGCTCTTTCTCAACGTTCTAAATCCTGGAACACTAAGCAACCATTCGTGTCCCTGTGAAACCTACGTCTGCGTTATGGCCACAACAGCATAGCCCCAGGTACTGATCCATGCTCTAAGTTCGTCACTGTTATTTCTGACACTCCTTGCGTTAAAACAGACATACTTTAACTGAGCCCTTTGTTTCATCGCGTGGGAAAAAAAAAATCCCAATACATTCACTACATCCTGTCCGTGCCCCAACTGCAACTGCCCCGTCTCAGATATGTAGCTCTGATTCCCACCCCTCGCCAAACTAGTTTAAATGATCCCAAACCACACAACCAAATCTCCCTCCCAGGACATTCGTGTCCCTCCAGTTTAGTGCAAACCGTAATTCATGTACAGATTCCATCTTCCGCCGAAGGTATCCCGATGATCTAAGTATCAGAAGCCCTGTCTCCTGCACCAGCCTCGCGGCCACGTGTAAAGCTGCATTCCCTGACTGTTCCTCACCTCCCTATCTCATGGCAGCAATAGCAATCCCGTGATCACTACTCTACTCGTCCTGCTTTTTAACTTTCAATCTCGGTCTCTGTCGTCACTTTCAGATCCTCAATCCGGTTCCTGGCTCTGGCATTGTAGCCAATACGTTCCCCGATTTCTGGCTGCTCACCCTCCCCCTTCAGCATCCTGTAAACCCGATTGGCGATATCCTAGACCCTGGAACTGCGAAGGAAAAATACCTTCCGGGAGTCCCGTTCCTGACCAAAAAAACTACTGTCAGTCCGTCGAACTGTTGAGTCCCCTACCACTAGCGCTTTTCTATTCTTCCCCCTTCCCTTCTGAGCCACACTGCCAGGCTCAGTTCCAGAGACCTGATAACTATGGCTTTCTGCTGGTAGGCCGTCCCGACCAACAGTATCCAAAATGCTGTAGTTATTGCTGAGGGGAACGGACACAGGGGATCCCTGCTCTGACCATCCCTTCCATTTCTTCCCTTCCAGCATTTGTTTGATATTCCCGATGTGCGATTAGGATTGTTGGACTAGAAGGCAGCGAGTTGTAGATCTTCGTGTCTTTTCTTCCTCGTGGTAAATTTGGTTGTTCCAAACAGTAGTTGTTGTAGTAATGCCTCTTCTATTTACTCAGAATATTCGGAGTGTGGAAGAAGTGCTTTTCGGTGTTTTACAAAAGGAAAAAAAATTGGAATTGCTCGTTAAGATGGAGTTAGAGTTACCTTCTTACCATCACCTTAAGAAATGGAGAGGTAATTACAACAATAGGTCAACATTTATATTTGCTGGAAATGACATCGGAGTATTTGGAGATGGCTAAAATTCAATTGAAAATGACGCAGCTTTAGTTAAAGACAAAAGAAAAATGATGAGAAAATAAATGAAACGGCTTGAATTATGATTAGAAACAGAGGAAAGAAAAAGAACAAAATCCAGTAGAATAAACATGAAAGGTAGAATTACTTTAGCAGTACTAAAAGAAAATGAGAGAAAAGAAAGAGAAAAGAAGACGGAGCAAAGGTAGCAATTGGGCGGGTGGGTGTTTGAACATCATAAATGATCACTTCGACATGAAAGCCAGCTTAAAAGGATGGAGATAAAGGCTGAAGGTAAGCTTCATGTGGAAGAGAGTGAAGATGAGGAAACACATGGTAGCCAAAGTTCTGGTGAGCATCTGTTTAAATATATTCAAGCATTGTCTGAAATTGATGAGAAGGATGTGACAGCCTTTGTTGTCTTATTTGAGAAGGTGGCTGAAGGGATGAAGTGGCCAGTGACCATGTGGGTTTTGTTGATCCAAACATAACTGATAAATAGAGGTCCTGAAGTACTTGCATCACTATCAGACGAGGTATCCGGGATGTATGAGAGGGTGAAGAAAGCCAATTTAAATGCATGTGAATTTGGACTAGAAGCTGACAGACAACGTTCCAGAAATCTCACGAACGTCCCTGGTCACACCTGCACTACGTTTGAAAAGATCAACGAAAATAATTTTGATAGATGGATAAGTGCATTAAAATGCAATAAATCTATGATGTGTTAAGAGAGACGATTATTTTGGAAGCGTTCAAGAGTTCACTTCCTCAGGTAGTGAGAAATCACAAGGAAGAGCAGAGCGTTAAAACGTCAAGATTAGCGGCTAAAATGGCTGGTTCATAAATCGAAGTTTGGCTTCCAGCATCAACTTCAGTGAATGAGGGACAGTAATGGGAGTAAAGCGAAATTCTCATGTGGTAAAGAAAAATAGATCACGGTGAAGATCGTAAGGATAACTTACCACAGGGCAAAAACGGAAACCCTTGAAGCAGAAAAAGAAATTATAAAGCTCCGGTGTCTTCACTGCAATAAAGCAGGCCACGAGAAATCGCAGCGTTTGTTGGTTAGCAAAAATACGAGGAACACAGATGTAGGAAAACAGGATAAGTCAGTTAATTTTGTTGGAATGCAAATAGAAAGCACAACGGAGGCGAAAACTCTGCACCAGAATGTACAACCTGGTCGTAGGTTGGTTCAGGCGGAAGTGGCAGATCTTCTTAAAACATATACCTGCGAAAGTAAAGTTAACTTGCAGAGGCCAGGAAGAGCTGGTAAAGAGGTTACAATATGAAGAAGCACAAGATCCGATCAACCTTTGATTTTGAAAGTTGAGGACAGATGGACCTCTAAAGGGCCATTACGAAATAAAGTGCTCTTAACAGGATTTCACGGCGAGAAAAGAAGTATTCAACCATGTAGTGTGAGGTTTGGGAGTCCACTGAAAAAAGTGGAGTAGTTATGGCAAGAGCACTGTACATTTGCTGAACTCCAGGAGTGTAATTTGTCCTTGCTAATGATGTATCTGCTTCACAGGTAGGAGTTCTACATACTTTGGTTGAAAGGTGAGGACAAATAAGAAAGTTGAAGGGGAATTTTCAGAGACCCGGTTTGACAGGAGCACATTGATAACAAAATAGACATTTTATCTCACAGCAATTAACTGAGTTGCAGCAGGAAAATCAAAACCCAAAGCAACTAATCATAAACCATACACAGGGAAATATTGCGAATGTGTTTGAGTGTGATTATGTTAAATATATGCCTTTTGAGGAAATGTAGACCATCATATATTCAGGCAGATGAGAAATGGGCAGAAGTTCATCATTTCTCATTTTCAGTGACTATCCGAGGAGATATTGGGGTAGCACATGAACTGCCAGTAGGCGTTCATTTCGAGTTCACAAAACTCAAGCTAAAATGCAAAATCATTTTTTTTTTTTTTTGCATGGACTGCACTAGGATGTAATTAAATTTTGCTCATATGACATACACGTCAGCTAGTTGGAAAACACAGACAGTAATAAAACCGCATTTTTAATAATTATTCCTGCTTTTGAGAAACCTGTTCCAAGTGCCTCAATTGATTGCAGATGACCCGTACTTATACAAAAAGTGCAATTCCATGTTTGCTAACAATAATGAATGCCCACGAGATTTTCAGAATCCATTCCATACGCAATGTCATAGATAAAAGGATTGTGGAGAATCTACTCAAACCTTTCACTAGGTATGGAGTACCAAGTGAGAAATAGTCAGATTAATGGACAAACTTTGCATCAGAATTATTCAAAGGCGTTATGGACAGTTTAGAACGGAGTAATTCAAATCTGCTGCATGCCAACCAGGATTGCAGAGAACACTCGAAAGTTGGCATCAAACACACTGAAGGCATACTGTCAAGTCTGTACAGATAATTTTGAAAAATAAATACTGTTTGTACGTTTTTCCATCAGAGATGCACCAAATGAATCATCCATTTGCATTAGTGTTTGGGCATGAAGTGAGAGGAACGCTAAAATTAATCAAGGAGAAATTTGTAAGTCTTAATTTGGAGACCATATATTTGGACTAAGTGTCAAATTTTCTGGAACGACTAAGATGATCAGAGGAGTTGGCTAGAAAGTATTAAAATGTGTCACAGCATGCAATGCAACAGGAAGCAGACAATAAATCAAAAAGTCGCCGTTTTGCTATTGGAGATAAGGTATTAATTTTACTTCCAGTGACAGGTACACCGTTAAAAGCAGTGTTTAGTGGACCCGACCAAGTCAAAAGGAGAAGGAAGAACCAAGATCAGAGGATTCTCAAATAGACATTTCACAAATTAAATTGGACAACGGGGATATTGTTAAAAATTGATATCAAATTTATTGAATCATCTTTCAGAGTAAAATCAAAATGACCTGAAAGAGTTTTTGCTATCAAATGGGGAGATATGTGGAAATAAACTGGGAAATACTAACTTAATTATGCATGATGTAAAAATCGGAAATGCTGTTCTGATAATGCAACATCTGTATCAGCATAAACCTTAAATCGGCACAATTTAAAAAGGAGATTGAACGCATGCTCCTAGTGAACATAATAGAATTGAGTTAGACACTGGAGCTCGTCCGCCATAATGTTTCCAAAACCAGATGGTACCTAATGGTTATTTGTTGTCTATCACAAATTTAATGTACTTGGAAAGTCCGTATCCAATTCCCATTGTGGAAGGCTGTATTTAACGAGGGGGCAAGTAACTTATATTTATAAGTTGGACATGCTCAGAGGGCACTGGTAGGTAACATTGTCAGAAAGAGTGAAGACCATTTTGGTTCTCGTAACGCCCGAATGAATTACACCAATTGAAATTCATGCCATTTGTCACGGAAAATGCGCCAACCACATTTCAAAGACAAACCAACAAGATCATTGCCGGATTAACCAGTTGTGCAATTTGTTTCGGTGACCTGGTGACTTTTAGTTACACATGAATGAACATTTGCAACATTTATCAGAATTATTCAATCGACTATGGGAGAAAGGCTTGCTGATAAATCTGGCAAAAAATTTCCAAAGCCCAAGTCACATCCTGTGCCATGCTACTAAACATGGACAAAATACCTCATGGGCTGCAAAAAAGGTAGTTTGGTAGTTCCCCATGCTATCGACGAAACGAAGAGTACCACAGTTCCTGGGATTGAATGGATTTATTCAGAAGGTCGTTCCAAATTTTAGTTGCATCTCTGCTGTACTCAGTGAGTTGCTGAAGCAAGGCACAAAGATTCAGTGGACAGCGGATTGCCAGAATACAATTGAGATCCTGAAAGCTCTGACACCCCTACCTCAGTATTAGCCACACCTAAATACGCATCGCCTTTCCAGGTGTCTATGTATCCAATTGATTTGGGTGTCGGTGCTGTGTTCGTTCTGGAATACAGGAGAACGTAATACAATCTATCGAGTATTTCTCCAGGATATTGAACATTCAACAGCAGAAGTATTCCACAGTGGATAAGGAGACTTGAAGGTGACGGTTGGCATTACTTCAACGTTCGTGTTACCATTAATGGATAGGAGACAATCATATACACTGATCCTAACACATTTGACAATTGTAGAGTGAATTAAGGTCAAAAATACCAGTCTATCGAGATGGATCTTGGTATTGCAGCCACTCCATTTGAACATCGTGCACGTGGCACGACGAGAAAACATGATAACCTACATATTGCGAAGATTTGGTTGACAAATGGAAGTGTCTGCTGGCAGCAGTAACGAGCTTGAAATAGAATGTAGTATCGTATGTTTACATGGTTACAGTCAATGTAACGTGTCTGTATTGTCGTGTATCAACAATCGAAATCTAAGTGGTTTTAAAATGAAGGCATCATTGGATGTTGATGTTTCGGTTCTATTTTCAGTGGGGAGACGTGAAGTTGTTGCTCATTTAATAAGATTATGCTATTTTTCGTAATTTTTCAAGAGGGGTCATAAGGTCAGATGTGCAGTAATGTCTGAACTGCCATTTAATAATGGTGACTCGATGCTGCCTAAGTCAAAAATGAAAAATGGCTTTCAGTTTTTTTTAAAACACGTGTGCAATGAAAGGGGAGTATCTAAATCTCCAAGTTCAGGATGTTTTCTCGTTTTGGGTTAACTTTACCTGTTCCCAAAAGAAACAGCTCCATGCTGATCCTCTCTGTTTCTGACTTGTCGCTCCTATGGAATCCTGTGTTTGAATTTACCATTTTACCAACGGGTGTGGTTGTGAGATGTTTCAGGAAATAGGAACAGCTCTTCGTTAAGTTACGTTTTAGTATCAGTTGTGTTTTCAAATAGTTCTGTTCTTTTTTTTGTCTATGAGTAAATAAATTCTGTGTTGATTAAACCCGAGTGGTTTGACCAACTGCTTCGCTCCTGGAATATTCACCTTACATTTGTTGAAAACAACTGGAAAATTAGGTTAGGGCTCCCTTCTTGCAATGTATTGTGTGGTCTGGCCAAGACCATAACAGTGTGTTAATAGTTAATAGTTAATAAGGCCATTAGACCATCATCTCCCCAATCTTTAACATTGGCCATAATCGAGAGAGTCAGCCTCTGATGCCAATCTGTTTGTACAATGTTTACTTCTCCTAAAACAGGCAGTAAAATAATTCTGCTGATCTCTATGGAGAATGTAGGATAAACAATGGAGTATCTTTGAACCAAAGTGCGCTATAAATATGAGATAAGGATCTCTGTTTACAAGGAGATGTCCCAGAAGACGAGCACAGGTGCAGGACACTTAAATGACGCAGGACGCTTTGCTGAAGACAAGATAGAGTGTCTGTTTTCTAAACCAGAACATTGCAATGACCATTGTATGGAGTCAGGTTTTATTTGAGTTGGAGCTTTGGTGTACCGAATTGGACGGGTTGCGTGATTCCATGCCAAATAGTCAAGTTCAGCTGATTGTGTTGGGTATCCAACCTGTGATGTCATGAATGGAATTTCAGCATACCACGTGGTGGTATGTTGAAAATCACCATTGTTGAGATTGTCGGGATGTTAAAATGCCCGGTCACGTTTTTGTTCATATCATGGAAGCCATCCATTCCTGGACAGTGTAGAGTGCTTCAGTGAGCTGTACTGTAGATTATCTAGCGTGGATATACAATTCTAGACGTAATCTCAACGATGAAGGCTCCAAAAGCAATGCAAGACGTTTGCAAATCATTTTCGAACTAAGTTCATTGTATTCATGTTTTCAATGATTGCGGGTGTCTTTTTGTTCATGTTATGGTTTTATGGGAATATCCAGCCAGTCAGACTAATCAGTAAAGCAGAAGAAATCAAATACCACCTACGTCAATAAATCATAGAATACACGACCATATGTTTCTCTATGCCTTTTCAAAGTGGCAAGGAATCATTCCAGGATGTAAATTTGTTCGCTGAGCTGATAGGTTTGTCCTCAGACGTTTCGTCGCACCATGCCAGTTAATATCAAAAGTGAGCCTCTGTTGAAGCACTGGTGCTCTGTCCCATTTACGTTTTACGTTTCTTGGTCTGTTGCGATGGGTGATATCAATTCCAGTTCATTTTTAGAGTGTTTGGGAAATGGGCCCCAATCGATTTGTTTCTTTTTGGAGTTCTGGTTTGAATACCACACCTCTAGGAATTCCCATGAATGTCGAGGTTAGCCTGTTCCAGGATGTATACACTGTCCCTGTCGAAATGGTGAAACTCATTGTCTCTGTATCAGAATACCATAAGAATTGCTCGTGTATTTGGTGTCTAGTTGATCCTCGTGGTTCCTTGTGGTTAGTCACCTGCCAGTCGGTTCAATATCGGGTTTGTTGCAGTCCCTGCAGTGCATTTCATACATAAGCAGAAAGCGGGACAGAACACTGGCACTTCATCGGAGGCTCACTGCTGTTGTTACTAAGCATGGTGACAAAACGTCTGCAAACATATTTCCCATCTCAATGAGGAAACATAGAACGTGCACCAGAAGATGAGCTACAAATCTCCAGATAAATCACAATTATTTCAGAAGTTCTGACTCATTAAACTCCATGTGATATGGAACAACAATCACATTGTGCGAAAATCTCTCACAGACTGAGCTCAGGTGCGGACAAATATTTATCAGTAACTTTAACTTCCGTTGTTTTTTTTTTCCTTTCTCTCTCTTACAGTTAGTCTGTTGGTGATTCTATTGCTGGCTTGGGGCAACTGTGTTCTTTCTAAATGCACCACTCGCTATCTGATGGCCATGGCAACGTCTGATCTTCTCTTCATTGTTTTTGATATAGTACTTTACCGATTTCGTTCCTATTATTATCCAAAGTGTTTCCTGGACATCACCCCTGTTTGTAGGTTCGTCTATGTCCTGAGCCGTTTGACCATTGACTGCTCTGTCTGGTTCACTGCTGCTTTTACTTTTGATCGATTGGTCGCCATTTGTTTTCATCAGATGAAAACTAAGTATTGCACAGAGAAAACTGCAATGAGGCTTCTAGCAACGATCTGCATTTTCTTTTCTTTAAAGAACATTCCTTTCTATTTTCGATTTAAGCCTGGAAATATCAGCAACAATATTCCATGGTACTGTTATACCAAGTCCAGTTATTTCAAAGACCGTCGTTGGGCAAGCTTTAAATATTTTGCACAATTTCTAACACCATTTCTCCCATTCACTTTCGTTCTTTTTCTCAACGTTCTGACAGTGAGACATATCTTTGAGGCTGTTGAGGTTCGTAAGGGACTATGGGAACAGAGGAAGACAGAGAATGACTCGGAGATAGAGAGCCGACGGAATTCCGTGGCTTTACTCTTTGCCATATCCGCCAGCTTCATACTTCTCTGGTTGTTGTATATTCTATATATATTTCAAGCCGGTTATTCCTTAAATTCTGCTGCATTTTATCTCTTTGAACAAGTCGCATATATGCTGCGGAACCTCAGTTGCTGCACAAATGCATTTATCTATGTGGTGACACAGAAAAAGTTCAGAGCCCAGTTAAAGTATGTCGTGAAATATCCCGGCAGCAAACTAATTCAATGGATGATTAAATCCAACTGAGAACCAACATTACATACAGTAGGTAATAGAATGAGAAGGCCACGTGCGGAATGCACCGAAATGAGAATGAGGAGTATCAACATGATAACATTCCTTTTCTAACAGGCGACGAATGATTCCATTTGAGGAGCAAAACGAAAGAGATTGATGGAGCAAAGTCAGTGCAAAATATTGTGAGCAGTGAGCAACACTTAGTAGATATCTGAACAACAAAAGCATAACTACAAGAGGTACTAGGCATGCCAAAATATCATTTTGTCCAAAGCAATCTGATTCCCAGTGAGTGCATAAGATCCAAAAATAAATGGCCTGGAGGCAGGTAACATTGATCACAGCACGCCAGACGGGGAAACTCAATGACAGTCTCCTACTACTCTTCTGCACTGAACTCAATGATCCACACATCTGGACAGAAATTATAAAAAAAGATATGGATTAAATAAATTAAACAGCATGCTTTACAAAATGTCTGTCTTTTGATTTTAAATCGTTTTTCAGCAATACTTTGATCAGTTTGTTCCTAGTTAGCTCTCCCGACCTAATGGTGCCACTCATTTTATATATACGTTTCTTTACACGAAACAGCTGCTGTGTTGATGAGGGAATCCGAGGTCCAATCAAAGGGCTCACGAACAGACGGTCCCCGAAGGCTGGCATAGAGTTGGATGTGATAGATGAACCAAAATTCTCAATTTTTCCACAAAAATATTTTGTGTTTCTCACTAACTCCATCAAGCTCAGCAGGAACTGAATGAATCCTGTTTGTAACATCATATTTCAACTTGAGATCAATTTAAAAAGATACTGCATTTTCCCCAACAATTATTGTTTCCATCTGCAACACAGCTCCTAAACCCATCCATGCCTGAGCTTATAATTGGTGAGATAGTCATTCATTCCACTGTTACCTCTGGAGCCGGGTATTCAAGTGCCACATCGGCCTGATGCCAGATTAGAAACTCTATACATTTACATTGTTTACTTTCTTTCCACCCACCTGATTTGTTTTCACAGTAAATTCAATTGCCTGACCATCCAATGACCGTCGTGACATTCGACATAATAAACTCCAAGTTTTCGTTTTTAATTTGTTACTCACATATTTAAACACTTCATGTTGTCCACTGATTTCATTCCTTTTTCGGGCTGACGTAAATCTTGTTTTATAAATGCTCTATGATAGTGTTTCATATTGTATTATGCTGTAAATGTTATTAGCTGCTGTAGATGTTAACAGCTGCTGTTATGGTTAAAAAGTTACATATTGCATTGCAATACATCAAATGAAATGGCAGGTAATAATGCCAGAAGAAAAGGCAAGACTGAGGATTGGGAACAATTCAGGAACCAGTAAAGGAAGACGCAAAAACTGATTAGGGGAAGGACAGAATATGAATTTAGCCTTCTCCCGAAGCCAAGGTCCTTCCCAGCCCATTTTGCATCTCATTTGTTAACTCCTCAACAGCAGTCGAAACCTTACATGAGACAATGTTCATTCCAGCCATGCCAAGATGTAAATTTTCCATCGTGTTGAGGTCCAACCTGCTCCAGAGCTGGTCCCACTGCCTCTGAACAATGCTGTCTGACTCCCAAGTACGATTTCTAGCCACATTTCAATTACTCAATGCTTGTTTCGATCAGCACGAGCACTTTGGACTGTCACTCAGTGTGAGATCACTGTGTTACAGGTTCTGCCTTTCTACCTTGCTGCGAGCTGTCTCAATTTTTCGTTTATTAATAACATCCCCACCATCCTATCGTATTCGTTGCCACCAATATGGCGGAGTACCTCTGCCGTTTGATCCTGCTCCAGCCGAATTCCCTGCAGCTGTTCTGTGATATCCTTAACCCTTGCAGCAGGGCCGTTATCAGAGCACGCTGAAGGTATGTTTATAAGTGTAGAAACTGAAGCATGTTCCTCTAACGAAAGAACACAATACCAATACTGCATGCCCACTCTTCGCCCTCTATTTCTGTTCAGATAAGGCGTTTCCTGCTGGCACTGATATGTCTGTGTCTGCATTCCTCCGATGAATCCTCTCCATCACAAGTGCCAAAAGTAGGAAACTGGTCTGGGATTTGGATACTCTCAGTAGACCTCTGGATTGTCATGCATTCCCACCTTGCACGCACACCCCTAAACTATGGTGTGACCACCTAAACAAATGTGTTATTTCCCTAATCCTCCTATCCTGCATGGGGCACAGTCACTCTTGTTCCAGGAAGTAGAGAAATGTTTATGCAGACTATGACATTTCCTGCAGATATGTTTCTCTCTTGGACATTGAGCGTCCCAGATTCCCACATTTCGCCGGGTGACCACTTCTTATCAGTGGAGCTGTCTGAGCATAATCGAAAGTGTCTGACCAGTTATAACGTGTAGAACCCTTTCCCATTTCGTCTCAAAAAAAATCTCATTTCGCTGCATCATGTTAGTAACCAAATATTGAGTGTTGCCCCCCAATGAAAAAAATTGAAAAGTATTCCCTCTTTCACCCAATCTCCCATTCATCAAATGTACTCTCTGCAACGTCACCGCTTTGAGATCTGTCAATTTCTTCTTGTTCCTGTACTACAGCTGCTTTGATAACACATCACAGAGCTCCTTTTGCATCATAAAGACACACTCCTTGCCATTTGGAAAGTTCAGAGTAAGCGCCTAACTTGGGAATAATTGGTACTTCAAACAGGAAGAGTCTCACATTTTATCCAACCATGTGTTGTACCTATTCTGGGAATGCCTGAGACCAGTAATGCAGGTAGAGTTTTACTCTGTAAATTGATATAGGATTGCTTTACTGGGGAATGTTTAGAGATCTTGCTTTGTATCTGATGGCTAATTTACTTGGATAGAGCATGTAAAAAATGAGCCTTCAGGAACAGTTAATTTATCCTATACTAAAGATTGCGTGAAAATGTACCAATGATGTATTATTTCTCCACAATACTGAACATTAATTGTAATTTTCCAGACAATTGCTGGCGTGTAGCATGTATTTCTGTTCACATTTTCCTTCTCTCTGTGATACAGTTATCTGGTCGTCACATGATACTGTTTCAGATGCACAGCATAATTTCCTATTCAAACCTGTTAGAAATTATAGGGAAGGAAACTCTCACATTTCATTGTCATCACCATCAAACTGGTTTCTGCACACTCAGTTCAGATCAGTTGTTCACGCGATACATGTCCACATTACATTGATTATGAAACATCAAATAAAAAAAAACTTTTCAATTATCTATTCGTGACAAAACTTCAGACATTTCAATATGACACGATCTGGTAAAAAGAGTGACTTATAACAGTGTATGACTTTTGTGAATCTGCAGGATCTCCATGTTTGGAACTGAACGCTTACAATTAAATGTACAGTCAAAGCTGCAATGCAGGAATCAGTACAAAGAATTTATGGCATGGTCAAAGAATCACAGAGTCATAGAGCATGGAACCTGACCATTTGGTCGAACAGGTCTGTGCTGAACAGAATCCCAGTGTTAAGAAGTCCTTCCTGCCTGCTCCTGTCTCGTGTTCCTTTATATATTACCTATTCATGTATGTATCGTGATGTCTTTTAAATGTTGTCACTGTACCCGCATCCAACACTTCCTCACGACTTTTATTCTACACACAAACGATGCTCTGTGCAAAACGTTTTCTTGTCATGCCTTCTATAAATCTATGTCTTCTTACCTTAAAAATGTACCTGCTAGCCTTGAAACTTCCCATCCTAGATTCGTAACATCAGAGAGACGTACAGCACGGAAAGCGGCTTTTCAGTCCAATTTGTCCATACCAACCAGATAACTCAAACTTTTCTAGTTCCATTTGCCATCAATCGGCCAGAATTCCTCTGAACCGGTCCTATTCATGGACCTCTCCAGATGACTTTGAAATGTTGTTATTGTAGCAGTCTCCATCACTTCTGATGGAAGCTCATCCCATACATGCACCAAAATCTGCGTGAAAGCTTTGCACCTTACATCCCTTTAAAATCTTTCCCTCTAATCCTACACTTCTGCCCTCCAGTTCTGGACTCGACCATCCCAGGAAAAATATCTTGTCTATTTGCTGTATCCATGCCCCTCATGATTTTTAAAACTTTTTCTGGTCAACCCTGAGATTCTGCCGCTCCAGGTGAAAACAGCCCCAGTCGATTCAGCCTCTCCCCACAGATCAAAAAGTCCAGCTGTGGCAACATTCTTGGAAATCTTGTCTGAACCCTATCACGTTTAATAATATCCTTCCTGTGTGAGGCAGACCAGAAATATGCATAATATTCCAAAAAAGGAGTGGCCAAATCAATATCATGTACAGCTGCAGCATGAGCTCACAACTCCTGTCCTCAATGCTCTGAACAATAAAGGAAAGCATACCAAATGCCTTCTTCACTACCCTAACTACCGGCGACTCTCCTTTCAAGAAAATATCAACCTGCATTCCAAAGTCCCTTTGCTCAGCGACACTCCACTTACCATTATGTGCATAAGTCCTGCCTCACATTTACCTTAATTAAACATCATCTGCCACTCTTCAGTCCATTGGCCCACCTGATGAAGGTCTCATTGCACTGCGAGTTAACCTTATTCGCTGTCCACTGCACCTCCAATTTTGGTGATATCTGCAAACTTACTAACTGCACATCCTATGTTTGCATCTTCCGCACTCTCCCATCTCAGTCTCGAAACACTTCTTATCTCTGCAGCATGTGCCAAAAACCACATCAACACCTTATTTCTTACCGAGTTTTAAGAAGATTTGTAGCTCAGATTGAGGTTCTGAACGTAAGTTTGCTCGGCGAGCTGGAAGGCTTTTTTTGAGACGTTTCGACACCACAGCATGAGTGAGTCTCAATTGACGTTTCACTGGAGACTCGCTGATTATGTTAACTATTATGGTGAGGAAACGTTTGGAAACCAAGCTTCCAGCTCAGCGAGCAAACTTACATCCTGAACCCCTTCATTCTGAAACTAGCGCCCACACGAACAAACCTGTTTCTCGAAACTCCTCCAACTCATCCTCATCTCTGTAACCCCCTTCCTGTCTCTGTCGTCTCCCGATCTATGGATTATCCTCCAGCGCCTAAGCCCCTCCTTATCTCTGTTAACTCTTCTAATGCCTGAAAATCTCTCAACTTCTGTATCATCCTTCAGCGATGCTGGGATTGGCTCAGACAGACGAGACAAGTAACATTTGGGATTAAAGGTGCTGAACCATGTAAAAAATCAATTCTTCATATTTTATCAGTTTAAGTAGGAGTTCATCTTCCTGAACTTAAATCATTGAGCACCAGTTCCTCATTTTCCCACAAAGCCTCAGTCAGTGCAAGGTGAGGAAATTTAGGCCAGTCCTTTAAACCTCGCCATCTTCTGCCTGATCATTTTGATGACAGTCTATTCATAGCGTTGTGCTGTATTTGTGAAGTGAGGCTGTTTTGATCTTCTTTGTGATCACATTCACTACTGGAGAGATCAGCCAGAGACCCAGTTGGTACAGTGACTTTGTCTTCCCTGTATGTACTTTTGCAGCCTCGTGCCTCAAGTCAAAGCCAGTTTACAAACCGATTGTGATGTCTCATCTCTCTCTGTGATGTACGCCGTGAGATCACACTTTGACCCATTTAGTTCAAGGGGTCTCACCACGATCAAACAGTGAGGTAATCAAACCCTCACTTTTCTGAGATTACAGCATGTTTATATTGCAGAATGCACAGAGCATTTCCAGACATAGACAGTGGAGTGCATGAATATTGATCAATGATGGGGCTGTGACAGTTCTTTGTGCCTTCACTTAGTAATAGCTAGTGACCATTTGTTGCTATTTACCACTCACTAGTGGTGACCCAGGACTGGGAGAATGATCAGTGATGCGGCTGAGAATTAGGATCAGTCACCACCCTTCCTTATTTCTACATGCTCCTCCAGCCCCATTGATGCCAAGCTATCTCTGTAACATCCAGTTGCCTTGTGGGAGATTCATCCTGAGCTTAAAGGTTGTTCATTAGTGATACATAAAATGAAGATTTTTTTATTTCAGAGGATTCGGGATACGACATTTCCCTTAGAGAACACACCCACAGCCGGCAGACATTATCAGGTGTCTTCACACTGAAACTATGCTGGAATTTTCAACGTCTGTTTGGCACTGGACAAGTTCCAGATGACCGAAAATGCGGTTCCTCTATTTTAAGAATGGCCTCAGAGATGAACCAGGAAATCATGTAACTAGGAGTGAAACTATTTAAATAAACATTCAGAAGAGGAGAATTAATACCCATTGGAATGGTATTGGTCAATTCGGGATGAACAGCACGGGTGTTTCAGATAGAGGTCATACCTAACAAATATTTAGAACTTCTTTTGAAAACATGGATATGTGTATTGATGAAGGAAGTTCGTTTGATGCAGTTTCTATACGTCAAATATATCTATTTAGCAAGGCTTTTGACAAGGTCTTGCATGAGAGACTGATTAAGAAAGTGAAAACACATGGGTTTGAGTGAATATTGTCAAGATGGATCAGAAACTGGCTGAGTAATAGGGCATAAAGTGTAGTGACAGAAGGCTGTTTGACTGGCAACACGTGCTCAGTTGTCTTTGTCCAGGTAATCAGAGTTCCCAGCTAAAAACACAAGAGCAAATAAATGATTCAACATTCATCTTCCCTAACATGTACTCATCTATAACTCTAAACAGCAGGTAGAGAATAGAGTTAGAGACAGAGTAAATCTCTCTCCATACTGTTTGCATCAAACACTTCTGGGATAAGAAATGCACAGGAAACCTGATCAGTAAAGTTGCAGACAAATATTTAAAGAGATGGAAATGTCAAACTCAGTTTCCACTGTCCCCAACACACATTCCAAACACAGAAGCACACGCATGCTCAGTGATTTATCAAGATGAACAGGGAGAAGAAGAAGGATGTCAGTGATGTCTCTGGATGGCAGTAGCACGAAGAGATAGATCAGTGATGTTTCCATTGTTGGAAGCCCATCTTGTTCACTGAGTCCCCTTCCCTCAGGAAAGGAAGCGTGTTCTCCTCACTTGGTCCTTCATGTTACACCTTATCTTGGGAAATGGTGGATGGAGAATGCGTTCTGACCCCGACAGCAATGTACACATTCAGTATGGGAGAACATTTGAGTCAAATGCTCTTTGTTAAAGCGGTCAGCTCGAAACCTAAAGAACAGAAGGACATCTGTGAGACACATTTCCACACTTGGAATAAACTGACTTGACGGAGAATCAGCTGCAATAATTTGTGATCTCGGGATGGGACTCGTGGTGTTTGAATGGTCAGCATTATTGCTAGCAGATTTCAAATACGGTTTTCCCTGTTTGATGACGATGTACTGAGACGCTATGCTCCATCACTGGACTTACACTCATTACTGTAATGAGTTAATTCAATTTAAAAAAAAACTAAAAGAAAGCAATACCGCTGAACACCACTGCAAACTCTATCTCCCCAAGGAGCTTCCATAAAGTACAAGGCAGCGTCTCTGAGAATGCATCAGTTCAGAATTTCAGACAAGGAGCTTGTCAGCTACCTGAAGAGACAGATCACCTCACACAGAAAAATGAATCAACCAATTGATCTCGCGGATTGTTTTACACCATCTTTGCGTTTATTGGCATCACTGGTATGGTATTATGATGATTTAACTCGTTTTAATCTGCTGCTGACCTGTTCTCTGGCTTCAGCTTTTGACCAATAATGTCTCCAGCTCACTGAGTGGTCAGCATTATCCAGACATCGGAACAGTTACAGTAATACACTGAGCAGCATTCTCGGTACAATTCTTCACTGATAGAGACTTCCAACTTCACTACTTTTGCTGCATTTCCTGATCTCAGTATTATATCACAGCTTTAGAGGATTACAGGCTTGCAAGAAAGGAGCTCAGAAATGGAGTGAAGAAACCAGGAAGGGGAAGGAAAAAGGCTTGGCATGAAGGATTAGGGAGAACCCAAAGGCATTTTACTCATAGGTGAGGTACAAAAGAATGTCCAGTGATAAGGTTGGGCCGATCAGGGATAGCGGAGGGAACTTGTGCGTGGAGTCTGAGCAGACAGGGAATCCATAAATGAATTTTTTGCTTCGGTTTTCACCATGTAAATGAAAACTTAGAGGAGCTGGGATATAGTCTTGACTAGATCAAGATTGATGAAATTGATGTGTTAGAAATCTTTGAAAACATTAAGATTGATAATTGGCCAAGGCCAGAAAGTTTTTATCCTCGACTGCTCCGGTAAGCGTGAAAGGAGGTTGCTAAGACCCTGGCGAGGATATTTGCTTAATCCCGCCCGATAGGGGTCATGCCAGAGGATTGGAAGGAGGCGACAGTGGTTCCTCTTTTCAAGAAGTGTAATAGGGAAATCCCTGGCAATTACAGACCAGTCAGTATTACGTATGTGGTCAGCAAATCTTTGGACAGAATTCTGAGAGATAGGATTTATGACTATTTGACAAAGCATAGTAGAAATAAAGGCAGTCAGCATGGCTTTGTGAGTAGCAGGACACGCCTCAAAATCTTATTGAGTTCTTTGAGGAGGTGTTGAGACAGGTCGACGACGGACTGAGCAGTGCATGTGGTACATCTGGAGTGCAGCAAGGCATTTAATAAGTTTTCCCATAGTAGGCTCATTCATAAAGTCAGTAAGTATGGGATACAGCGAGATTGGGAAATCTGGATTCAGAATTGGATGGCTGACAGAAAACAGAGAGTGGTTGTAGATGGAAAGTATTCTGCCTGGAAGTCAGTGTTGAGTGGGGTCCCGCAGGGCTCTGTTCTCGGGTCTCTGCCCTTTGCAGTTTTTATAAATGGCTTGGATGAGGAGGTTGAGGAGTGTGTTAGTAAATTTGCACATGACACAAATTTTGGAGGTGTTGTGGATAGAATAGCGGGCTACTGCAGGCTGCAGCGCGACATCGACAGGATGCAGAGCTGGGTTGAGAAATGGAAAATGGATTCCAACCTGGACAAATGCGAAATGATGCATTTTGTAAGGTCGAATTCGAATGTTGAATATAGGTTTAAAGACAAGAGTGATCTGGGTGTGGAAATGCCTAGATCCCTCAAAGTTGCCACCCAAGTGGATAGGGTTGCGAAGAAAGCATATGGTGTTTTGGCTTTCATTAACAGGGGGATTGAGTTTAAGAGCCTCGAGGTTTTTCTACAAATCTACAAGTCCCTGGTGAGACTACACTTGGAATATTTTGACCAATTCTTGTCGCTCTACTATAGGAAAGATACAGATGCTTTGGAAAGGGTGCAAAGAAGGTTTACCATTATGCTGCCTGGACTGGAGGGCTTTCCTTAAAAAGAAAGATTGAATAAGCTCGGACTTTTCTCTATGGAGAGAAGGAGGCAGAGCGGAGACCTGAATGGGGTGTACAAACTAATAAGTGGAATAGATAGATACAATAGCCAGAGAACTTTCCCCGAGCAGCATTGAATGGTACAAGTAGTCATCGTTTAAAGTTATTCGGAGGACGGTTTAAAGGAGACAACACAGGTAGGTTCTTTGCGCAGAGAGTTGTGAATGCATGGAATGCGTTGCCCGTTGTGGTGGTGGAACCAGAGTCATTGGGAACATTTAAGCGACTGTGAGACGTGCACATCGATAGCAGTAAGTTCAGGGATGCATAGGTTAAATTACTACATTTTCCATTAGTATTAAGTCTCGGAAAATCTTCGTGGGCCAAAGGGCATATGCTGGACTCTTCTATGTTCTATGTTCTGGAAACAAAACATCCTGATGTCGAAAGTAATACTGTTCGGCACTCTGCTTGCGTCCTCACACCACTGCCTCTGTAGTGTTGGATGGTGGGATATTTCTAGGATTCAGTCAGAGAGCAAGAGAGGGAGGGCAGCAGCTCACAGCATAATCCAAACTAACAGCAGCATCAACACAGACACACGCGCACACAAGGGTGGTGTGGAGAACGTTGCAATTAGAATAATGTCCCTTAGTGTGAAACACACTCGTGGAGAATTGTTGTGTTTCCTCTGTAAAGTGTAAATGATTTCTCTTTGAGCAGTATTTCTGACATTCAGAAATTTCACTGCACGTGTATTCGAGTGAATCATTACAGGACGAGAGAGGGTCCGTTCTGCAGATTACAATGTTTTCTGATAAGATGTCACAAATTAAAAGTGATACATAATTCAAAGATGGAGAAAATGGACCAACACTGGATGTGTTCATTCACTTCTCCTCAATTCACATGGACAACATTACAAGGGATGATGCAAAACTATATTGCATCACCAAAGACATGTTTTGAAGAATGAAAAAGTGCAATTTTACATATTCACAGAATTTAATGGATCTTCCAAAAATGTTCTGCTTGTGTAGTGCCACAGAGAGTCCAGCTCAGGGTGGCATTTAACAAGTTTAAACATAAGAGAGACCCGATGATCTGTTGTTAGACTGGGATGTACAAGGTTACAAAGCAACTCATAGAAAGTGAGGACTGCACATGCTGTACAGCAGAGTCGAGAGTGTGGTACTGGAAAAGAACAACAGGTCAGGCAGCATCGGCAGAGCAAGAGAATCAACGTTTTGGGCAAGAGCCCTTCATCAGGAATCAGGCATGTGAGCCGACGGGTGAATAGCTTAATGGGAGGGAGTGGGCCTCGGGGAAGGTGGATGAGAAGGTGATAGTTGGGTGGAGGTGGGGGTGATGGTGCTATGTCAGAGAGGAGTTTGGAGCAGACAGGTGGTAAGGAAGATGGACAGGTAGGACGGGTCTTGAGGGCGGTGCCGAGTTGGAGGTTTGGATTTGGGATAAGTTGGGGAAGGGGATTTAAGGAAACTGGTGAAGTCCACGTTGATACTGTGTGGGTAAGGGGTTCACAGGCCGAAGACGATGCATCTTCCACCAGTTGTCGGGTTGTTAGTGTGTGGCGAAGGAGGAAGCCCAGGACATGCATGCTCTTGGCAGAGTGGGAGGGGGAGTTGAAGTGCTCGGCCAAGGGATACGGGGGTTGATTGGTGCGGGTGTCATGCAAATGCCCTCTGCATTCATAGAGTTACAGAGTCATAGAGTTGTACTGCATGGAAACAGATCCATCAGTCCAACCCGTCCATGCCAACCATATATCCCAACCCAATCTAGTCCCACCTGCCAGCACCCGGCCCATATGCCTCCAGACCCTTCCTATTCATATACCCTTCCAAATGCCTCTTAAATGTTGCAATTGTATCAGCCTCCATCACTTCCTCTGAAAGGTCATTCCATACACTTACCACCTTCTGTGTGAAAACGTTGCCCCTTACGTCTCTTTTATATGCTTCACCTCACACCCCCAACCTATGCGCTCTAGTTCTGGACTCCATGACCCAGGGAAAATACTTTGTTTATTTACCATATCCATGCCCCTCATAATTTTGTAAACCTCTATTTGGTCACACCTCAGCCTTTGGCGATCCAGGGTAAACTGCCCCAGTCTGTTCAGCCTCTCTCTATAGCTCAAATCCTCCAAACCTAGCAACATTCTTCAAAACCTTTTCTGAACCCTTTCAAGTTTCACAACATCTTTCCAATAGGAAGTAGACCAGAATTTCACGAAATATTCCAACAGTGGCCTAACCAATGTCCTGTACAGCCGCAACATGACCTCCCAACTCCTGTATTCAATACTCTGACCAAAAAGGAAAGCATATCAAACGCCTTCTTCACTCTCCTATCCACCTGCAACTCCACTTTCAACTGCTCTGCAAGTAAGCCTCCCAACTCCGCAATTGGAGAGGAGACAGCATCGGGTGCAAAAATACAGTACATTACACGTGTGGAAGTGGAGGTAAAACTGGGATGGATGTGGAAGGCTACTTTGGGGCCTTTCACGGAGGTGGCGGGGGTGATGTAGGCGCAGGTTGAGCAAATTCTGCAGTGACAGGAGAAGGTGCTCGGAGGGGAGGGTGGATTTATGGGAGGCGTCAACCTGACAAGAGAATGGGGAGTAATGGTCTTTACAGAAAGCAGATAAGAGTGGGGATACAAATGTATCTCCTGTAGTGGAGTCTACGTACGGTTGACAGACATTACGGAGCATGATGCAATGTATACGGATCTTGGAAGGGGTGTAAGGTGACTACCAAGGATGTTCTGCCTTTGTTGCGGTTGGAGGTGAGGGGTTCGAGGCTGGAGGTGCGGGAAGTGGATATAACGCGCTGGAGAGCATCATCGAACATGTGAGAGGGGAAATTGTGGTCCTTGAATAAAGGGGCCATCTGGTGTTTTCTGTGTTGGAACAGGACCTCCTAAAAGTAGATGCAGCGGAGGAGAAAGAATTGTGAACAAGGGATAGCGTTCTTACAGAAAGCAGGGTAGGAGCAAGTATAGGCCAGGTAGCTGTGGGATTTGGTGGGTTTGTAGATGATGTCCATGTTGAGTCGGTCACTATTGATACAGATGGAGCGATTTAGGAAAGGGAGGGTGATGTCTGAGATGATCCAAGTGAATTTAAATTCGGGGAGAAATGTGTTGGTGAAGTCGATGAACTGTTCAACCTCCTTGTGGAAGCACGAGGTGGCACGGATACAGTTAAAAATCACACAACAACGGGTTGTAATTCAACAAGTTTATTTGAAAGCACTAGCTTTCGGAGCGCCCTTCCTTCACAGGGGATTGTTGAAGTGATGAGCATGCTCACAGAATGTCCAGCCAAAGGAATGCAGTATCATAGAGATGTGACAGAGTAAACTAATAACTGTTACCCGAGAGAGTTGTAATTTGTGGGATGGATGTACTGATATTGAGCGTTCCCCTATGTATGATCAGGTTGGAGTGCCAAATCAAAATTGGTGCAGTAACAGTGGGCGTGATAAACACAGTGCCAGTTCCAGAAATACAATTTCTTCTTGTGAGCGATTATCAGGATCCTAGGTGGGAGTGACACGAATGGTGCGGAGAAGCCAAAGGAACACCAGAGAACTAAGGGCTTAAAAATATCGTGGAATCCAAACTGTGTAGTCACAAGATCCCAATATAATAAGTCACAACACAAAGCAATAACTAACGAGAAAGATGGAGGAGTTGAGATTGGGTTAGTGCACAACCTATTTGACATAATGGTGCAGGAAAAACCTAAACTGGCTGAGCGTCAGGCGGAAGTGTTCAGTTCGGAAAAGCTAATGGATTTACAACAGAAAAACGAGACAATAGCAGAATTTCATATTGATGCACACTCAGAAAAGGAGGCAGAATGTATTCCTGACAGTTTTTATCTTAAAGATAGAATCCGATGACGAAAATGGAGACCACGGCAAATTAGTGCAGAAGACAAATGGGCAGAAGCGCACCAGACTGCGTTGATAGTAGCACACAGGCAAAAAGTTTTACAGGTTGCACATGATTTACTAATTCTCGCATTCAAAGCAGTTTTCACGTGTGTTTTACTTAATTGTGCAGGTCTCCTTCCTAAAACTACAATTGGGAACCAGAATTTGTTAACCATTATGGATGTGGCTAAAAGTTTCCGGAGAGACATCCATTACAAAGTATTAAGGGAAAGAAAAGGTGGTAGAAGAGTTTGTAGCTTTCTTCACGTGTTATGGGTTATCCAGAGAAATTCAGCCAGACGAAGGGTCTAATGTTACTGCTCGGCTGTTTAAGGAAGTAATGGATAGCTTAGGTATACTGTGCTTGAAATCAAGTGCGTGCCACCCTGAATCCCAGAGACCTTCACTAAGGTGTCATCAGAGCCTGAAGGCAATGTTATGATTACATGAATTATTGAAATAGATATATCTCATTTTTATTGTTTGCCATTAGAAATGCCCCAAACGAATCTACACAATTCACTCTATTTGAGTTAATATTCGGAGAAGAAGCGAGAGTGCTTTTGAAATTAATAAAGGAGATCTTGTCTCGAACGAGATTGGAGGTTTCACACTTGGAGTATGTATCTGAGATGATGGAGAAATTCAATCGGATGGATGAGTTAGCTAAACTGCACCTGAAAATGTTTCAGCATACAATGAAATACGTGGAAGATAAAAATCTAAAATTGGGACGTTTCCCCATGGAGATGACGTATTAATATTGTCATTACAGAGAGGAGATGGCTGAAAAGAAAGGTTCAGTGGTCCCCATCAATTTAAAAAAAAAACGTTGAGTTAGGTGAACTCTCCGGTAAAATTGCCGGACAGGGAAAAAAACAGTATCAGTTATATCATGTGAATATGTACAGACCTTATCATAATAGAGAAGAGGAACTGGAGAAACAGGTGTTAGTTACCGCACCACAGAGCGAGGAATCAAATGCAGATGTTGGAGTTTGATGGAGCTCAAAACGCGATAACCATTGAGGAATTATTTGTGGAGTGGGATAGGTTGCCTGTCTCCGGAAAGAAGAATCCATTTGTAAGTTTTGTGACAGCAATATGAGTACAAATACAGGAATAATACGGGGAGGACTAAACCTATTGTACATTAGGTAGATGCAAGGAAGACTGTTCTTGTAAAACAGCCTCTCTCCAGGCTTAATCCTTTCAAAGCCACACAGCCCCAGAAGGACGTGAATGCAATGCCCAACGATTATATCACAGAACCGAGTCAGAGCCAGTGGAATTCGCTGATTATTCCCAAACCAGACAGGACTCAACGATTTTGGGAGGATTAACGGAAAGTCAACGCCATAAAAACGTTGACCTCATGTTCAACACCAGGATTGGAGAACTGCATAGAGAAATTTGGACAAACCAGTTACATCACACAGTTGGACCTATCACGTTGTTATTGGCAGGTACCTTTATCAGTGAAAGTGAAAGAAGTTTATGCGTTTTTAACTTAAAATGAGCTATACGAATTCAAAGTTACTCCCTTTGGCACGAAGAAAGGGCCAGACACATTCCAAAGTCTCATTTAACAGAGTTTTGGCTAGGTTAAAAAAACAGAATCTTTATCTGTTTCATGTCGTGATCTTTCGTGAGTCATGGAAAGATCACATGGTACAGATTGCAGAAATCTTTGAAAAATTAAGAGAAGCAATTCTGGTAATAAACTTAAAGAAAACAGAATTCGTGAAAGTAGATGTGACATATTTGAAAATAACATCACTCATGGAAGGTGGATCCCAAGGAACGAAAGGATGAGGGTCATTGAGGAATTTCCATGACCAATCTCAGGAAAAAGGTATTTCAGTTTTTGGAACTAAGCAGATTCTACCAGACGTTGTTCCAAACTTCATCAGCTTAATGGTATTTCTGACAGAGTTACTGAAGATGAACACAAATTTTGGGTGTATAGAGCAGTGCCAAATGGCATTTGGCAACTTCAAAGCAGTTTTATCTAGCACACGCACTTTAGGACTTCACTTCAGAATGGCTGGAACCACGAGATTGACAGGCACTATTGCCAATCGAAGATAGATGGTGAAAGAAGGACCGTTTTGAGGGCTCACGTGCAGTCGCGAGGCGAAGTCATTTAACTGACACTGCACCTGCCCGGAGCTGTGCGCACGCACTGATTAAAACTGGAATCGCCAAAATGCCGGTGTCTCTTGCTCTCTTTTGCGTGGTTTCAGCTGGAAGAAAGTGAAAATATATTTTAATGCTTCTAGTGATGGTTAGAAAACAGCTTCGTTATTTATCAACAACTCGTTAATGTGCAGATATATCATGGTGAAGTTCACATCAAGTATCACCTGTTAATCGAGCAGGGATGGAATCAGGAAGGGTAAAATGATGATAATGTCATACAGCATTGAAACAGGCCTTTCAGCCCAAAAACCTAAAACAGAAATTACTGTAAAGGCTCAGCATATCTGCCACCATCTGTGATTAAAAATCAGTTAACGTTTCGGGTAGAGTCACCCTTTCTCAGAACGAGCGTTGGCCAGTCGCATCACTATTCTTCTGAAGTTAAATCACTTTGGCGGAAATTTTAACTCTTATTTCTCTTCAGGATAGCCGCACACCTGCTCAGCATTTCCAGCAATTACTATTTTTTTGTCTTGTCCACACTGACCGGTTTTCCTAACTTGCCAGTTCATATTGGCCAAAACCAGAAGATTGACATCCGCTGTGACCAGTCAGAGTTGTGTAGAGAACTAAAACACTCCGTATGTGCTCTCATGAAGACTCAAGTAACGGCCGGTAAAGAGACTTTGCGCGAGATCACGGGGTGCTGGTGGAGGAGGTGCCAGCTTGGAGGCTGCGATGCGCGATATTCAAACCTGGAAATGCATGAACATGCAATTGCTCTTCTTCTGCATGCTTTTGGTTGTAGTGCAGTGACAGGTTTTTTTTAATCCTTCCAATGAGGCTGATAAGCAACTTCAAAATTAATCAACAGTTGTTAATGTGCAGTCATACTGAGGAGAGTGTCACATCAGACAGTGTGACCCGTGTAAGTGAGCGAGATTGTGAGATCAAACTGAAAAGGAAATACGTTTTTTTGTCATAAGCAGGGAAATAGTCCCAATTCCTCCGTCCTAACGGGGTTTCCCAAACTGAACTGATGGCATTTTTCTGCATTTCGTCCACATCCCTCTAAACATTTCCGATCCGTGTCCCTGTCCAAAACAAAGCACTTGAAGTTCGCAGGACGGAAGAAATGCATCTCAGGATTTTGAGTGAAGTGAAATCAGGATTTGTGGTGACACTGGCCAAAACATTACAGTCTCCCATGGACTTGGAGGAATTGCCAGGTGACTCAAGAAGAGACAACGTTATGGCCTTCTTGCCAAAAGAGTTGTAAAGTCAATCTTGGTATTCACAGCGTTGTCAGTTTATCTCTTAGGAAGCTTTTGTCAAACTTTATTTGTAATAAAGCTAGTAGGCATGTAGAGAAAAAGTGATTTAGTTACGAAAATCAAGGGTGAAATTGTGCTTGACAAACATGCTGACAGAAGGTTTGACGAGAGCAATAATACTGATATGGTTTCCACAGAATCCCAGAAGGTACCACAAAACAGATTTGTGATAAAGGTTATGGGTCATGGTAAAAGAGGCATTGGTAACACAGACACAACATAGACTGAGTGATTGAAAAAAAGAGACGAATGGTGAACGTATACCTTTGTAGCCAAAGGAAAGATTGGAGTGGAAGTCCCAAGTGGTCGAAATTGCGGCCAGCATGTACGGTAAAAGAGGAAGGACAAGTTTGGTAATGTTAAGGGTTACTTCGAAGGTGCTGCATTTCGTTGTAAAGGAAAAATGAAGCTTATTTAAGTTTTAGGAAGCTAATATTGAGTAGGGTCAGTGAGGAACATAAGGAAAACAGGAAAAATCTCAAACATTACATCAGGAGAACGAAAAGGGGCCAGTCGGGTTAAAGAGAATAACAATGCATTCTGTGCAAAATTAAAAGCAACAGGGTAACGACGGAGACGATAGGACCAATCATGGATACGGAATGAAACTTGTGCTTGGAGGCAAAGGATGTAGACCAGATCCTAAATGAATACTCTATGCTGGTATTTGGCAGGGAGAAGGATATGGAAGATAGTGAGAATAGTGTGGAAAATGCTAATGTGCCAGTTCAATTTGAGATAAGGAAAGAAGTGGTTTTAGGCCTCTTGAAAAGCATTAAGGTGGGTAAAACGCCAGGGCCTGAAGGCATATGAACGAGGATGTTGGGAGAGACAAGGAAGGAGATTACTGGGTCATAAGAAAAATTTAGTATCACCAGCCACTGGCGAGTAACTAATGCTGTTCATCTGTCCAAGAAAGGAACAGTGATAATACAGGAAGCTACAGACCAACAAGCCTGTTATCCGTGTTTGGAAGCTGTTGGAGAGATATCTTGGAGAAAGAATCTGAGTATATTTGGAAAAACGTTGCCTAATTAGGGAGAGTCAGCATGGTTTTGTATGTGGCAAGTCATGTCTCACTAACTTGATTGAATTCTTCGACGAGGTGACAAGGTTGATCAATGAGGGTTGATGCGTGAATCTTGTCTAATGGATTAAAGCAAGTCTTTCGACAAGATCCCTCATGGTAGCCTCATCCAGAAAAATAAGCTGCATGGCATCCAGTATGATTTGGCTGCTTTGATTCCAATCTGGCTTGCCCATAGAAGGCAGAGTTTAGAGGTGGACGAATGGATTTCTGGATGGAAGACCATGACTATTGGTGTTATGCAGGAAATGTTTTGTGATATCTGCTTTTGCTGATACATATCAATAATTTGGATGAATATGTGTGTGCATTAGTAAGTTTGCAGACGGCATAGAGATCAGTGAAGCTGCGGTTTGCATCGACGTTTATCATAGGATAAAGTGGGATGTAGATCAGCTGCAGTTATGAATAGAGAAATGGCAGACAGCTTAATCTGGTAATCGTGAAATGCTGCACTTTGGGAAACCAAATGTTAAGGAACGTTATACAATTAATTACAGGATCCTGAAAAAAATAATGTACAGAGGGATCAATTGATTTCTGAAAATGGCCACGCAAGTAGATAGGGTGTTAAGAAGGAATATGGTATGCTGGTCAATGTTGACCGAAAAAGTGATTACTTGCTTCAGGATATAATGTGGCAGCTTCGAGACTTTAGTTCGGCCACGTAGAGTATTATGTTCATTCTTTTTGTCACATTTCACGAAGGGTGTCAATGCTTTAAGGAGGGTGCTGGAAAGGCTTACCAGGATGCTCCCTGAATTATAGGGTATGAGCTGTCAGGAGAGACTTGATAAACTTTGTTTTTTTTTGCTGGAGCAGTAGAGTCTGAGGCGAGACTCGATAGAATCTATAACATTTTGAGATGCATGGATGGGGTGGACGATCAGAATCTTTTAAACCGAGCTAACATACATTTACTGTGAGAAGTGAAATTAAATAGCAGATGTGAGGAGCAAGTTCTGTTTTCACCAGAATGATACGAGTTTGTAATGCGTTCACAGGCATAGTGGTGGAGCAACAGGAGCATTTAGGTACTGTATATTAAGCAGACAAATATGCAAAGAATGAACGAATATGGACCAAGGGAGGAAGAAAAAGGTATTTAATTTGACATCATGTTTCGTACATTGTGGGCCGAAGTTCCCATTCCTGTGTTGTATTGTTCTGTGGTCTATGATCAAATAGTGTAAGACTTGGGACACCAATTTCCATCAGACGTCACGTGCAGTTTAATGTCTGTCGCTTCATTGCAGCTGCCCAAGTAGTACTATTGCAACAAAGTGGTACTGTCTCTCTCATTTAAACCAGAAGAAAATTAACATGTTTATTGGTAGGACCCTGGGGATTCCAGTGCAAAGGAGATACATTGGGGTGCAGGTACATTGTTCCTTCAAAGTTGTATATTTGGTATTGAAGAAATCATTTGGCATGCTGCCTTCGTTGTCCACTGCATTGAGTACAGGAAGTAATGCTGCAGTTTTAAATGACAATGGTGAGTCCACATGTGGAATAGAGTCATAGAGTAATCGAGAAGTACAGCATGAAAACAGACACTTTTGTCCAACCCGTCACTGCCAACCATATATCCGAACCCAATCTAGTCCCACCTGCTAGCACCAGGCCCATATCCCACCAAACCCTTCCTGTTCGTACACCCATCAAAATGTCTTTTAAATTTTGCAATTGTACCAGCATCCACCACTTCCTCTGGCAGCTTATTCCATTACATACCACTGTCTGTGTGAAAAATGTGCCGCTTAGGTCTCTTTTATATCTTTCCCCTCTCACCCTAAACCTATGCGCTCTAATTCTGGACTCCCCGACACAAGGGAAAAGACTTTGACTATTTACCCTATTCATGCCCCTCATAATATTGTAAACCTCTATATGCTCAGCCATCAAACTCCAACGCTCCAAGGAAAACCGCCCCAGTCTGTTCAGCCTCTCCCTATAGCTCAAATCCTACAACCCTGGCAACATCGTTGTAAATCTTTTCTGATCGCTTTCAAGTTTCACAACATCTTTCCGATAGGAAGGAGAACAGAATTGCACACAATAGTCCAACAGAGGCCTAATCAATGCCCTATACACCCGCAACATGACTTCCCAACTCCTGTACTCAATACTCTGACCAAAAAAATAAATCATACAAAACACCTTCTTCGCTATGATATCTACCTGCGTGCACACCTTGAAGGAGTTATGAACCTGCACTCCAAGATTTATTTGTGCAGCAACACTCCCTAGGACCTTACCATTAAGTGTATAATTCCTGCTAAGATTGCCTTTCACAAAATGCAGCACATCGCATTTTTCTGAATTAAACTCCGTCTGCCACTTCACAGCACATTGGCCGATCTGGTCAAGGTCCTGTTGTAATCTGAGGTCACCTTCTTCGCTGTCCACTACACCACCAATTGTGGTGTCTTTTGCAAACTTACTAACTGTACCTCTTATGATCACATCCAAATCACTCATGTAAATGACAAAAAGTAGTGGACCCTGCACCAATCCTAGTGGCACTCCACTGGTCACAGGCCTCCAGTCTGTAAAACAATCCTCCACCACCACCCTCTGTCTTCGACCTCTGAGCAAGTTCTGAATGCAAATGGCTGGTTCTCCCTGTATTCCATGAAATCTGACCTTGCTAACCAGTCTCCCATGGGGAACCTTGTTGAACGCCTTACTGAATTCCAGATAGATCACATATACTGTTCTGCCCTCATCAATCCTCTTCGTTATTTCTTCAAAAACCTCAATCAAGTTTGGGAGACATAATTTCCCATGCACAGAGTCATGTTGATTATCCCTAATCAGTCTTGCCTATCAAACGCATGTATATCCTGCCCCTCAGGATTCCCTCCAACAACTTGCCCACCTTCGATGTCAGGCTCCCTGGTCTATAGAACCCTGGCTTGTCCTTACCACCCTTCTTAAACAGTGGCACCACGTTAATCAACCTCCAGTCTTCCGACACCTCAATTCATGTCACCCTGCCATATAAATGTTGCTATTGATTTCCAAGGTTGCAAAACGATTCAGGATAATTTCACATTGACTCGGAGGTTTAAGTTTTCAATAGAGACTTGATACGCTGGGCCTATTAGGCCTTGAAAGTTGAAAGCTGAAGTCTTACCTTATTGAGAAACATAAAACAGGAGGAGTGTAGATACACCAAAACCAATATATGTAGTGAACAAAACCAATATATATAGTTTCAAAATGAGGGTAAAAATTTAAAAGGGAACTGAGGTGGATATTTAGCACAGAGAGGGTCGTGCGTACATGGAACGAGCTGCCAGAGGAAGTGGTGAAAATAGATGCAATTACGATATCCATGAGATATTTGGGCAGGGACCTGGAGAGAAAAGATTGAAGGATATGGGCAAAAATTGGCATATGGGACTACAGTACTTCAGTTTATTTATTCTGGTCAGAATTGATAGGCCACCTGGCTGTGAAGAGATCTCCAATTACTGGCTACACGACGAACACGTTATTCCATCGGCAAAACATCCGAGTCTCTGAGGTTTTGCCTGCCACATTTTTTCATTCTGTACTGCACAATTTTTCGTTTTTTTTTAACTAACTTACCGATCCGATCTAATCCCTCCCTCACCCACGATATATAGTGTAAATGTGAGAAATTGGTCCCATTAATTTTCTTTAATTAATTGCAAAGGGCCACCCACTTCATGACCAAATAGTCTCTCAAAGGTAATAACTGGAATAGATTCGTTTAGTGCATCTCCACTGACAAACAATATAAATGGGTTACCTGCCACCCAATCATTCAGGTAATCCTGACAGTATGCTCTCAACATGATCTTCAAGGTTTGATGCTACCTTTCAAAAGCTCCTTGGGATTCAGGGTGATAGGCACTGGATTAAAGTGCTGGATACCTAAGCTGTCCATAACATCCTTGAACAGTCCAGCAATAAATCTTGATCCTTGGTCCCACTGAATCTCTTTGGGTAGCCCATACCTCGTGAACCATACCTTTGTTGCTTTGATACTCCGTCATGGAATTCTCTCAGGAAATCTGGTAAACACATCTGTTACGGTTGACGAGTACTGCTTCCCACTTGCAGTTCACCAGAGGGGATCTACACAATCAATAATAACCCGTGTCAAAGGTTCTTCAAAATCAGAAACTGGCAACAACGATGCTGGTTTTATTACCGCCTGTGGCTGACAAAAATTGGCAGGTATTAGCCTCACGGCAAAAATTAACCACATCCTTCTGCAGTCCATTCCAATAAAAATGATTTTTGTGTCATAGCCTGTGTCTTTCGTACGCCTAGGTGACCTTCCACAGGTAACGCATTTGCTACCCGTAACTCGTCCTGTTGTATGCTACAAGCAACACAATCTGGTGCACCTCGGCCCATTTCTCCTCTGCACTAATCAGCTGTTGTCCCCATTTCCATCTAGGATTCCACTTTTCCGATAATAACCCTCTAAGCTATACTCTGCCTCTTTTCCAGAGAACGCATCCACATTAATATGTTTTATCATCTCATCTTGCTGTTGCAAGTCCCTTCGCCTTTCAGGACGAATCACTTCTGGCTGACCCTCTGGTTGTTCAGGGTTTTCCTTCACCATTGCGATAAATAGGATGTCTGCTAACTGAAAGTCAACTCCTTTATCTTTATCATTACTTCTTGCGTCGTGCTGTGACTTATGATAGTGCGATGTGGTTACCAAACAGTCTGGGAAAATACCAGGATATGTCTGTTTTAACTCCTAATTTTTTGGTCTTCCCTGGGCTTGTGCACAACAAGGGGCGTTACTCTCACCTTGGATGCTGACAAATCATTCCCAAGAACAAACTAAATTCCTGGAACTGACACTCTGTCAATCACTCCTACTGTAACCTCCCCAGTCTTGAGTTGGCACTGCTTTCTGATCTTAAATGGAGAACGTTAAATTTCTTTCTATCTATCCCACAAATTACCACACTCTCGGATAACAGATCAGAAAGAGTTCATATTCGCTCATCCGTTACTATTAGAAAACGCTTAGATCTCGCACCCCTCAAAATTATAACTTCTTGTAATTCTCCCTCTGTTCTTTCTGAATAAACTTTACCAACAGAGGCAAATTCTTTGCAGAGATCAGGTACTACCTCCAAATCAACCACTGCGCTCTCCTGCAGTTCCTTGACTCTTTGTGAACTCTCTTTTTCTAACTTCTCTAATGTCACTGGCTTAGCTTCCTTTAGCACATCTTTTCCAAAGGCAACTTTCTTTAACGACCAGCACTTTTTCTTTATGTGTTCTACCTTCTGGCAGTGAAAACACCTTTCCCCAGTGACCTTCTGTAACTACCAGTACTGTAATTTTATTCCCTCCGCCATTACTTGAAAACATCTGAGGCCTTTCACCGCCTGTTCACCATATTGGGCTTCTTCATTCTGTGGTAAAATGAAACCAATACGCTCGACTCTTTGTTTCAAAGTATCGGACCTCCGCTTCTCTCAATTCCATTCCTTATAGGACGAAATTCTTGTCTTATGCACCAACATTACTCACCTGCTAATTCTGCTGCCCTTCTCAATTCCCAACTTTCTGTTCCACCACATGAATTATTTCCCTCTCTGAAAGTGAGTTTTTAAATTCCCCAGACGAATATTCTCTTTTTGATTTTCTAAAGTCTTATCTGCTTTCAAAGGACACAGCCATCGATCAAAACAGCAATGCAAATTCTTCTGAACTCCACATAAGTCTGACCTGGCTCCTTCTTGATGTTTTTAGAACCGCTGTCTGTGTGTTTCTGATACCAATTCATAAACACTTAAAATAGCCCGTTTAACCTCTTCATAATCTCTTCACACCTCATGTGACAATGTGGCAAACACCTCCCTTGCTCTGCCTTCCACTTTCGTTTGAACTAAGATCATCCATAAATTCTCGGACCACTCCATCTGCCTGACCAAACCTTCAAATGAAAGAAAGAAGACGCTACCATTTTTCTCATCAAATTGTGGCAGAGTTTTGATATATTTGTTGGATATCACTGTCTTATCTTTAATATTTCCATCCTCTTCACTGTCGCAACTTCTCAAGTTCAAATTCTCTATCTTTTTGCTCAGTTAACAACTTTCTCTCCCTTTATTTTCGCCTCTCTCTCTCTCTTTCTC
The DNA here is from genome assembly GCF_037043375.1 of Chiloscyllium plagiosum. NCBI lineage: Eukaryota > Metazoa > Chordata > Chondrichthyes > Orectolobiformes > Hemiscylliidae > Chiloscyllium > Chiloscyllium plagiosum. The sequence goes on from NW_028270177.1 coordinate 54,898,692, forward strand.
TCTCCCTTTCCTCTCTCTCTTTCTCTATCCCTTTCTTCTCTCTTTTTTTGCTCAGGAAAGAACCTTCTCTCTTCTTTTACCTCTTTTTCTCTCTATCTCTCTCACACACACATTGTTTATCTTAGAACAACATTTGGCTCTGTTGTAACTTAAGTTTTTCTACATCTAATGCACTTGTCTGTTTCTCTGACACACCTAAGTGCTTGAGTAACCCCTTTGCAATTTCAACTTTACTTTTGTCCTTGGTTACACCCAAACATAATTTATTTGCCATTTCTAAAAGTATGTCCTTATTTCTTTTCTTGTAAAGTTCCTTGCCAGGTTTGGGAATCATCTTCAAATCCCACAACCTCTTTACCAATTTTAAGAGCCATTTCTCACTTTTAATTTAATCAACCACAAGTCACCAAAATGTTACAAAAAGTCTCACCTACGTTAATTTCAACATCTAGGACACTAAGCTGCATGTTTTTAAAACTGCTGGGATTTTTCGTAACCCCAAATCTCTTGAAATCTGACGACTCCTTTTCAAATCACGGACGCCAGTTCCCAAAGCTCTTCCGACACTGTGTAACCCTCTTGCTTAATTTAAAACCAGCAACAGAGACAAGATTTCTTCCATGAGGTATTCTGCAAAACATCGAGTGTCCAAGTAGTATTTAAAATAATAATTAACAACTTTATTTCTTAAAATATAACAGTGAATAATTAACTAACAACTATTCACAAGTCCTTACTCTAAAATATCTCTTACCTTCCCGTCTCTAGTCTGAGAAATCTCCCAATGAACGATTACACGATGTTAGGATTTGAAGATATTAGGAGTAAGGTTTAAAGAGGACTTCAGAGGTAGGTTCTTCACGCAGAGATAGTGAAAGCGTGGAATGCGTTGCCAGCTGTGGTGGTGGAAGCAGAGTCATTGGTGACATTTCAGCGACTGCTGGACATGTACATGGATAGCAGTGAGTTGAGGGGTGCGTAGATTAAGTTACTATATTTTACATTCGGATTAAATCTCGGCACAGTTTCGTTGTCTAGGGGGCCTGTTCTGTGCTGTACTTTTCTATGTTCTATGTTCTTTGTTCGAAAACAAAACTTCTTATATCAAAACCAGGCAGCTTTTGGTTCTAAGATTTGGATCTTCCTGTGCCTTCTTTTCTTCTCCTTCGAAATTCTGCTTCACAGGTGACTGCATCATTGGATTAGTTCATTGGCTTGTACGATTGTCAATGCAATCAATAAAAACTGGTTTGGAATTTGGCATTTTTCAGGATATAATTTAACTTATTGGATTAATTCATTTTTTTTGCCATTTCCAGGGAACCAACGTCTCCAGTACCTGGAGCACATGTTACATTTTGTCTTCTTGAGAACACTTGGTGGCGACACTGTTAGCTTTTAACTTTCATAAGAGATATCTTTCACCCACAAATTCAAATCAACACACATACGCACACACATACACACAAACACACACTCACAGGCTGAGCTACCCGGCCCTGATAGCATTACCACCTGATTTCTGTATTTACACTGTGTTTGGTGAGCAACGTTTGGGTCTTAAAAGTATTCCTTGGCCAATGTACACCAAATCCTTTGATGTTTCGCTGAGTTGGACATTGTAGCAGGAAGTTGCTATATTTCTTCCCTTTTGAACTGAAAGAAGCTTGTGCAAATGAATGACAAACCCAATTGTGAAAATTGGTTATGCTTACAGTCAGAGTAGCCAGATGATTGTGCGAAAGTATCTGTGTACATTTACCAATCTGATAAATGATGATATAGGATTGTAGAGATGTATCACAGAATCCCGACAGCGTTGAAGTAGATGATTCAGCCCGTCATATTCACAACGATACTCTGAAGAGAATCTCACACAGACCCACGCCATCTACCATATCCCGCTTCAACTCTACATTTCCAGTAGCCAGACCACCAAATCAGCACATCCCTGGACACTATGAGCAATTTATCATGTCCAATCCACCTAACCTGCACACCTTTGGACTATGGGAGGAAACCAGAGCACGCGAAAAAACCCACACAGACAGGAGAATGTGCAAACTCTACACTGGCAGTCGCTCAAAGAATGAAACCGAGGTCCCAAGCACTGTGAGTGAGCAAGGATATGACAGATGGAGTATGATGTAGGGAAATGGAAGGTCGTCTGTTTTGCTGAGAATAACAGCAAAATGGACTATTGTTTCAATGGGAAATAAATACAGCATGTTGATGTGCAGAAGCACCTGGGTGTTCTTGTTCACGGATGTGCAGAATAGCAACTTTAGCATTCGACTGGCACCACGGGCGAGTGAGGCTAGGAACAGAGAGCGATTGGAGCTGAGTCGTTGCTGCAAATCTGGTATAGGAGGGAGGGTCTCAGATTTGTGGATCAATGGGATACTTTATGGCACTGGTGGGGCCTCTACAAGGAGGATGAGTTGCACACGAATTGGAAGTTTATCTATTGCCTGGGCGGAATTTTCCTTCAGCTCTCTGGAAGGGTTTTAACGAGGTTGACGGGGGATGGGAACGGGAGCTACGGATTAGAAGATGGTATAGCTGGTGAAGGGTTTGACAGAGCGTGGAAGAGGAGAGGAAGGACAGTAAGTTTATAGGGTCAAGGTGCAGTCGATGTGTTGTGTTGAAGTGTGACTATTTTAACACAACAAGTGTCAGGTATAAGGGTGATGTACTTCGAACATCGATAAATAAGTCAAGCTACAATGTTCTCGCCATTGCAATACTTCGACATCCCACGTTCAGGAATGTTTGTTGGATGGTCCAGTGTTCATATATTTCAAGTGGACGAGGAAGGGAGGTAAAGGAAGTGGGGTGGTGGCTTTGTTAATCAGGAAATGTATCACAGCTGCAGAAAGGGTGATCGTCGAGGAGGGTTTGTCTGCCTGAGTCAGTATGTTCCCTTCACAACCACCTGATGAAGGGGCGGCGCTCCGAGAGCGAGTGTGCTTCCAATTAAACCTGTTGGACTATAAACTGGTGTTGTGTGATTTTAACTAGAAACAGGAAAGGACCACTTATTTCCTGTGAATTTTCGACAGACTCCGCAATAGCAACACAAACACAGATGTGCACATTGGGAGGTAGATTTTTGAAAGATGCACAAGTAACGGAATTGTTTTCATGAGTGACGTAAACTTGGCTAATATTGATTGGAAACTCCTTTGCGTAACTAGGTTGGATTGAGTAGATTCTATCAGGTCCATCCAGACAGGATGCCTGACTCAATAAGTAGATAGGCCAATAGAGGGAATGCGATATTGGATTTGGTGCTTGACAATGAAACAGGTCATTGATCACCCAGTGGGAGAGCATTTTCGTCATTGCGATCACAATTCCCGAGCCTTTACTGCAATCATGCAGAGGGATAGGAGCAGAGAGTATGGAAAGTATTTGATTAGGGGAGCGAAATTAAAATGCTATAAGGCAGGAATTGTGGAACAAAAATTTCGAACAGGTATTATCAGGGAAATGTTTGTTGAAGGACCATTTGCTGCGAGTGCTGTATAGTTTGCCCCACTGAGTCAAGGAATGGATGACAGGCTGAAGAAGCATTAGATGACAAGAGAGGTTGAATATCTAGACAAGACTATGAAGGAAGCAGGGATCAAACAGGGCTCTCGAGGCTTGCGGGTTTTCTAGGAGGCCCTGAAGAATGAAATTAGGGGAGCAAGAAGGGGGGACGGAAAAGTCTTGGTCGGAAGGATCAAGTAAAACGATGAGGCTTTCTACACTTGTATGAGGAACAAGAGAATGCCCAGAGTGAGGGTAGAGCCGATCATTGATAGTAGATGTATCTTGTGCCTGGATTCAGAAGATTGAGCGGAAGTTCTTAGTGTATATGTTGCTTCAATATTCCCTGTTGAGAGGGATTTTATCGCTTGTGAGGACAACGTGAAACAGGCTGATACCATCGAATATGTTAATGTCAAGAAAGACGATGTGCAGGAAATTTAGAAAACCATGAGGATAGATAAGTCCCTAGGTCAGACACTGTACCCATCGTTACTTCGAGAAGCGAAGGAAGAGATTATTGCACATTTGACGACGATCTTTGCGTCCTTTTTGTCCGATGAAGTAGAGCCAGATGATTGGTGTATGGCAAAATGTTATTCCCTTGTTCAGAAAGGCAATAGGAATAACTGTGGGAATTCCAGACTAGTCAGTATTGCATCTGTGGTGGGCAAAGTTTTGAAGAGACAGGATTGGTGATTTTATTTGGAAAAGCTTAGCTTGATTAGAAATAGTTAGCATGGCTCTGTGAAGAGCTGGTCATACTTCACAAAGACTTATTGAATTCGTTCAGGATGATACAAAACACATTCATGAAGTTCGAGCGGTAGATGTGATGTCCATGGATTTGATCACGGCATTTGATAAGATTGCGCGTGATAACCCTATTCAGAAAGACAGGAGACATGGTTTACGCGGAACTCTGGATGGCTGGATGCAGAACTGATTGGCCCATTGAAGATAGACGGTGTTATTAGATGAAAAAAGTAACTGTGGAACTCGTTGACTAGTGGTGTTACATACGGATCTGTTGTGCGATCTCAGCTTTTACTGAGTTTGATAAATGACTGGGATGTGGAAGTGGAAGGGTGGATTAGTATTGTGTACTAATGACACGAAGGTTGGTGCAGTGATCGATAGTATGAAGAGCTGTTAAACGTTGCAACGATACATTGACAGGATGATGAACTGGGTTCAGAAGTGACCAGTGGAGTTCAAACGGGAGAAGTGAGAAGGGATTCTTTTTGGAAGTTCGAATTTGAATGCCGTTCAAGGTTTAGAGTCGTGATTCATGGCAGTGTGGAGGAGAGTCCGGAGATCCCTCAAAGTTGCAACCCAAGTCGATAGCGTTTCTAAAGTTACAAATGGGCTCTTGGCTTTCATTAGCGTGGGATTAAGTTGAAGTGGTTATGCTAAAGCTGTATAGAGCACTGATTAGATCATACTTGGAAAACTGTGTTTCGTTCTAGTCATCCCATTCAAGGAAGGCTGTGTAAGTTGTAGAGAGGTTGGAGAGGAGATTTAACAGATCGCTGCTTTGAATGGAGGTCATGTCTTATGAAGAATCCTGGAATCCTAGAATCACTGCAGTGTGGAAACAGGCCCTTTCGCCAAAACAAGTCCACACAGACGCTCCGAAGAGGAACCAACTCAGACCCCCGCACCCACACTTTATTTTCCAAGAGAAATGAATCTAACCGACACTTCACTAAACATTATGATCAATTTAGCATGGCAAATTGACCGAACCTGCACATCCTCATATTGTGGAAGGAAACAGGGGCAACGGGAGCAAACGCATGGAGATACGTGAAGATTGTGCAAACTCTACACGGGCAGTCACCCGATGCTGGAATCCTAACCGGGTCCCTGGTACTGGGAGGACTTATGAGGAATTGCGGCTTTCTCATTATCTCGAAGAAAGTTGTGGGGTGATTTGACAAAGGTCTAAAAGAAGATGGAATGCCGAGATAGAGTGGCTAATTCGGCACTTCTTGCCATGACACAAATAGCTATCACGCATGGTTGTAATTTTAAGATGATTGAAGGCAGATTTAGGGAAAATGTCAGAGCTGATTTATTTCCACAGAGAGTGCGGGACGCGTGGAATGCACCATCAGTGGTGGTTGTCCAGTCAGATACCTTCGGGACATTTAGCCAACTCCTGGATATTTACATGGATGAAAGTAAAGTGAAATTTATGTCAGTTAGTTTGATCTTAGAGTACGCCAAAAGGACGGCATATCGTTGAGGTTCAATGATCGTTTACTGTGCCATACGGTTCTAGGTTATACGTGTTATTTGTCTTGTGAGTAAAATATTTATGCGGTGCATATAATATTTTTCGGAAGTGCAATATTTAGCGGGAAGTTTATACAGACATGGGGGCAATACTTCGGGTCAAAACATTGTTGAGGAATTACTGGAGAGGGACAAATCGAAATGATGCAAATTGCCGGGAGGCCATGTCTGCGGGAGGGTAATATTCGTTTGGGGAAATGTGCAGGGTGAATATTTGGTTGAAAATTTGGGAAAATGACTAGGTGGTAAAATAAACGGTGTGGGTAATATTGAGAGGGCTGTATGTTGGAGGGCAGCCAATTGTACAAAGACTGAAAGAAAGCTAAAAAGAAAGAGACAAATGCAGAAAGTTGAAAAGAGAAATATAAAGAAAATAGAAAAGCGAGTGACAGAGCAACGAAAACAGAAGTGGCGACCAGAGAGAGTCACTTGAATGGAATCAGTGATAAAGAGAGAGAGAGAGAGAGAGAGAGATCAAAACAAAGGCAGTCTAGCGTGTGAGAGACAATGACAGACACAAGAGCGAAAACGAGAGAACGGGATAAGAGAAAAATGAATTGAGAGGCACGAGGAAAGACCATTGACAAGAAAGAGACACAACTACAGAGAATGACAGTAAGAGCCAGAGAGACAGAGAGAGAGATGGGGGGAGGTGGTCGGTGTGGAAAGAAAGCCCAGCAAGAACCAGGATTTCAAGGTGGGCACAGACTGAATGTCTTGCTGTTCACCTTTACTGTGGCTCTCAGCTCTCTTTTACTTTCTCTCTCTTTCTGTCTCTCTCTTTCTCATTCCACATCTTTTCACAAACGTTCTCTCGACCATGAGGGACAGACCCTGATTCATGGAGGGGTGGGGTGAGTGTAAATGATCAAACCTGACATTAAGATTCCAACAGTAGCGACAAAATCTTTCTCTCTCACAAACAGTAGTGTAGATGAGCAGAGAGATCTCGGTATCCAGGAACACAGATCCTTGAAAGTTGCTACCCAGGTTGACAGGGTTGTTATGAAGGCATGCAGTGTTTTGGCTTGTATTAAGAGAACGATCGAGTTCCGGAACCTTGAGGTTATGCTACAGCTGTATAAAGCTATGGTGGGGCCACACTTGGAGTATTGTGTCCAGTTCTGGTCACTGCATTATAAGAAGGAAGTGGATGCTTTGGAAAGGGTGCAGAGGAGATTTACTACGAGGTTGTCTGGTAAGGAGGGAAGGTCATACGAGGAAAGGCTGAAGGACTTGAGGCTGTTTTCGTTAGGGAGAAGAATGTTGAGAGGTGACATAATAGAGACATACAAGATCATCAGAGGGTTAGGTTGGGTGGATAGGGAGAGCCTTTTTCCGAGAATGGTGACGGCGAGCACGAGGGGGCATAGCTTTAACTTGTAGAAAGAGGACAGATTTCAGATGTAGTTTCTTTACTCAGAGAGTAGTAAGGATATGGAATGCTTTGCCTGCAACGGTAGTAGAATCGCCAACTTTAAGTACATTTAAGTCATCATTGGACAAGCATATGGACGTACATGGAATAATGTAGGCTAGATGAGTTTCAGATCGGCGCAACATCGAGGGCCGAAGGGCCTGTACTGCACTGGAATGTTCTATTTTCTATGTTAAACAGACACACATACACACACGAACACACACACAAACTCTCTGATGCCCATCTCTTTCTCCGTCACATGACAAAAGCAAATAAGGATGCCAGAACCTCGTTTATAAACCCCCAGGTCTATCATTCAAATCCCTGACTCCTCACAAATCACAGTTTATCCAGCCTATTCCTAGGTCTCTCTACCTGGAACACAACTCTGCCAGTTACGGAGCAAACCAAGAGGCTTTTAGTGAGATAGAAGGAAGAGGGAGGACGTATGACAGAGAACAGCAGTTCAGCAGTTTCGATTAGATTGTCCTTTGTACCTCACACCCTCATACAAGAACAAGCTCTCACATATACACAAATAAAGCCCAAACACGACATCTACACAGAGACAAAACTTCAGTATCAACCTAGGGCCAAAACACATTTTTATTTACAGAAGGGAACATTGTCTTCTGCATCCACACAACTGAGGTTTATACCAACGTAGAGCATAGTATTTTCACACAGAGCAACACGAGGTGTGAGTGGGACTGAAATGAAGAAATACACTCAGTGAGATTACTTAATTGTGTTTCTGAGAATTGGCATCAATCCATTTCACAGATACACATCAAGGGATTAAGTGGATCTATTGTGCAACCGGATGTTTACATATTTCATAAATGGTCATGAATTTATCAAACACCATTACACCTTTCCTGATTATAGTGTGAGAGACATTGCAGTACAGTTCCACTTCCTCGTAACATTTTATCACTACTATCTGGGAATTGTCTGACTATCTACTTGTGTTAGTGTTGGTTAAACTCAGGGCTAGGCCAGTTACTACACCAGTCTGTATCTGTTTGTTTTTGTGTATCTCTACATGTGTGTTTGCCAGTATGTATGCATGTTTCAGTGGGTCTATATGCTTCTGTGTTTCTGTGTTTGTGTGTCACTGTGTGTATCATTTCTGTGTGTACATGTGCTTGTCAGTGTGTCTACAGGTTTCCGTGTGTGCTTGTGTGTGTCTCCATGTCTATCTGTAAATTTAAAAATCACACAACACCAGGTTCTCGTCCAACAGGTTTAATTGGAAGCACACTAGCTTTCGGAGCGATGCTCCTTCATCAGGTGATTGTCAATCACCTGATGAAGGAGCGTCGCTCCGAAAGCTGGTGTGCTTCCAATTAAACCTATTGGACTATAACCTGGTGTTGTGAGTTTTAACTTTGTACATCCCAATCCAACACCGGCATCTCCGAATCATACCTGTACATGTGTTTGTGTATATATATATATGCCTATATGTGTGTCTGTGTGCGTGTCTATCTCTGTCAAACAACCTTTGTGTGTTTGTAGCTGCGTGTGTGTGTGAGTTCGTGTATATTAGAGTGTGGATTAGTGCGTATCTCAGTGTCTGTGTGAGTTACTGAGCCCAATTCTCTGTGCGATGCCATCAAAAGCTCAGAATCTCTACTTTTGGTATTTAACGTGATTTGCTACCATCTTCTAGTGGCCTCGCAATGCCACTACACAAGGTGACTGTTTGTTTGGAGAAAGCATTAAAAGCTGTCAATCTCCGAGGTTACTCAATTATTTCTTCTTCAAACAACATCTTTGGAGACAAAGAGTAGTTTGTCCAATCAATATTGCTCAATATGAGCGGAGGGAAATGAACAAACAAAATGATGGTCTCACTCCTCAAGAAGGGCTTATGCCCGAAACGTCGATTCCCCTGCACCTCGGATGCTGCCTGGCCGGCTGTGTCTTCTCAGCACCATATTTTTCAACTGATGGTCTCACTCCATCAATTTTTGAATTCATTTCTCATTTAGAAACTGAATGAGTAAATTACAAAACCTTAGAAATTTCAGAAAGTGGAATAAATTTCAGCACGCAAAATTAATTAAAATGTATAATGGCACGAAATCTGCGCAAAGACAAATCAATTACACATCGCAGAGGGAAGACATGCGTTTGTGAGGATGAGCATCTTTCTCACTGAAAAGATTCAGTACAATAGCAATCCACTCCACATCAGTACAGTTTGGGTCCAAGTTTGTGTGTCGGCCTCTGTTGATCATTTCTTTCTCACACACTCTGAGACTGATCAGCTAATGGTTTTCAGACGTCACCATCCTCTTTGCCGTGATTTAGACTGTCCATCAGAGGCGGGTATTGTATCACTTTAAGCATGTGGGAGAAATCGGGATTGAGATCCGGAACATTTCTGTCTTTCCATCTCCGTCTCCCTTTCTTCGTCCCTTTGCCCCCTCTCTTTTCCTTCCTGTTTCTCTTCCTCTTCCATTCTCTGTCTCCATCTCTCTCTGTATCTAACTCTTTCTGTTTTCTCTCTCTCCACCACTCTCACTCCCTTCCCAAGACCCCGAGTCTGGCCACAATTGGAAATCTCATCGTTGATCTGATCATGTTAGAACACGAGCTTCCTGTTGGAATATTCGTAAGGGAAGCGAGCAAGCAAATACAAGAAGCAAATCGGCACGATGAGAATAGACAGCTAATGCTCGAAGACACTGAGTGTCAGCGAGCAGCTTACTGTTGAAAATGTGTTGCTTCAGAGCACTGTCCACGAACCCGCCTTCATTTCTTTGATGATTGAAAGATAACTCGTTGGATACAAATTAACTCGAGTGGATTTTTCCTGTTTTTTTTGTTCAGAACACTGTTTGGCAACTTCCCATATTGCTGCGTAGGTGCCAATTTAGTAGGTTTATTTGCACAGGTTGATTTGTAACATGTCCAGTTATGGAACGTGAATCTTCTGTGTTATAGAGGGATAGACATCGAGTAATACAACATAGATAGAGGCACTTTAGCCCAAATTGGTACATTTTTACCATTGTGTCCAGACAGCTAATTCCAATTGCCTGCATTTAGTCCATATCCATCTAAACCCTTTCACTGCATATATCTATTGAAATGTTTTGACAATGTTACTATTGCAACAGTGTTAACCATTTTCTCTGGCAGCCCATTCCAAATATGTAGCACTCTGTGCGTTATGTAGTTGCCCCTCAGATTCTTATTAAATCTATGCCCTGTCACATTAAACCTATGCCCTCTCGTTCTCAATTCCCCATTCCTGGAAAGAAGAAATACTATCGGCATTCATCCCATTAATGCCCCTCATGATTTTATATGCTCAATATGATCACCGCTCATTCACCTACTTTTCAATGAATAAAGCCAGAACTTGTTCAAGCTCTTCCTGTATGTCAAGCCTATTACTCCTGACAACATCCTCGTAAGTCTTCTCTGCACTCTTTCCAATTTAAATTTGTCTTTCTTATCACAGGGTGACCAAAACTGTACACGATTCTCCAAGTGCCGCCACACCAACAACATGCATCTGTAACATAAAGTCCCAACTCCTGTATTCAATGCCTCCACCGCTGAAGGCCAGCATGCTAAATGCTTCTTCACCACCCTGCCTTCTTGCAATGCCACTTTCAATGAACTACGTACTTATGCTCTGAATTCCCTCTGTTCCACAACAATCCTCAGGACTTTACCATTGACCGTATAAGTCCTAACATTAGTTGAAATTCCAAAGTGTTAAACTGCACACTGCTCTGTATTGAATTTTATTTGCCAAACCTCAGCGCACTTCCCACGTTATCAAGATCTCTTTGTGGCTTCTGATAACTTTCCTTACTATTAGCGGTATGTTCATGGATTGCATAGATGGCAAACTTTCTAATCATGCCTTGTACATTCAGTTCCTGGTAATTTACTTAAATATTAAACAACAAAGGTCCCAGCATCGAACCGTGGGGCACACCACTAGTCGCAGGTCTGCAGTCTGCGAAACAAAACTTCAAAAATCAAGCACTGCTTCCTATCGTCAATCCAATTTTGATTCCAATTCGTTAACTCTCCCTGGATCCTAAATGACCTAATCTCCATGACTGGAATGCCATGTGACACCTTATCAAAGACGATACGGAAGTCCGTACAGACAACATCTACTGCCCAACCGTCATCTGTCCTCTTGGTTAGCTATTCGAAAAACACTCTTCATGATTTGTCAGTCATGACGTCCCACGCATAAATCCATGTTGATGACCGCTCATCAGACCTAAACAATCCACATTTTGGTTGTTCCTGTCCCTCAGTATCCTGTCCAACAACGTGCCTACCACTGATATTGGGCTCACTGGCATGCAGATCCCTGTCCTGTCTTTGATACGTTACTAAAGCAATGGAACAACATTAACCACCTTCCAGTCTTCTGGAACGTCACCAGCGGGGAAAGATGAAGCAAACACCTCTAGAAAGGCCTCTTCAATTTATTCCTTAGCCTCCTACAACAAATGAGGATGGCCTTGGTCAGGCATAGGGCGATTTATTCACTTCAATGTGCTTTTGGGCTGCAAAGACCGATTCTCTGATACTATGTATATGATCCAAAACATCACTGCTTGGTTCCCTTAGTTCTTTGGCACACATTATTCTCTCCTCGGTAAATGCTGAGGATGAATAATAATATAAAATGTCATCCATCGCCAGTTAAGCACATATAGACGTCCATGCAGATCTTTAAGAGGACTTATGATTTCTCTCGCCAAACCCTTACTCTTAATATAGCTTTAGAATCTCTTGAGATTATCTTTAGCTTTATCTGCGTGACCCATCTCCTTAGGTTTGCTCCTACACTTTTAATAGTGCACGTGGAAATCGTTGTTTTTGCTAGACGGTTCTCAAGTCTGCAGCTTCTGTGATTTCCAGTTCCTTCAGCTATTTCCTAACATTGCGTGGAGTGAAAATGATTAGTTCAAGACTGATATGCATGAAGCTGAGATCCTCAGGAAGAGGGCACAATAAGAAGATACACCAGAATCATCAGCCTGTACGCCGGAAAACTTGACAACAATAAATCAAATGAAATCAAAACGATTGTTCATCAACTGGATACTTCTGTTGAGAATGGAAACAGATAGCTCCCCCCAGCAGGTGAAATGATGTACTGTCCTCGCTCAACATTCAGTCTGGAATATTTCTCGAGCTGCCTGCTCCTGTTATTGCTCCAGTTGTCCAATCACATTCGCAGCTCCACTCTTCCGGATTGCATATCTCAAGTCTAATTTACTGTTTGCCTTTCTAGCTGTCACAACCACAATCTGCTTTCACTGTTTTCTCCTTCAGTGACTCGATGTTTAACCCTGACAGATCAAAATATTCAATCTTTTCCCAAATCTGGAGATTTGCCCTCGCAGCAGCCTGTGACCCCATCCAACACTGTCCAAAAGACACTGACATATAGCCTGAACACAATATTGTTCACCCAAAATCATGTTTCTTCTCCAACCAACAGCTTGCAGCGCTACCACCAATCTGTTCCTTTACCAACAGTTTTTGTCCTCTGCCACATTCTTCTCCCCAGGCATATTCTGTGGCTCCACACCAAACTGTGTGGCCCTGTGCCAAAAGAAGGTTAGACAGGACTTAAGGAATAGAAGCATAGAACGTTTGAATAAACCGGGACTGACGGGCATTGGCTGGCTGTTCGTCAGTGCAGGAAGCAAAGAGAGTGAAACAGAATGAGGTAGAGAGGGACTTTGAAAAAGGGAGAGAAATTGGGAGGAGAGAGGGAAGGCCTTCGTGAGAGTGGGAGGGCGATATGGAAGGTGATGAAACAAGGAAGAGAGATGCATTATGCCGAGGCCAGGTCGACGTGATTCATCCAGAAGTGAAAGCAAGGACAGAATTCCTTAAGCCCAACTCCTCTGCCCAGCTCCCCTCCCCTTCCCTGAGGAACAGGCAACGGGGCCGACTCAGCCTCTTTCTAGCTCAGCTTCTTCAACACAAAGACAAACAACAATATCATTCAGTCTGCAGCTTGGCACTTTTAAATGACCAATTCTATTAATTACAAATTGAAATCATGGATACAATCAATGGGATGGTGCCTCTTCTCGTTGGCCTCTGAGTTGCGAGAAACATTGAAATGTGCCACTGTCACTAACTGTGCGATAACATTGGACAAACCAGCATTGTCCTCAGTTTGGTAATATAGCGACAGGCTGCTTCATTGCTGAAATATTGAACTGATGCGAGAAAAACCTGGATGGAGTTATTAATGAGTGAATATGATTCTTTAATGAATTTGGGTAAAGGGATATTTCAACAGAGTCTTCAGTTGTTGTCTGAACTTCGTCTGTGTCACGAAATATATTGCAGTGTTTGTGCAGCAACTGAGGAGCTGCAGCATGAAACCTATTTCCAGCAAAAAGGGATGTAGATACACCAAGTCGTACAACAAACCATCACATCCGGAACCATATAGTATGCACCAATAACGCTGACCATAATAAGATAAAATTGACTGAGATCATAAAGAGTAACGTGATGGAGTTTTTTCGGTTTTGCATTTGTGTGTCACACTGAACACCCCCATTTCTGTGAGAACGGAGTCTCCTGCAGGCTCTGCTTATCACCAAAACGTGTCGGATTGTTAAAACATTGAGCAACAGAATCAGTAGAAATGGGAGAGCTGGATTCAGAATGTGGTGGAGAATCTCGATAGTGACCCACACAAGAGAGGAACGAACGTTTAATTTTCCATCACAAAACCAGGGTGTGTTCTGCCGCCAATACCGAGGTGCGAGCATAAAATACCAGAAAATGTTCTTTAAACAGCTCAGCACAGTCACTGTTCCCAGAACCACAGCCGCCATTTTCTCACTGCAATATTTAACTTTCAGCTTCTGGCAACAAACGGCCACAACTCTATCAAAGGTGAAAGTGACGGTGAACCAGGCTAAACAGTCAGTGCCTGCATAAAGCAGGACGGCGTGAATATTGCACACAGGAATGGACTCCATGAAATGAAAATGTTCTTGATAAGCAATGGGAATGTGTATCAATCTCAGGTCCAAATTAATGAACAGTAGATCCGCCACCGCCATCGCTCCCAGGTAACGTTTAACACATCGAGACATTCCACAATCTTTATAAAGCAGGACGAAGATCATCAATACATGAACTGTAAGCATAGAAAACAAACAAATTATACATCACCCTGGGGGCTTATTTACCAGTTCGATTGAGGAAAAATGGAGACATAAAAAGTTTCACTGTAATCAGAGATTTATTGAAATAATAACAGCTGAAATTACAAATGGGAAGTTCTGAATTTCTTAAATAAATGTGATGCAAAGGATAAGAAAGACACCCTTCCAAAACACACAGACATACAACCATAAGAACAGACTGTATCTCGAACATTTCCACACAGTTGGTCACTCGACAATAGACATGGATTACGACATCACTGTTCTTAATGCGGAAGGGGAAAGCATTGTCAGCACGAACGATTTTCTCACAATTCCTCGAAGTAAAACGGAGTTCTGAAATATCTTTCTTCTCGTCTAAATTGTCCTCAATCCTCTGTCGTGAAGAATTATAAATGCATGGAAAACGCATTCACCCCTTCAAATGCCCGAGGTTACTTGTTAACAGTGTCCACCTCTCCCTGTAATGGCATCTCTTCCGTCGGTATCTAATCATTTGTTCAATTAAATTGGTGAATGTCATTTAGAGAATGTTGGAGAGAATGCCACTTCCTGAACTTCTCGATGATGTCATTCATCGAACATTTCAGATGATGTTCTAGACAATTCCTAGTTTCAGGAAACAACCCACTTCCCCCATATGCGACACACGAATTGGGCAGATACTATTTGTTTTTTTCAAACGCACAAGTGCATATTTTTCAAGTGCATTGTGAGATCAGTCTGTCCTTCCAATCTGCTCTATCATTCAAAAACATCAGTTGTGATCTGATGGTGTCCGGATATCAATGTTACATGAAGTTTCAGTCAGCTAACCCCTTGGATTTATGTCACTGACCAGAGAACACTCGGGAACCTTCGATATTAGCTTTCTTCAACATGTGCTCAGGGACCATTTACATAATAAACGTCTCTCCGAATGATATATTCCATCAAATGTAAACGTTAATATTATTTTAAAACTATCGTAAGTATACTAATCAAAGACATGCATTCATTTGAAAGTTATCGTGTTTCACTTTCAATTAGATGTTGTCATTTCATTTGACTTACCTTCCTTTTTTCTAACCAATTGCAGCATCTACATCGTTGCCTTTGATTAAAGGCGGGCACAGTTTAGGAGAGGTTTATAAAGTTTTCAGAACAAGAAACGGTGCAGACAGCACCGTATGTGGCGTGACAGTAATCTATTTTCAGATGCAGTAGGTAAGAATCAAGCAGAGGAAGGGACAAATTTAACGCATTGTTTTGTACTTAAACATACCCAGGACAACAAGTAGAGTTAATAAACTTGTAGGTCATATTGCATTTGGTGGGTGCCAAGTGGTGTATATCTTAGAGGCGTAGTTGCACGAGGATCAGCGCTGGGAAATAAATATTTCAAGAATAGGATACTCTTTTGTAGGATACACGCATCGACAGAGTGGGTCGAGATCCCTGCTCTATCAGAGTTAAATTAAATTAATAGCAAGAACTGTGGTATAAGGTTGAGAAGGCAAAGAATCTACGTGGGCTCATTTAAGGAACTGGAAATGAAAAGAAAAAGTCCTAATGGAAGTTTGTAGTAGTCAGTTTGTGAGGCAGAAGATAAATCAGGAGATAGTAAAGGTATGTGATAAAGGCACTACTGCAAGAATTGACGTAGGACTTCAGCATCAAGGTGGACTGTAAAAATCAGTTTGGAAGCAGATCCCAGGAAATGGAATTTGTGGAAAGTTAACGAGATTTTGTTTGGACCAACTAACGGTTGAACCCATTGGGAAAATGACAGTTCTGGGTTTGGTGATGTAAAATGAGGCAGACATGATTACAGAGCTGAAGGTGAATGAACCACTGGGGGAAGTAAACATCATGTGATCGCGGTCAGTTTTCAATTTGAGAGGGAGAAGATGGAATCAGATCTAATAATCCCGTTGACAAAAAACAGCAACGACGACATGGCGGAGGAGCTGGCCACAGTGAAGTGGAAGGGGAGTCCTGCAGGGAAGATGATGGAGCAGAATGACTGGTGTTTCTGAGATAAATTGACAAACTACACGTAGTGTATTAATAATCCGCGTAAAGGAGCTGAGGCTATCATGGCTAACCTTGCAGACAACACAAAGGTTTGTGGAGAGACAGATAGAGTTGTGCAGTTGGGAAGACAGAACATGGACAATTCCCTGAATGTGATAGCCGAATATAAGAAAACAACTCAGCATCCATACGGGATACTTTATTCAATACATCGATTGTAAGAGTAGGCAGATTTTGTTTAGCTGTTCAACACTTTGCTTACGCCTCAGCTGGAATATTGTGTGCAGTTGTAGACAACGTAATAGAAGTTTGTTGTGATTACAGGGATTGGCGAAAGAAGAAATTTACCAGGATTTTGCTGAGAATAAGACAATAAGACAAAGGTGCAGAGGTATCCACTGAGCCCATCGAGGCTGTTCGATCATTTCTGGCTGACCTGATAACCGTTAAGTACACTATCTCCTCTTTTATACTTGATTATCTTACCGGTTAAAAAGGTCCATCTAATCCTTGAATGCACACAGTGAACCAATCTCAACAGTTCTCTGAGCTATTGAATTCCACATAAGCACGAAAGTTAAATGTAGTGATTGGAACGTGGTCAGCCTGGTAGACCACCGAACATGAACCTCCTCATTGGGGCAGTTAACCTGGGCCAATCTGGGAGTCCAAACTGACAGCTATTAACAGGAGTGCCCGGTGGGGCCCTGTTTTCACCCTGCGACCAGCCTCTGAGGAAGCCAGATCATTGTCGAGGACTCTTTACGTGTAATTAAATAATATCTTATTGATAGGTTACCGGGCTCTGGGGAGTTATTTCATTAATGTTGTCTTGGTCCTGCCGGACATAGGGCTGGTCTCACAAGATGGAGAGATGACTGGTGCTGGTATAAACTGAGAGACATCACGCATCAGGCAATGAGAGACGTTGAGATGGATCATCCTGAATGGCAACCCCAGGCAGCAAGAGCATTGACGCCATGCTTTTGACATCCCTCTGCATTACAAATTATCCATCGAGCTAAGTGAACTAAGCAATGCTCTAAACATGTTCACTACCCTTTGATAGGAAAAATGGATACCCCTCTCATTTTGCCATAAATATATGACTCCATATTCGGATATTCTGCCATCTGGTACCAGACTCTCCTATGAGGGGAAACAACCACTTTCCATTTACACGGTTAACTTCCTTAACTATCTTGAATATTTCAGAATGGTCTTAGGCATCAATTCACCAGGAAACACTTGAAAGTCTAGAAAAGAGGCAGTCAGCAAATTCTGTTTCCCAACGGCAAAGTATCAATTCTCTTCTTGAAAACAATATTGCAAGTATAAGTTTCAGCAGCGGTGGCTCATTCACAGTTTAAAGGATGATGGAAATCTTCTGACAAATTCATGAAAGCAAGCAAAGCTGTCATATAATAAATTCTGAATTCATTTTCACGGTACCACGTTAGCACCCCACAAACTCCAGAATTCCAGCAAAATATAATTTGTTCTGTTATCAGTTCCTTAAAGAGACCCCTTCGATTTTCTTCCTCAGGCATATGGCAGAGTGTTACAGGATGTGAGTTGACCTGAATTAATCGTTTCTTTTCTTTGCTGGTTGTCTTAATAAGCAATTCACCTGCTCACACTGTCAATATTCCTGCATAAGCTTCCCTTTCATGCCATTATCGTTACTTGCTAGAATGAATCTTCTTCCATTGCACGCTTCAGCAGAGCATTCTAAATATTAACCGCTTGCTCCAAGATAACACGTTTCCTAGTGTCCCCATTGCTTCTTTCGCCACTTTTGTTCGAATTCAGTGGTATTTTGTTCTCGAATCCTCCGTCAATTGAGATCCACTCCTCCTTATCTACTTCGTCCAGGCCCCTCACGATTTTGAGGTTCTCCACCAAATTTCCTCTAAACTTTCGCTTCCTCAAGCAATACAGCCCAATGTTGTGGTTCTGTTCGCCGAGCTGGAAGTTTTTGTTGCAAATGTTTCGTCCCCTGGCTAGGCGACATCATCAGTGCTTGGGAGCCTCCTGCGAAGCGCTTCTTTGCTGTTTCCTCCGGTGTTTATAGTGGTCTGTCCCTGCCGCCTCCGGTTGTCAGGTTCAGCTGTCCGCTGTAGTGGTTGGTATATTGGGTCCAGGTCGATGTGTTTGTTGATGGAGTTTGTGGATGAATGTCATGCCTCTAGGAATTCCCTAGCTGTTCTCTGTCTGGCTTGCCCTATAATAGTAGTGTTGTCCCAGTCGAATTCATGTTGCTTGTTGTCTGCGTGTGTGGCTACCAAGGATAGCTGGTCGTGTAGTTTCGTGGCTAGTTGATGTTCGTGTATGCGGATTGTTAGTTGTCTTCCTGTTTGTCCAATATAGTGTTTTGTGCAGTCCTTGCATGGTATTTTGTACACTACATCAGTTTTGCTCATGCTCATGAATGTGGATGGCATTCATCCACAAACTCTATCAACAAACACATCGACCTGGACCCAATATACCAACCACTACAGCGGACAGCTGAAACTGACAACCGGAAGCGGCAGGGACAGACCACTATAAACACCGGAGGAAACATCAAAGAAGCGCTTCGCAGGAGGCTCCCAAGCACTGATGATGTCGCCTAGCCAGGGGACGAAACGTTTGCAACAAAAACTTCCAGCTCGGCGAACAGAACCACAACAACGAGCACCCGAGCTACAAATCTTCGCACAAACTTTGAATACAGCCCAACTTCAGCAAACCAGCACCAATAGTGAAGTTATGAGGGATGCACAGCTGACTGCATGTGTGAAAAGAACGAACAAGGGAATGTTCCAATTTGGATATCACGTTTACTGTGCAGCAGGCTCTTTCCTATTTTCCAACTGTCAGACCTTTCTGGGTGTACTGTGCATCGGTCCAATCTGTGGATTGCACATGAGAATATTACAGGAGTTGCAAAGAAGGTTTTAAAGAATGATACTCAAAACTGTGAATTTTTAACTTTGCACAAATGAGCAAACTTGACAGACTTTCCTCAAGAAAAGAGAAAATGGAGAGGCGACTGAATAATGCACTTTGAAATAAACAAGACTATTGGCCAGACAAATGTAGGCAAGATGTTTTCAACTTATGGGGGAGTAGGTGTTACTAATGCTTTGGCAGTCATTATTAAAGTTAGCTGAGAAATCGCAAGAAAGATTTTGATGAGTTGAATAGACAGAAAAAGGGAATCGAAAGTGTGGTACTGGGAAGGCACAGCAGGTCAGGCAGCATTTGAGGAGCAGGAATTGACATTTTGACATAAGCCCTTCATCAGCAATGTGGACACCTAATAGCCCAAAATTGGACATTGCCATTACATGGAGCAGACTTTACATGTCAACAGCTCGCAATAGTATAATGGGCCAAAGAGCTTTCTTCATGTATGTAATGAGATATACATCGGACAGAGAAACTCTGCAAATGTTTGAAGGATAAGAATGCAAAATGCTATTAGTTTTTGATCACGTGAGTCGGTGGCGTATTATGTAGCACATAAGCAGCATTACAGACCAAGGGTGGTAAAGTCACCTGTCTCCATACTGGAACTCCAACGGAACAAGTCTTCAACATTATGTGTGGGGCACAAACCTTGCAAACTGAGCGTTTACTGACACAAGTATTGGATCGGACAGCGCAGAGCTGTCTGAAAAGTAAACATAAATCACTTCTGATTACTCTAATAACTGTGGTAGGAGTACAATTGGGCATATTCGAGATTGAAATGGAGTGCGACTGCAAAGTTCAGAATAGACGAGGGTTGAAGAAGTTCGACCTGAATAAGGAAAACATCGATGTCTCCGAATGAAAATTGAACTGATTTACCATGGCCAGCACCAACGTCTTTTGGCATAACATGTTCAACACAGTAAAACTTTGCAAGGTGCTTTACGGAGAACAATTGCGCAAAACCTGAGCCAAAGACGGATGAGGCGTTTACCTAACAGGAGGAGACCATTCAGCCCCTCAGATCTGCACCAATATTCAATAAAACGAAGACTGATCTACCACAGACCTCAACTTCTCTTTTCTGTCTGATCTTGATTGTCTGCACAACGTCAGGTGCTGAAGGACTGTTTTGTACTGACTTGTACTGTTCTATGTTCTATGTAATGCATCTTTGATATTTCAGAATGGTATCCACCTTCTCTTTGAATAGTCCCAGTGATCCAGCCACCACAAATCCCTGAGGTACAGAAGTCCAAATGTTTATTAACATCTGAGAGATGCAATATCTGTACATCTTGGTTTTCAATTAGTGGCCGCTAAATTGTTTTTGATTTACTCCCCTATTTCGAGAATCAAACACAAGTGGAAGCATCTTCTTAACACCTAACCTTCAAGCCCCCTCTGAGTTATAATTAGGAAATCTATCATCCGATGTTATTCCAACCTTTAAAGCATAAAAAAATTAACCTGCAACTCATGAATATTTTAAACTGTCATTTCACTAATCAGCCTCGTCAATCTCTATTAAATCGCCTCCAATATTGGCATGTCCTCTCTAAAGTATGGGATCAAGACAGTACACAATACTCCAAGGTGCAATCTTACCAACACCATTGAAGTTAAACTAAGACTAGCCATTTAAATTTTACAAAAAAACGATCCCTCACAAAACGACCCAAAATTCCATTCTGTCTCCATTACTTGCTGCACCGAGGTAGTGCCATGTGGAGTTTTATGTACAAGAATACTCAGGTCTCTTTATGCTCCATTATCTTTGGACTTGCTTTGAATTTGAACAATGAGCAAGAATATTGATTCCCCCGATCAAGTTATGTCACTGTTTTTGGGTATTGAACACCACCAACAAAGTATGTGTTCACTCCTGTAATCTATCTAACTCTCTATAAATATAATTTGTGACCCCAACACAACATTCCCGAACACTTTACTTTCGAATTATCAGTCAACATTAATGCACTGCATTCTGCCCGCTGCGAGTTAATCATATGGATCTGAAATAATTGAAGATCTCTTTTTTTTTGGTCCTTCACTAGTTTAGACATAGTCATATTTTCATAGACATATGCAGCACGGAAACAGACCCTTCAGTCCAACTTGTCCATGTCGACCAGATATCCCAACCCAATGTAATTCCACCTGCCAGCACCCGGCCTACAAACACTTCATATCCATATTCTCATCAAGATCCTTTTTAAATGTGGCAATTGTACTCGCCTCCACCACGTCCTCTGGCAGCTCATTCCATACACATACCACCATCTGCATGAAAAAGTTGCGCCTTATTTCTTTTTATATCTTTCCGCTGTCACCCTATACCTATGTATTCTAATTCTGGACTCCCCCAATCCATGGAAAATACTTTGGCTATTTATCATATCCATGTCCCAAATGACGTCATGATGCTCTATCAGCGCACGTCTCAGCCTCTGGATAAAAATAAATTATTCCCAGCTCTGACTTCTGTTTGTTCACCAACTGTTAATCCATCCTCATATATTACTCCCTAAACAAGCAGCTCCCATGTTTTGCAATAACCTATTATTTGACATTTTAGAAAATGTCTGAAAATATACTGTGAGAGTTATATTATTGAGAGCCACGGGTGAGGTGCACTAAACCTGGGTTTGGCATACGTTGTCCTATTACTTAAGAAAGGTGGTAAGGAAAAACCAGGAAACTATAGAATGGATGAGTCTGACATAAGTGGTATGTCAGTGTTGGAGGGGTTTCTGAGGGACATACTCCAAACGTATTGGGGAGGCAATGACAGATTACGAATAATCAAAATTGGCTCTGTGAGTGGGAAATCATGTTTGACTATCTTGAATACGTTTTTTGAAGAGGTGACGAAGAATATCGATGAAGTCTAAGCATGCATCATTATCTATATGGAAATCGTTATGGTTTTCGACAAGGTTCCACATGATGGACTCATTAGCAAGTTTAGGTGACATGGAATCGAGGGACAGCTAGCTTTTTCGACACAAAATCTGCTTAAAGACAGGAGCCAGATCATGATGATGGAGTGTTCTTCAAAACGGAATGAAGGCCTGTGACCAGCAGTGGGGCAGTTTTTACTGTATTTTGCATTTTATAATGCTGATTTGGATTTGAATATTGGAGGAATAGCTGGTAACTTTGCAGTCAACACCAAACCTCTTTGGTGTTGAACACCACGAACAATGTATGTGTTCACTCTTGTAATCTATCTAACTCTCTATAAATATAATTTTTGAAGGAATTATCTTAGAGGACAAAGGGTATTAATTAGAAGGGCTAATAGGCTCAGGGGTGGCACATAGGGTTTAGCTTAGACATATGGGAGGTGCAGCAAATTGATAAGGCAAATCAGCGCAGGAGTTCGGCAATTAATGGTAGGCACTTGGGGAGTGATGCCAACAAAGAGTTCATCATCGAAGTCACAGCATCCCTGATGAAGAAACTGCCATTCGGCCTATGAGGCCCATATCAACCTTCAAAAGAACATCCCAATAGACACACCTCTATTCTGTTCCCATAGCCCTACAATCCCCATTTCTATTCCACCAAGCCTGCATATATTTGGACTCTGTAAGGATTATGGAGCCCTGGGAGAAACGACGCAGAAACAGTGTGAATCTGCAAACTCCAAATAAACATTCATCCTGGGTGGAATCAAACCCAGATCCCATACGTTGTGAGGCAGCAGGGGATCACAGTGAGAAGCCATTCCACAAGAGTGTAGGTTCGTTGCACGTAGAGTCAGGGCGGGCAATTTAATACAGAAGGCATTTGGGACGCCTTTATTGGTCAATGCTTTGAATATGGGCATTGGGGCTACATGTTACTTCTGTACAGGGCATTAATTAAGCCGTCTCGGAATACTGCGCTCAATTCTAATCTCTCTGCTATGGGAAAGATGCTGCTAAATTTGGAAGAGTTCATAAAAGATTTGGAAGTCTGTTGCTTTAGTTGAAGGCTGAAGTGGTTGGGGTTTTTCCTGGAGAATCTGAACCTGATGTTTGAAGGTATCGAGTGTAGAAAATCATGAAGTGCATGGATAGGACGAAATTTAATTGAACTGACTTGAATTGAATTGAATTTATTGTCACGTGTACTGAGGCACAGTGAAAAGCTTTGTCTTGCCAGCAATACAGGCAGATCACAGAGTTATGACATAGTAAATGCAAAATCCCTTTTACCAGAGAGGATCTTGGAAAGTAGAGTGTGTAGGTTGAACATAAAGAAAAAGAGGGACAACAGTTTCGCGCAGAGGATTGCACATATATTGACAGAAATGACAAGCCAAAATAGAAAGTACAATTACAATTAGAAGGGCAAATGGATGAGTACATGAGTGGGAAGGGATGAGGAAGCATGAGCCAAATACTGACAAATGGGTGGAAAGTAATTTAGGATGTCTGTTTGACATGGATGCTTTGGAGAAGTGGATCTGTTTCCGTGCTGTACATTTCAATAACTCTATCACTGAAGGAGCTCCATCAGCAACTAGATGGGTCTCTAAGAGAGAAACAGGGGAGACCCTTCAGCCTCGAAAGTCTCTTACGTTGTAAAATTGGGAGGACATTTAGCCTCTCGAGTCTCTTACATTGTAAAGGGAGGAGGCCACTCATTCCCTCGAAACTGATCATGTTCGAAGAAAGCGGTGCTTCAAATCTTAGGATTGAGAGGATTCTACTAGAAAGTTGTTCCAAACATCAGCAGCATCGTGACACTGTTAACAGATTTGCTGAAGAAGGAGTCAAAATTTCAGTGGACAGAACAATGCCATGAATCATTTGACAATTTAAAAGGAGTGTTGAAAACTGCACCAATTTTAGGCACACCAATTGAAATTCTTCAAATTAGAAATTTATGTTGCCGACATTGGAGTTCGATTTATAGTGCTTCAGGGAGATGATGATCGAATTGGACGGCCGGTTGGTTACTTTTCCAAGTAAGTTAACAACAACCGGATAAAATAGGAATTGTTGTGCTTGGTACTGGTCTTCCAACATTTTAATGTGCATTTGACAAACAACGTGTCAGAGACGGTTGTTTACATGGATCACAGTCCTTCTACATTTTTGGAACGATTTAGAGGCAATGTATGAGAATATTTCGTTGGAGTCTTCCAGTACAAACTTTTAGTTTGCAAATAGTACGTGTTGTGCTTTGTACGTCTGTAATAGCAGACGTGTTATTATGAGTTTAATGGACAATGTATAGATAAGATTTAACACATACCAATATTGAGCATCACACATTCTGGTAATTCAGAAATCGGCAGAATATAGAACAAAGAAATGTACAACACAGAACAGACCCTTTGGTCCATGACGTTGTGCAGAGGATTAATCGTAATGTAACCTAAAATAACTTCACCTCCGAACCCCTCAATTCACTACGATCCATGTGCATACCTAGAAGTCGATTAAATGTCCCTCATGTCACTATATTTAATCCGATATTCAGCATTCCAGTTCGAACTTCCAAAATGGAGCACTTCGCATTTTTCCAGGTTGAACTCCATTTGCCGTTTCTCAGCCAAGCTCTTCATCCTGTCTGTCATGCTGCAGCCTGCAATTGCCCTCGATACTATCAGCGGCACCTCAAACCTTTGTTGCATCTGCAAATTTAATTACCCACTTCTCAACCTCCTCAACCAAGACATTTGTAAAAACTTCAAAGAGCAGATGCCCAAGAACAGAGCCCTGCGGTACCCCACTCAACACTGATCTCCAGGCAGAATACTTTCCATCTACGACCACTCTTTGCCTTCTGTCAGCCAACCAATTCTGAATCCAGAGACCAAATCTCCTCTTATCACATACTTCCTGACTTTATGAATGAGCCTACCATGGGGAACCATAATAAATGACTTGCTGAAGTCCATATACACCACATCCACTGCTCTACCTTCGTCGATCTGATTTTCACCTCCTTAAAGAACTCATTTAAATTTGAGACGCATGGCCTGCCACTCCCAAAGCCATGCTGACTGCCTGTAATCACGCTATGCTTTGCCAAACAGTCATAAATCCTATCCATCAGATTGGTTTCTAAAACTTTGCTGACAACAGACCTAAGACTAACTGATGTGTAGTTCCCAGGAATTTCCATATCCTCCTTCTGGAGAAGGAGAACAACTTTCGCCTCCTTCCAATCCGCTGATGCGAGTCCCGTGGAGAGTGAGAAGGCAAAGATTTTTGTCAACGGCTTAGCAATCTCTTTTCTCGCTTCCTGGCGCACACTAGAATAAATCTGGTGTGGCCCTGTGGGCTTATCAATCTGAATGTTTGCCAAAATTTCCAGTACATCAACTTCATCAATCTTAATGTGGTCAAACCTACACCCCAGCTCCTCAAAGTTCTCTTACACAACATGATCCGTTTCCTTCGTGGAAACCGAAGCGAAGAAAAACCATCGTCACCTGCTTCCCCTATCCATGCACAAGTTCCCTATGGTGCCGCGGATCGGCCCTACATTCTCTCTGATAATTATTTTATTCCTGACGTATGACAAACATACCTTTGGGTTCTCCCTAATCCCTTTTCGTGCATTTTTCGTAGCGCCTCCTGGCTCTCCTCAGTCCATTTCTCAGCTCCATTCTCGCAAGCCTGTAATATCCTACAGCTGTGCTAAATCATTGCTTCCTCCACCTTACGAAAGCTGCCTTCTTCCTTTGACGAGAAGTTCCTCTGTTCTCGTCATCCAAGGTTCCTTAATTGTACCCCTTTTTACCTGTCTCTGAAGAACAAATTCGTGCATCACATGCAGCAACTGCTCCTTAAACAGTCTCCATATGTCTGTTGTGCCCTTTCTGTCGAACAATGGCTCCCAGTCTGTACTTCTCAAGTCCTGTCTGATATCGTCATAATTACCTTTTCCCTAATTCAGTATCTTCCCTCGGTAACTGTTCCTTTCCCTCTCCAAGGTTATGGTAAATGTGAGGAAGTTGTAGTCACTGACACCAAAGCGTCTCCCAACGTGAGATTCTACACGTGCCCTGGCTCATTGCCGAGCACCACATTCAAATAGTCCTCTCTCCTCGTGGATCTGTCTACATACTGATTAAGGAAACCCTACTGAACACACCAGACAAAAACCGGCTCCATTCAAACTGTCTACTCTAAGGAGTCATGATTTGGAGATGCCGGTGTTGGACTGGGGTGTACAAAGTTAAAAATCACACAACACCAGGTTATAGTCCAACAGGTTTAATTGGAAGCACACTAGCTTTCGGAGCGATGCTCCTTCATCAGTTGATACTATCACCTGATGAAGGATCGTCGCTCCGAAAGCTAGTGTGCTCCCAATTAAACCTGTTGGACTATAACCTGGTGTTGTGTGACTTTTAACCTTACTCTAAGGAGGTTCCAGCCGATATTGAGAATGTTTAAATCACCCATAACAACAACTCTGCTACATTTTTATTTTTCCAAAATCGCCCGACGATGAGTTCTTCAACATCTCTACTGCTATTAGAAGTCTGTAGAAAAACCCCAATGACACGGCTGTTCCCTTGCTGTTCCTGACTTCCGCCCATGCTCACTCCGTAGACAAACCTTCCTCAACAACCTTTGTTTCGGTAGCTGAGATGCATTCTCTGATTAGCAATGCGACATTCCTCATATTTTACCACTCTCCCTGTGTTTGTTTTAACGTTATAAATCCTGGAACTTCAAGCAACCATTCCTGCCCCTGTGAAACGCACGTCTCCGCTATGGTCATAACATGATAGCGCCAAATACTGATCCATGTTCTAAGTTCGTCACTCTTTATTCTGACGCTCCTTGCGTTAAAGCAGACACACTTGAACCGATCCCTTTGATTCATCGCGTGAGAAAACTTCCTGAAAGATTCACTACATCCTGTTACTGCCCCATCTGCAACTGTCGCCTCTCAGACAGTGAGTCTGATTCACACACCCCTGCCATCTAGTTATCACCCTCCCACACCACACGAGCAAATCTCACACCACGTACATTTATTCCCCTCCTATTCAGGTTCAACCCGTCCTTCATGTACAAGTCACAGATTCCCTTGAAGGTATCTCAATCGTCGAGGTGTCAAAAGCCCTCCCTCCTGCACCAGCCTCGCAGCTACGTGTTGAACTGCATTCTCTGACTGTTCCTCACCTCACTATCTCCTGGCACCAGTAGCAAGCACGAGATTACTGCTCTATTCGTCCAGCTCTTCAGCTTCCAAACTACCTCTCTGTAATCACTTTTCAGATCCTCAATCCCTTTCCTGGCTATATCATTTGTGCCGATATGTAACAAGATTTCTGGCGTCTCACCCTGCGCCTTCAGAATGCTGTAAAACCGAATGGCGACAACCAAGACCATGGCACCTTGGAGGCAGCACACCTTCCGGGTGTCCCTTTTCTGACCACAAAATATCCAGTCAATCCGTCTAACTATTGTGTCCCCTACCAGCATTGCTTTTCTATTCTCCCCGTTCCCGTCAGACCCGCAGTGCCAGGCTCAGTGCCAGAAACCTGACAACTATGACTTCTATCTTACCCACTGAAAAAAATCCCGGCAGCCCTCGTTTCTCTCCGCCCTCTCTCCTCGCTGCTCTGTTCAAAAATGCGTTTTCCTCAACTTCGCAGCCGTCCTTTGTCCCTCCCTTGAAACACTCGCCAATTGGAGTCCTCGACGCCTGAGCTAAGTGTTTTTTAAACTGTTATACTCACGTTCCCAGCAGTCTTTCGCTCCTCCCTCGCAACTCTCGAGAAATGGAGGCCTTGACCCCTGGGGTACGTTTTTCAAACTGTGATAGTCAATTTCCCAGCAATCCTTTTCTCCTCCCTCGCGCCACTCAGCAAATGGGGGCTTCGACATCTGAGGTAAGTTTTTTACAGTGTTATACTCACCTTCCCACCACACTTTCAGTTATCCCTCGCACCTCTCGGCAAAGTGGATTGTGGCGGTACATTATAGAAGGAGGTGTTGAAGGTAGCGCATGAATTGCAAGCAAAGATCAATTGACAGTACGGAAAACTCAAGCCAAAATACCAAAATATCATAGTCAAAAAAAAATTACAGGTAATCACGGCTATAAGTCATGCGAGCACTTTTAAACTTGGGGAGAGACAACAAACATCTGAAGAGATAATACATCTCCACGCTCCCAGGAAAAAAAAACCATCCAGTTATAAATGGTACATGACTGGGCTGAGGCGTGACAGATGGAGTTCAATTCAGATAAATCCAAGCTGCTGCATTTTGGAAAAACAAATATTTGCAGGACTTATACACTTAATAGAAATGTCCTAGGGAGTGATGCTGAACAAAGCAACTTTTGAGTGCAGATTCATAGTTTCTTGAAAGTTGAGTCTCACGTCGAAAGGACAGTGAAGAATGCGTTTGGTATGCTTTCATTTATCGGCCATTGTACTGAGTACAGGAGTTGAGAGGTTATGTTGCGACTGTACAAGACATTGATTAGACCAGTAGTTGAATGCTGCGTGTGATTCTGGTCTCCTTCCTATCGGAAATGTGCTGTGAACCTTGAAAGGGTTCAGAGAAGATTTACAAGGATGTTTCCAAGGTTGCTGATTTTGAACTGTAGGTAGAGGCTGAACAGGCTGGGACTGTTTTCCCTGGAGCGTCGGAGGGTGAGGGGTGACCTTATACATATCTACAAGATTATAAGCCCCATGGACATAAATATACAAGGTCTATTCCCTGGGGTGGGGGAGTCCAGAACAAGAGGGCATAGATTTATAGTGAGGGGAAAGATATAATCGAGACCTAACGGACAATCTTTTCACGCAGAGGGTGGTGCATGTATGGAATGAGCTGCCAGAGGAAATGGTGGAGTCTGATACAATTTCAACATTTAAACGGCATGCGGATGGGGATAAGAATAGGAAGGGATTGGAGGGATATGGGCTGGGAGCTGGCAGGTGGGACTCGATACGTTTGGGATATCTGATCGGCATGGATGGGTTGGGCTGAAGGGTCTGTTTCCGTGTTGTACATATCTATGGCTCTATGACACGTTCCGCAAATATTTCTGACACCAGAATTCGATGAAGGAAGGCATTCAGAACAGAAGATTTGCAGAGAAAACATCCCCAATAGCACAATCAGCAGAGTGGATAGGAGCACTCCACAAGACACAGCCAGTGCGAATTTTCAGAGACTCACTTTTTTGTTGTTTGCATAGCAAGTGGATTTATATAAGTAGCAACTGTGCTGTTGAAGCAGAATACAAAATAATTTACTGCTTCTTAATTGTAGAGTGTGTGAACGGAATTGATTTCATTTTGCTATTTTGTTATAACATATTAGTTGGGGGCGTGTTACGAGTCAGGTTATATCCCTGGTCACACTTCATTGTCAGATAATGAGTGCGTCCACGAGATATCCAGAAGCTATTTCGTTACATAGTATCACGGTTAAAATAATTGTTGGAAAGTTACTCCTTTTTTTGCAGAATGCGTACCATCCGCAAAGACACAAAGTTAAGTAAAGTTACTTATTGAAGTTATGGACAGCTGTGGAATAAAACCGTTCAAATCCATTGCTTACCATCCAGAATTGCAGGGAGTATTAGAATGGTTGATTAAAAAATCAAAGACCATGTTGAGAGCCTGTACTCAAGAAATTCCAGTGGATTATAATAAGGAATTCCATTTGCACAGTTTGCAATAAACGAATGTACCAAATGAATCTACCTAATTCTGTATGAATTAGATTCTGGGCATGAGGTAAGAGGACCAATGGAATTAGTTCAACAAAAAATGATGAGTCAGAGTTCAGTGACCATATATATCGATGATGTGACAATGGTTAGTGAATGATTAACTTGAGATCTTGAGTAGGCTAGAGAGCATTTATAAGTAGCAGAGCATGTGATTAAACAGGAATCAGCCAGGAAAAATTGAATTCATAACTTTTCTAGTCAACAGAAAGTGGAGCTGTTATGTGCAGTGTACGTAAAACTTTAAGAACAGGTTTAGTGAGTCTTATCTATTCGAACGTATGTCGATAAGATAAACTATTTGATAAGAAATCTCACAGAATGTGTGATGTGAGTGTAATCAAACAGGTTTTTGATAGGAAAAGAAAACAAAAGGAGAATGTGATGATTGTTGGAACACAAAGTGAAGAACCGAGTTCAAATGGTACTGAATTGGACATTCCTCAAGTTAATTTAGACAATGAGTAAATTCTTTAAAGCTGGCATATGTGACTGACTTACCATCCAGTGTAAAATCGGAATGACCTGAAGGAGTTATTCAAATCACATAAGATGGGCAGTACTAATCTAATTCAACATCATTCAGGTGTAGGTAATGCTGTTTTGATTTCGAAGTGTATTTATAGGCGCAATCCTCTGAAGTTTGCATAGATTCAGAAAGAGTTGGAACTCATGCTTAATGGCAACTTAATCCAACTGAGTTGCAGTAACTTGAGGTCAAAGTCAGTAAATGGTGTCAAATCCATATGGTGCACAACGAATATGTATTGACTACCGCAATTGCAATGCAGTTACAAAGTCTAATTCATATAATGCTCAATTTTTCGAAGTCTCTATTGAGAAGTTGGGGCAGACAATTTATATGTCCAAGTTAGTTTTTCTCAGTGGATATAGTGGGTACTTTATCTGAAAGAACGAAGACAATTTTGGCTTGTGCTATACTGAACAAACGTTTACTACGTTGAAGTTATTCCAATTGATATGAAAATGGACTCGACACATTTCAAAGAATGACCAAAAAGAAATTTATAAATTCCATACGTCAAAAAGCACCTTTGCCAACTTTCAGAAATGAACCATAGACAACATTCTAACCGGCTGCATAACGGTCTGGCCTGGCATCTACCAATGCACATGACCGCCAGAAACGACAGAAGGTTGTGTGCACAGCACCGACCATCACTACAACATCTCATCCATGGACTCCATTTTCACTTCTGTCTGTCGTGGAAAGACTTTCAGCATCACCGAAGACCCATTCCACTTCAGTTATAATTTCTTCCAATCTTTTCCACTCGGCAGAAGATACAGAAACCTGCCCGCCACACACCAACAGGTTCAAGAACATATTCTTCCCTCCTGCTATTACACTGTTGAATGGGCCTTTCTAATGTCAAATAATGTTAAGATTGCGAAAGTAAACCTTGTTTTAGGCAACCCATGTTGTAACCTTGTGTCCCTGACTCTGTCTGAGTAATCTATGATCTCTATGTTCATGTTTGCTAGCATTTGCCTGTACTGTGTCGAAAAATAAGCCAAACTTTTCAGAATGTTTAGATAGATATGACTAGAATAAATTAGAGAAAAATCCTCCAGTACCAATAGTGAGAAGTACACCGACGATCTAGTGATTTTTAGTCACGCAGAGAAGGACCACTTGCAGCTTCTATCGGAACTGATCAATCGACTTCATGAGACAGGCTTGGTGATGAACCTGGCTTAGCATGACTTTACAAAAGTACAAGTCATATTCCCGATCCTTGTTTTGGATATGGGTCGGATAGATGGCAGTTCCAGAAAAGTAGA
This sequence comes from Chiloscyllium plagiosum, assembly GCF_037043375.1. Classification (NCBI taxonomy): domain Eukaryota; kingdom Metazoa; phylum Chordata; class Chondrichthyes; order Orectolobiformes; family Hemiscylliidae; genus Chiloscyllium; species Chiloscyllium plagiosum. The sequence goes on from NW_028270177.1 coordinate 54,930,645, forward strand.
GAAACCCGGAGAAAATCAAGGATTTGGTTTGTTTTCAGCAAACTGCACGTAATAAATCATATGGGGCCTCACCACGCAATGATATTATATAGTTTCAACATGGTTCGAAAACTCTTGTAATCCATTCTTCGTCTAGTGATGGCAAGCATGGAATATGTCGTCTTCATTATCTTGGCCACCCGTGTTGCTGTCCTTAGGGAACTGTGGAATTTCATGCCCAGATCCGTCTGTACGTTATCGTTCCTAATTGTTCTAACGTTGACAGCATAAGCCACATTCAAATTCCATCACCTAATAGGGATCCTCTCACATTTGTTTGAATTAAATTATTTGTGCCATTTCTGTACCCAAGTCGCCAGTCTATCTATATCCTCTTGTATACTTACACAATCGTCGACATTATCAGCAACTCCAACAATCTTCTTGACATCTGTAAACTTATTAATGAGAGAACCAACATATTCCTCCAAATTATTTGTAAACAGTACAAATAACAGAGAACCTAAGACTGATTCTGGTGGAACACTGCGAGTTACCATTCTCCATTCAGAAAAAAGACCCTCCCAGTGCTGCCCTCTGTCGTTTATGATCAAGCCAGTTTTGTATCGCTAGTCCACTCTGTACTCGTGATTTTAAATTTCGCACTAATCTACCATATGGGGTTTTATTACAAAAATGCCCACGTCCCCTTCCTCATCCATTATCTTTGTCATGTCGACAAAAATATTCAATCAGGATTGTGAAATGAGACATTTCATAACCATCCGGCCTGTCAAAAACAGGTCAAGTGTTTTCAAATGTGTTTATATCATGTCCCTCAGTATCATTGCCAAGAGAGTACAGACCACAGAAGTCAGTTTCACCCGACAATAATTAAACTAAGAATGGTGGGCATGGGTCCCAGGAAATAGATATAAAGGGGATCAGTATGATACAGGTACAGTTCAGAAGAGGAGTAAGTCATCAGTCGTGGCAGGCAGGAACAAAGCAGAGAATGAATTAAGACTGATAAATTAAAATTAACTCATTTAAATCTAAGAGGCCTAACAGGTAAGGCAGATTATTCATGGTAACAGTTGAGAACATGGAACAGGTCCATCAAAGCGATTATAGAGATGAGGCTCAAGGATGGACAGGACAGATAGCTTCATGTTCCGAGGTATTGATGCAATACGAAGGATTGAAATGGGACAAAGAGAGGAGAGGCGGTGGTGTTTTTTGTTTCGGGATGACGTTACAGTCGTACTGAGGGAAGATAATGATGGGAGTAGATCCAGGGAAGTTATTTAAATGAAACTGAGAAACGAGAAAGTGATGATCACATTATTGGAATTTTACTATAGACTCCAAATGTTCAGGGGAAATTGAGAAACAAATTCGGAAGGAGACGTCTATAGGAACAAGAAGATGGTTGCAGTGGGAGATTTTACCTTTCCAGACATACACTGTTTCTGCAATAGTGTTAAGGGCTTAGATGAAGGGGAAATTGCTACATCTGTGCAAGCATGTTTTAAGATTCAGTGTTTGGATGAAACTACTAGACAAGAAAAAAACCTGTATTACTCTTGGGATATAAGGCGGGGAAGGAATCTGACGTGTCAGTGGGGGTACATATTGGGGCCAGTGACAATACTTCTCTTCCATTTAGAAGAGTGGTTGAAAAGCATAGGCCAATTATAAGAGTTAAAGGTCTAAATTGAAGCAAAGCCAACATTTGCGGCATGAGGCAAGAAATATCAAAAGTGGATTGAGGGCAGATATTCGTAGGGAAAGCGATGGCTGGAATTGGGAAGCATTTAATAGCGACATCGCGAGAGTACAGAGACTGTATGCTCCTGCTGGGATGAAAGGCAAGGCTGATAAGTAAAGGGAATGCTGGAGAAATTGAGGTTTTGTTCGAGAAAAAGAAGGAAATACATATCAAGTACAGAGAACAGGATCGATGATTCCTCAGATGCCTATAAAGGCAGAAATATACTTCGGAGAGAAATCGGAGATAGTTTTGTCAACCACTATCATGGAGAATATAACGAGATTCCACACATGCGTTAAACACAAAAGAGTAGCAAGGGAGAGAACAAGGCACCTCAAAATTCGCCAATGTACATATTAGAGAGGAGTGTTAAAGCGCATAAAGTTGCATAAATCCAAAGGACTTGCTCAGGTGTTCCCGTGCACTCTATGGGAAGCTTGGGAAATGTTTGCTGGACCACTTTCTGAGATATTGAAAACATCGATAGACACAGGTGAGGTGTTGAAAGACTTGACATTGCGTAAACATAGTGCCACCAGTTATGAAAGGTGGTAAAGGTTCACCTGCACTGAAGTTCAGGTCTTAGGGTGGCAAGATGGCTCAGTGATGAGCACTGCTGCCTTACAGTACCAGGGTCCCAGGTTCAATTCTAACCTCGGGCGACTGCTGTGTGGATTTTGCACATTCTCTCCGTGTCTGCATGGGTTTCCTCTGGCAGTCCAAAAATGCGCAGTTCAGGTGAATTGGCCATGCAAAAGTGCTCACAGGGTCAGGTCCATTATTCAGAGGAAAGTGTGTTACACTTCGGAGGGTCGGTGTGGACTTGTTGGGCCGAAGAGCCTGTTTCCGCACTGTAGGAAATCTAATTTAATCTAATCTGGCAACAGCCCACATGGTCAGCAGCAGGAAGAACATTCAGCAGAGGGCAAGCGAGAGGGAGAACCATCACTTCAGCGCATTCATTACAGCCCGAAAGCAGTCACCTGCACTGAAGAGCGGATCATATTGGGTTTGATGTCAAAGAAGTGTTTAAAGTAAAAACAACGCATCGTAGCAATTTTGACTCTTTTACCTTCTACATTCACCAAAAAAAAGACATCGGGAATGAAGAAACCTATTACTGCAAAATTTGTTGGTACCAGAATAAGTAGTTTCTGGCCAGAGCTGGGCTGGAGGATGTGGAGAGCACCCTGCGAAGGCAAAGATTATAAATCCTTGCCTTGTATATTTGTGGCCTGCACTTCGGGAACAGAGCTGAGAGGTAGCAGGTGGATAGCAGTCTGGGGAGGTTAGAAATTCTGATTCAAAACGGTCTCAACTAAGAAGAAAATGAAACGCGATGTTCCAGGACGGCTGTGATTTGATTGGCTAATAAACTTCTTTTTAATTCATGAGACATTGACTCCAGTACAAGGAAAGAAGGGATCCCTTCCAATGGGACAGTCTTCACAAGAACTGTGTTGGGACCACAGTCCTAGTGACTCGCACATTGAGGTCTGAAAACAGAGATTTCCTGTAAATGACTGCGGGATGTTGTCAGTAATTGTAGAAACTAGAAAAACCGAATTAAAGGAAAATTAAAGTTTGCAGAACTGGGGAGACGACACTAAAATCTGCAGCATATACAGAGTGTTTGGAAAGGGTTAGCAATCGAAATTCAAGTGGACTGGAAAAAACAAATGACAATGAGAGTAAGGATTGTTATTGCAGGACTGAAGATGTTATCTTGGAATGTACACACTGTGTGGAATAAGGTACAGGAGCTTGTCGCACAGATTAAAACAGGCATGTACAATTTGGTGGGCATTATCGAGACATTGCTGCAAGGATATCAGGGTTGGGAGCTGAATATTCAAGGGTACACATTCTTTCAAAAAGATAGACAGATCGGCCAAGGGATTAGAATTGCCTTATTAGCAAGAAATGCAAGTCAATCAATAGTAAGAAACAATGTCGCGTCAGAGAGTGTAGAATCTGAATATAGATTTGAGAAAATCAAAGGTAAAAATAACATGTCTGCAGTTCTGTCCATGCTTCCAAATAGACGTCAGCAGCTGGACACAAGATGGACTAGGAGACAGAGAAGTCAAATTTACAGTGATCATTTGGTATTTTAATATGCATGGGGGGCTGGAAAATACACGTGAGTCGTGAATTGCAAGTGAAGAATTTGTGGAATGTCTACGATATGGCTTTTTGGAGTAGCTATGGTGGAACCCACTGCACAACAGTCAATATTGGATTTCATTCTGTGCAATGACGCAGATTGATAAGGGATCTGAAAGTGAAGGTACTCTTAGGAGACAATGATTGCAATATGCTTTGCTTTGCTCCGCAATTTTAGAGTCGGAAGATAGAATCAGAAGGAATGCTACTACAGTTGAAAAAAAGTCAAAGGCCTGAGGAAGGAGCTGGGTAGTGTTGACTGGGAGAGGAGCCTAAAAGGAAATGCAGGGCAACAGCAATGTTAGGAATTTCTGCAACTAATGCAGGAGACACAGCAGAGATTCAACCCGAGGAAATATTTTACAGGGAGGATAAAGAAAATACGGCTGACTGGGGATATCAGGGATAGCATAAAAACAAATCAAATCATATAATGCGGCGGAGGGCAGTGGGAAACCATAAGATTGCGAAGCTTACAAAGATCAACAGAGGAGAACAAAACAAGAAATAAGGAGAGAGAAGATAAAATCTGAGGGGAAGTTGGCCAGTACTATATAGGATGACTGGAAGAATTTGTTTAGACATATAAATGGCAAAGGAAAGGCAATAAAAAAAATTAGGCTACTAGAGAATGATGATTGAGAGATAATAGTGAGGAACATATAAAAGACAGGCTGAGGAATGGAATAATTACTTTATTTTAGTCTTCTCGGTGGTAGACACGTGTAATATCCCAAACTTCCAGAGTGTGATAGGGCAGAGCTGAGTAATTGACCATCATCAAAGAGAAGGGGCTAAAGAAAGTGAATGGCGTGCATTTGGATAAATAAACTCGACCAGGTGGCTGATATCCCAGGGCTCTCAGGGAGATTACTGAAGAGAAACTGGAGGCTATGGCAGTGATCTTTCAAAACTCACGATAATCAATGAAGCTACCAGAGGACTGGTAATTTTAATATCTAATTTTAAGTGCATTAAACGGAACGCCTTGTTATTTAATTACTCTCGCTTAAAATTTAAGGTGCCACAGCGTGAATACCTCAACAAAGCAGGGAGTCTTAGAAGAACAATTCTTCATATTAAACAGAGATGGTACGGGATTGAAAGAATGATTTCACCATCGTTTGTGCTGCAAACCACGAGTCCATCCAACTGACCTTACACAAAATAAGTCTTCTTTCAAAACGTGATGAATCTAATTCTGCTTTAGTGAAGTAATTTGGCTTCAAAGTGGCAAGGGATCAGTTTTGGACATGTGTCTGAAAGGGAATTGTTACTTGAGTTGATTCGGTTGAGTTTTTAAAAAATCCTCTGTGCAACTGACAATGGTGTCGAGATTGAAAAAGAAGTGAAAAATATCAGTGAGGCTCTGTTTCCTGAATATTACTGCTTGACAGCCATCGAGGAAATCCACAAAAAAAAAGCAAACAACCATTCCAACCTCTGATGTATACATGAAATGATGGTTTTGGGGAACTGAAATTCACAGACGCACGGTCATATGCTTGTCCTTCTCCTTCAATGAAAACGTTGTGTTCAAATCACAGGGAGGGTGATGTAATAGTTGACCATTGTTTCATTGTTTCGTTGAAATTGTATGTATGCACTTGCTGAAGGCCACCAATCCTGTGTAAAGTGAGAAAGCTATCAGTTAACAGCAGTATGGAATATTCATCGCTTTTCAGATTTGCAAGGCTGGGTAAGGAACATAAAACAACTTGGGCAACTAAACCTCTCGACTGTTTCATTTAGCAGATGATTAAAATTTCAGGGAATCAATAAAGGTAATATCAATTAATTTTACAAAGAAGGAAGACATAAACTTTGTCACTTTATTAGTAACAAGCGTGCAAGGTCTGCTCTGTGTAAGAAGAACGGTCCGAAATGACGAAATACGGGTTAAAATGGAATAAACTTCTCGGATTTTGTTTGTGTAGATTATATCTCTACGAGAAGAGAGGAGCAATTTCGTCAATGACGGCTGTGATATGTCTGAAGAATTTAAAATTGAAATTGAATGGGTGCAAAATTTGTGTTGGTGATAAAATCAGAGAAATCTTCAGACTCCATGAGGATGTATTTTACACGTGTTGGGAATTATTTTCTAAATTCTCTGTCGACACAGGACAAGGGTTAGAGGAGTCAAAAAGTGAAAACGTATTATCATAATTTAATAAGGTTAGGAGTGACAAAGGGCTCTTTTTTATTAATTAACACCTGCATATATTCATAACTGAGTTCTAAGGTTTCAGTCCCTATATCTGCAAACTGCTTATGAATTATTTACCAATGTGTGGTTCTTCAAACTGGACACAATAATCCAGCTGGCCGCTGATTAATGACTTTCATGAGCGACAAAACTTTTGTGCTTCACTTTGCATTTCTTACCTAATGTTAAAACTACCATGCGTGTTTTGAAAGCCTTTTCACCTTTGCGTTGTTACGCACATTTTTACATATTCTGCATAATTGAAAAGAGAGTTTATCTTTGAATACAACTGTTTTGAAGTGGTACTGCTCCGATTATACAATTTGACCTTATGAACTGTTTTGACTCCAATGACCAGTTGTAAACATTCACCTCCAATGAATGTTTGCACAGATACTGTCTTCAGTAAATTACAGATGAGGGAAAACTCCACCCCCGGATCATCAGAATTTGGAATACAGAGCATCTCTTGTCTTCGTAAAATTGGGTCCCCGCCAATGGTCTGTTTTAATTGTGACGCCTGATCCTCATCATTCCCCGTAGGAGATAAGTTTCTGTATTTGGCAATATTGTCTCGAGATGGTAGATCTCTTATTTTCAGGTGTTTAATGCAAAATTGTTTTACGGTATAATGCTGTTTAAAGTGGTAAATGTAAGTATTGGAAAGACTATCAACTGTGTTTTCGAGATGTCCAGCAAAATCACGATGGTGCACTCATCACAAGATACATTTCCTGTAACCCTGATTTTCAGCCACAACCTTTATATGCGCTATGTCAAACAGATCCGTATCGATTGCAGACGTCTCAGCTTTGCTAATTTCAATGAAATGTCGGGGAGATATTTGCTTTTCTTCCTGTTACTTTTGCAATGTGTGTGTTACTCACTAGCTGTCAAGTCAAGCTTGGATAATGGGCAGATTGTTGAAATAGGAAGATCTATCGTTTCATTTCTTCAGAGTTTCAAAAGTGTATTTTCCATTATTTCAGAAGTAGTCTAAATCTCAACTTGCCCTTCTTATTACTTTCTTGCAGCAAGACATGCTGGAGGAAAGCCAGATTGCTCTGCACTGAATCATTCATAATATATCTCCACTTAGGCCATAGGTTGTTGTTTATCTTTCGTTATTCTGACCGAAATTGGCAACCTCAATCTTTCCAATGTGAATTTCCATCATGATAATATTCTGCACTTTAATCACACCATATCAAATTACTCATTTATTCAAAACTTCTTCCATTCTGAAAGGGGCTGTAAATTGTTAGGATATAGATGTTTTTAAACATCGACACTGTAATTTATATTACACAATTCTCCATAACACAGTGACAGGCAAGAACCTAAGGAGGGTGTACAGGAGAACAGATTCATTGCAAATCTATTTAACACCGTAATATTTGCAGTTTTACAACCGGATATAAGCACCAAAATGGCCAGTCACTTTTTTCTTGTGCTTAGCTAATTCTCGAATCAACAAAATATATTCCTCACAGCTTCGTCTGCACGAATTCACTTTATGCTTGCGACTTTTTAGAAGGCCTTCCTGACGTCCACGTACTACACATAAGGCCTTTCCATTATCCATATTGGTTGCTCGATTTTCTCAGAACTGTCGTGAATTGAATAACATTGCATGTTATTTTTGAGCTGATATTATCCGTACTTTTTCTGAATATTTTAAAAATCCATCAGCTTATACTGATTTTTTTGTCCTTTATGCATTATTTGTACCGATGGAGTCTTCATCTCCTTTTAGTTTCTGAAATGATCATGAACATTCATGGCAGAACGTGGCAAGATTTCACCAACATTCTTAGGGATTAATTAACTCTTTCTCGCACAGTAATAATTTAAAATAATATTTTGCACATGTTTTACACAGATTTCTACTGCATTACTTGTAGGAACATTGCTACTGCTTGTGCCAGGAACATTGTATGGCTTGGTCTCAAAGGTAGAGTGTGAGACGTGCTAAGATACCACATGCTGTAATTGATTAGAATGCTGACCCACAACCTACTCTGGCCCACAAACATCCACTGAATTCATATTTGTGTTGAGATATCTGTTCAAACACTATCCAATTATCAGAGTAGCTATAATGGGCGGCACGGTGGCACAGTGGTTAGTACTGCTGCCTCACAGCGCTGGAGACCCAGGTTCAATTCCCGCCTCAGGCGACTGACTGTGTGGAGTTTGCACGTTCTCCCCGTGTCTGCGTGGGTTTCCACCGGGTGCTCCGGTTTCCTTTCACATTCAAAAGATGTGCAGGTCAGGTGAATTGGCCATGCTATTGTTAGGCAAGGGGTAAATTTAGGGGTATGGGTAGGTTGCGCTTTGGCGGGTCGGTGTGGACTTGTTGGGCCGAAGGGCCTGTTTCCACACTGTAATGTAATGTAAAGTACATCATGTAAAGCAGTGCCTCCTGAGTGTGAAGGCTGGACATCTGTTTCTCCAGACGATGAGGTTTGTTCTCTGGTTTTTATGAACGAGCAGGTATGTTCTGTACCTTTAAAGGAGAATGAAAGCTGGAAAGGACGTGAAAAGAACAGGTATGCTGACAAATCGAAAAATGTCACATCTGTATTTGAAACAAAAATCTGTGCTGAGTTGCTGTGATATTCAAGAAATTCGAATTTGGCCTATCATTGTAAACCATTCCCCAAGGTACCAAAATCCAGTCGAATTTGAATTTTGGTGATTTGACGTCATCAAACCAATGAGACGGTCCAACGTTTTGGGTTAAAAGTTGGGCATATTGAACATTTATCTAAAGTGTCAAAAAGCACCAACAAATAGGCTGCCCACAGAGACGGTCTCTGAATCGTACCTGTTCATATGAAATCTGTGCAGCAAAATACCGAAGGAAAGAAGGCAGGACGAGACAGAGGGGAATCCTAATTTCTGACTGGATTTGAAATTTGAGATTTTTTGTAAAACTTACTCATCGGGTTTTCTCGCATTGCTGGCAAATGCGAGGTAGGTAAAGCAAACAAACAAGATAGATCGTTCTTGTTGTTTAAGAAGCGGTGTGAAATTTTCTGTGTGTCTAGTTTAAAAGAAAAAAAAAGGTTTACTCGATGTCATAACATATTGGCGGTTTGTGGCCGTGACATGAACAGGTTCAGACAGATCCAGTCTGTGATTTAGACAGATTTTAATAGATTTAGGTTAGGGAAAACGCCCCCATCTATTTAAATATTTGCCAGTTAGTGTCCGAGATCTTTAAATAAAATGTAGGTGAGATAATGCATTTAATTTGGGTTACTTGGGGTTTGATAAAATTAGAAGTTAGGGAAATGGTTGTTATAATTGCTGAAGAGGTTCTGGGGATGGAGGATGATTTGTAAATTTGCCAATAAAGTTAAGAGAGAAAAGAAAGAACCACAGTCATGGAATTAGGAAAGAGGTTAGAATTGAGTGTAACCAATTGCGGAAATTGGATATTGCGGAACATATTGCGGAAATTGGAATGCAATTACTCAAACACTTAGGTGTGTCAGAGAAACAGACAATTGCAGTCGAGTTAGAAAACCTTAAGTTATAAATGAAGGAATTGGCGTTAGAAATTAAACAAAGACAGAGTGTGAGAAAATACGAGGCAGAGAGGAAGAGAAAGGGAGAGAGAAGAGAAAGGTGTAAGAGCCAAAAAAGGAAAGAGGAAGTTCTTAGCTGAGCAAAGAGAAAGAAAAAGAGAGACGAGAGATAGAAAAAAGAAAGGCAGAGACCTTTCTTAGCTGAAAAGAGAGTGTGATAGAAAGAGAATGTAGAGGGCAAAATAAACAACTTTGTTTTTGAACTTGAGAAGTTGCTACTGAGAAACCATAGCCAAGTTAACAGGTTGGAGATAAAAAGAGAAGATAGTGATATATCCAAATATGTCAAACTCTGCCACATTTCAATGAGAAAGTTGTTGAAGCCTTCCTTATTTCATATGAAACATTGATTCGCGAGGTGTAATGTTCCGAGGACCTGTGGGTAATGCTAATTCAGACTAAACAGTCAGACAGAGACAGAGTGAGGTATTTTCAGCGCTCTCAAGTGTGGTGTCTGAAGATTACGAAGAGGTCAAACAGGCTATCTTAAGTGTTTATGAATTGCTACCAGGAGCTTAGAAACAACGGTTCAGAAACGTAAAGAAGGAACCTGGCCAGCATTATGCTGAGTTCGAAGGAATTAGCCATAGTAATTTTGTAAGATGTGCGCTGGCTTTATAAAGAGAAAAAGATCTAAATAGATAAGACTTCACTTTTACAGATGATAAGAATTCACGTGGATGAACAGAAAGTTCAGGAAGTGAGAAGAGCAGAAGCTTTAGCAGATGAATACATGTTGGTGCATAAGTCAAGTTTCTGGAAGAAATTTCATTCTATCAGGGATAGAAGTTGAGAGAAGGACGGTCGTACATTACAGAACAAACATTAGAGGACACTGGTAATTGTTTAACACAAGGTAAAGAAGCCAAAGATTTTGGCAAGGAGATGAAAGTCCTCCTGCCTTTTCACTGGAATGGAGTAGGACACAATAACTTTGATTGCTGGCAGTTCACGAAGGACACTGGTAAAAGATACGTTTGCTGCCAGAATTTGGGGAAGGTAAAGTCACAGCGCTGTTTCTTGAAGAAAGACGATGTGAGAAAATATGTTGTAGAAGATCCTAACCCAATGGCATCAGTGAAAGTAGTAAAGGAAACGCTAAGAAAAATCAATAAGCAGCTGGAGAGCGCGCAGCATAGGCTGGGGCAGGTAATGGAGTAAGTGCATGATCTCTGGAAAGAAATCAGCTCTGTAGGTAAAGTTTACTGCGAAGAAACAGAGGAAGGAGGGCAATCGTCATAATTTTAAGAGGTAGAGGATCTAACTCGTCTCTAATTGTGAGAGATAACAAATTTGCCCTATTTCTGATCTGTTACCCGAGACAGTGGTAATTTGTGTGATAGAAGGACATAAATCTAGCATTACCTCGGGAAGATCGTATTGGAGTGCCAATTCAAGGCTTGAGTAGTAACAAGAGGAGTGAGTGACAATTCCAGGAATCCAGTTTGTTCTTGAAATTGACTTAGCAGGTCCAAGCTTGGAGTGATAGCCCTTGTTATGGAGAAGCCCAAGAAATACCAAAAACAAATTAAGAAATTAAGAAAAAAATACATTGGTATTTTTTTCCAGATTGTGTGGTAACAAAACTTGTATAGGCCGTGCGTGAGTCAGAAGTGTCAAGTCCTGAAAGACCAATGCAAAGGTTTTTTGCAACAGATAGACTAGAAAATAAATTATACATATGTTGATTCGTACTCTGAAAAGAAGGCAGAGAATATTCTGGAGGGATATTAACTGTAAGGTAGAATCCTCTGACGAGAATGGAGACGAGAGCAGGTGAGTGCAGAGGAGAAATGGGCCGAAGTGCACTCGATTGTGTTGCCGGTAGCACACAGTCATGTTATGTTCCAAGTATCACATTAACTAACTGTAGAGGGTCAAGTCGGTATACAGAAGACTCAGGATAACGTACAAAAACATTTTTTTAGCCTGGAATGCACACGGATGTGGTTAACTTTTGCCGTGCATGTCACACGTGCCAATTCATAGGTTAGC